>NC_059198.1:34596791-34913458 GCF_020615455.1 Coregonus clupeaformis | reverse complement strand
ATATATCTTTAAAATGATTGGACTTTTCTTTATGGGCGTTTGATTATACTCTACCTATGTGTATTTGTGTTTACCAAGCATGTTCTGTGAGGTAGTCTGTACTTTGTACTGGTTTGTGTATGTAGTTAGAATTTGTGTCTGTCTACAGTATATGAGCGTGTAGAACTAGTGAGTGCATGTGGGACTGTATGTAGGAAATTAGGTTTTGTACAGTATGAATTAACTCTACACTGCCATTCTGTTACACTATCTCCTTGCTACAAAAACAAAAATACATTAATAAACACGATCACAGAAAACACATACGTGTTATGATGGGAATTAACAACTTATTTTACAGACGCTGACGGTAACGATGATGATGATGATGATGATGATGATGATGACGACGATGATGATGATGATGACGACGATGATGATGTACCGGCTGCAGCTGATGACGATGATGATGACGATGATGATGATGATGATGATGATGACGATGATGATGAGGAGGAGGAGGATGAGGAAGAGGACAATGACGGCCACCTGTATCACAAAGGATCCCTCTGTTCATACTGTGAATACTGTGAGGTAGGTCTCACCATCTAGATAGAAACACCAGTTTGGTGTTTGTGGATGTGGTTCCATTTATTGCTAAAACAATTTTCACCCTTTTAATAGGGTTTCCCCCATCCTTGTTAAAAATGGCAAAAATTCTCTCTCTCCCTCGCTCTTCTTTTCCCTCACATTTTCTCTCTCTCTCTCTCTCTCTCTCTCTCTCCCATATCTTTATCTCTCTCTTTCTCTCTCTATCTCTCTCTCTCTCTCTCTTCCCATCTCTTTATCTCTCTCTCGCTCTCCCTCTCTCCCCCATCTCTTTATCTCTCTCTCCCTCTCTCTCCAATCTCTTTATCTCTCTCTCAGCACTGTGACACCTGCGACAAGTGCCCATGTGCAGAGGGAGATGAGTCGGCGCACTGTGACACCTGCCAGGTAAGATGACCTTCCCATTCAACCACTAGTAACCTACACTCTCAGAAAAAAGGGTTCCAAAAGGGTTATTCAGCTGTCCCTGTAGGATAACCCTTTTTTGGTTCCAGGGAGAACCCTTTTTTGGTTCCAGGGAGAACCCTTTTTTGGTTCCAGGGAGAACCCGTTTTGGTCCCAGGTAGAACCCGTTTTGGTTTTAGGTAGAACCCTTTTGATTCTAGGTAGAACCGTTTTGGGTTCCAATTGTAGAACCCTTTCTACATGGAACCACAAATGATTCTACCTGGAACCAAAAAGGGTTCTCCCTGGAACCAAAAAAAAGGTTATCCTACAGGGACAGCCGAAGAACCCTTTTGGAAACCTTTTTTTCTGAGTGTAGACAGTATGAAAATGTGACTGACTGGATTTTGAACCCGGGTCATCTGTGCACCACAAGACTGTGCATTATAATTAGCTTGGGAAGTTAACACAAGTCTTCAGGTCCTAGACAGAGCCAGTCAAAACCTAGTCTCTCAAAACTCAGGGAGCTCTGTACGCTTTGCACGCTCCATACAGCGGCTGTGAGACGAGAGACTAGTCAAAACCAAGCTGACCAAATCATCATCAAACCTCACTGTTACCCTTGAACTAAGCAGAAATCAGATATGATCTAGATATAGTGACTTGGGCAGAGCCCTCCTTTGGCATGCGGGCCTCTATGCAGTGCAGCTGTCTACACTGAAAGACATCCTGACAACCACATAACTCTGTTATGATTACTACTGCATAACTTGTAATAATCAGGACAATGCCTGTAATCAGGACAGTGGCTGGTGAGAGCGTTGTAAATAATGATGACGTCTGTGACTGTAGGACTTGGGTGACTCTCGAAAGATAATTTGATAGTGGGGTTCACTTTTTATCATAACGATCAGTTGACTCTAATTTTGCGTTCGCATGCTCCTCGGAAGTAGGAACCTGATCTTAATATGATGATTTTTGACATCAAGAGGGCTGGTTATGATGCAATGACAAAGTCAGATCAGAGAAGCTCCTCCCTCCAGTTATATCCTCCTTTATTCCCTATCCTTCTCTGATGGCTTACCCTTTTTCTGCTTCTTTCTTTAGATATGCAACTTCTGCTACGTGTGTCCCATTTGCAGCACTCTTTGCCAACCAGGTAAGACAGGGGTGTGGGACTGTTGTTTGATAAAGAATGATTGTATGAATTGCTTGCAAAAAAAACAGTTGACATGTCATTAGCTGCTATTAGAGGAATGTTTGGGGTTGAAAGCCAGGCAGCAGAAACATCAGGTTAACTGTATGTTTTTACTCCCCAAGGTGGTTTTCTGGACGAGCTGACTGGATCAATCTATAAGTAAGACAGTTACACTTTCACAGTGACATAACACCTTTTGAATGCCTCAGTGTGAGCTATCAACATTCCAGTGACATGCCAATTAGTTAACATTACTGCCTTCGGGAAGCACAACGACAAGCCAGTACACACCGGTGTTGTATCTAGGTGCCTGCCGACCTGAGGTGCTTCCCACTGGGCAGCTGTATCAGTACATCGGTACACAGTGTCTTTCGCCCCCGCCTGCCGAGCACTGCTTTCTCGCAGTTCTGTTAACGTTACGGCGAGGGAAGTAGCTAGAAAGACCTTTAGAAAGTATTCATACCCTTTGACTTATTCCACATTTTGTTGTGTTAGAGCCTGAATTCAAAATATATTAAATTGATTGTTTTTCTCACCCATCTACACAACATACCCCATAATGACAAACAGAAAACATTTTTTTAGAAATATTTGCAATTGTATTACCATGAAGTCCAAGGAACTGTCCGTAGATCTCTCATATAGAATTGTGATGAGGCATATATCTAGGGAAGGGTATAAAACAATTTCTAGAGTGTTGAAAGTTTCCAAGAGCCCAGTGGTCTCCATCATTGGGAAATTGAAAACATATGGAACTGCCTACAGGTGGCTGTCTGACCAAACTGAGCAACCGGGCAAGAAGGACCTTGGTCAGGGAGATGACCAAGAACCCAATGACCACTCTGACAGAACTACAGAGTTCCTTGGCTGAGATGGGAGAACCTGCCTGAAGGACAACAGTCTCTACAGCACTACACCAATCTGGGCTTTATAGGAGAGTGGCCAGACGGAAGCCACTCCTGAGAAAAATGCACATGACAGCACGCATAGAGTTTGCAAAAAAAGTGAAAGACTGAGATCATAAGGCAAAAGATTCTGTGGTCTGATGAGACAAAATATTTACTCTTTGGCCTGAATGCAAAGCGCTATGTCTGGAGAAAACCAGGCACAGCTCATCACCCGTCTAACACCATACCTACCGTGAAGCATGGTGGTGTCAGCACCATGCAATGGGTATGCTTTTCAGCAGCAGGGACTGGGAGACTGGTACGGCTAAAGAGGAACAATGAATTAAGCCAATTACAGGCAAATCCTTGATGAGAACCTGCTTCAGAGTACAAACTACCTTAGACTAGGGCGAAGATTCATGTTCCAACAGGAACGTTAACTTAACAGAGTTTGAGAAAAGCTGCAAGGAAGAATTTGAGAAAATCCCCAAATCCAGATGTGCAAAGCTGATACAGACCTGCCCAAGACGACTGAAAGCTGTAATCGCCGCCAAAGGTGCTTCTACAAAATATTGACTCAGGTGTGTGAATACTTAAGTAAATGAGATATTTCTGTATTTAATTTTCAATACATTTGCAAACATTTCTAAAAACATATTTTCACTCTGTCATAATAGGGTATTGTGTGTAGATTGGTGAGAAAAATATATATAGTTGGCAAATCCAAATGGCAAGCTATCACACCTAAATTCACCTGCACCTCACCCTGTGATCCTTTCACTAGGGCTACCCGTGTGAGTAGAAATGTGAAGACTGACGCACAGTAAAATCAAAGATTCATGGAACATAAACCAACAACCACTTGTCTCTCTTTATCAATTAGGACTGTAGCTGACGTCTTCGAAGCTGACAAATAAGCCCCTGTCGCCACCATGTGGCCAAGAAAGATGCTGCAACCAAGGGATTGTATTATCTCTTAGATTCACTGTCATTATTTTCAAATAGTTCTAAGTTATTTTCTGTCTTTTTTGTTGTTGACTGAGAACACCACAAACATGCACACTGGATATAGAGATATTGTATAGATTGGATTGTTGGTTATGGGCTTGTAAGTAAGCATTTTACTGTAATGTCTACACCTGTTGTATTCGGCGCATGTGGCAAATACAATTTGATTTGATTTGATACACATATTGGATATAATGGATAGCCTATAGAAGTTGTAATGAGAATAACTTTAATTGAGCTATTTGTGTATTATTGTTAGATGACAGGTTTATGGTATTCTTCTCAGGAACATGCATTCGTATTTTAAAGTCATATCTGTGTTTCTTGAACACAGTGGGGTTGTATGAAATAAACTAAAGGGAAAGTTTTAAACATGTGCTGTAATGTTTTTATGTGCACTGTCATATCAACTGGAAATGCAGCTAGAATTAGGCTATAATAGAACAGAATATATTGGCAGATATGACAAAACATTGGGTATTTTATCATTTCAGCTTCAATTGGAAGAGTCATATTTTGTAATGGGGAATATAGTCTTACAGTGTAAATTATTGACTGTCATTGAGTAGAATATACAGTACCAGTCAAAAGTTTGGACACACCTACTCATTCCAGGGTTTTTCTTTATTTTTACTATTTTCTACATTGTAGAATAATAGTGAAGACATCAAGACTATGAAATAACGCATACGGAATCATGTGGTAACCAAAAAAGTTATAAACAAATCAAAATATATTTGAGATTCTTCAAAGTAGCCACCCTTTGCCTTGATGACAGCTTTGCACACTCTTGGCATTCTCTCAACCAGCTTCATGAGGTAGTCACCTGGAATGCATTTCAATTAACAGGTGTGCCTTGTTAAAAGTTAATTTGTGGAATTTCTTTCCTTCTTAATGCATTTGAGTCATTTTTAAAGGTATCTGTGACCAACAGATGCATATCTGTATTCCCAGTCACGTGAAATCCATAGATTAGGGCCTAATGAATTTTTTTCAATTGACTGATTTCCTCAAATGAACTGTAACTCATGTTGCGCTTATATGTCTGTTCAGTATATTTCTTTGTTCTTCACAGGTCAACATAGTTGGGGTCGAATACTATTACTACATAACATTTGAACATACCTCTAATATAGTGGTATTCACATAGGCAAGGTTGGGTAGTAACGGATTACATGTAATGGGGATTATGTAATCCGATTGCAAAAATGAAGTCACTAATCAGCCCGGATTACTTTAAAAAATGGTCATTGGGATTACAGTTAATGTATTAAAAACATCTGATTACATTTAGGATTACTTCATCTAACATCAATAGGAAAATTTTACTTTGTCAGCATTGCTGTCATTTCGCGCACCCTCAAGACTTCTCACATGCTCTCAACTCGGCAAAATTCTATTGTCCTGCTGATCGCCAATCAAGGGTGGATGGTTTCTTTTGTATTCCAATTGATTGAATGAATAGGTAAGGCTGCCATACCATTTACACCTGGACCACTGGTCAATCAGACAGTTGTCTGGACTCCATAGAGTTGCTGCTTGATGCTTAGTTTGTAGCCTATTTACAGTGTACTTTCACTCTGTCTCCGAGTAGTGGGAGAGAAAATACTTTCTGATTGCGCAACATTTAAAGCACTGTTTTGAACACGTTAATGTTGAAAAGAAGAGGGTACCAAGCTTTCTGTTGGTCAACATTTTATTTATCAGCTTATATTGAGCGAAGGGTACTCAAGTCAGCCATTCACAGTGAGTGCACAGGCCTATAGGCTACATTAGATTTACTGTTAAATAGGCTATCAATTACAAAGCAAACTATCAGCAATAATTAGGCTATATTTAGAGTTGGCGAACTAACAACTTCCTCAGGTGGTGAATTAGTCCCACATGAATTATCTTATGTGATATTAGTGTCCAAAAAGATGCAGGCAAATTAAATTCTATATTGAAAACAAATTTGAAAATTCTGGAAAGCTATTTTGAATTGTAGGCCTATTGTCAAACCATCAAAGTATCATCATTCCTTCTTGGACATGTTTATTAGTTTAAACAACTTATTTCTTGAATAATACCATTTTAGTAGTCTAGTACACTTAGAATTAAGCACATTGAATGGGTTTAGATACGATCATTAAACTACAATTTCTTTCTATTTTCTGACCCTGCAATACAATTGTGGCATGACCAAATCATATCATACATTGAAGTATATAAGTTGGTTTGCATATTAAAACATTACAGGTTCATCAGGGTTACCCCATGATTAAAAGCATAACGTTACTTTTTAGCAATGGTAACTAGTACATCATACTTAAAATGAGACTTTAATACACAAAAGATCATTACAATAACTTTTAAACTAGAGATTTATAGTTCTAGGAAAACATCCAGTCTCAAATTATCTGGATCGTCGTCGTCCTCCACCAAGCCTGGTAGGTCATATCCTTCAGTCGGAGTCCGGGATTGGGCAGTATCTCACCATCTGTTGGGAAACCGCCTTGCTCACCAACCCTCAGACACAGGGAATAAGACAACATCCACAAAGAACAAGTATACCCATAGAAGCTATAACTTCACCCAGAATAGTTACAACAATAGTTTTCCATTTACCAAATATGTTATCAAACTAACCGTTTATGGAGCTATCAATACCAGAGTTCTCAGCCAGTTCGTTTGCCAGCGTGGTGAGTCCCTGAAGCGCTTTGGTCACGGACCCGTCCGGTGCTGTATTGTTGGGGATGAAAGCACAGCACATAGATCCAAACAGAACACAAACTCCGCCCCGCTCAGCCAAAAGCATATCTAAAGCTATTATATTCTGCCATGTCATTAAGCTAGTTGCCGCTGTCTGCTCAGCTAATCCCTTTATTGCATCACGAGTGTGGTTTATAAATCTTTATAATTTATCCAATCTACGTTTTTATTAATTGTTGACCACCAGAAAATACTTGATTCAAACCCAGCTGCGATCTGATTCCTAGCTTTGAATTGTTCTGGAACCCCTCGAGGTACTCCTATCCCATCAATATATATATCCTTTCATCAAAGGATCCCGGGAGGAGGTTCTACTTTCTACGTGACAACTCACCAGTCTCTGACACGTTTGATTGTTTGCGTATGTAGGTGAGTTCATAATCAGTTATCACCACACAACCATCAGATGTCAGCACGGGCCTGGTTTTGGTTCCTAAAATCCTCTGGCTGCAACAAAGAGGAGAGATTAGTCATGGTCTCTTTTAGTTGTGATATTCTCTGTGTGGGAGCAGGAGCTAAGATGCCTTACCCTGTATCCTATCTTATTAGTCCTAGAAAAACTATAAGACTCCCCTGTGACTTCAAACGGAGGCAACCCAGGTCGGGATGACTTTGTTATTGGGGGAAACAGATAGTGCAAGTTACCATAAGACTCTTTCACCACATTCCCAGGTGGCTTGCATGGAGGATAAACCTGACAGAGAGTCAAAGCCTGTCAAGGGGAACGGAGTAGTTGTTAACCCTGGTTTGGCTGTCCCACAGGCAAAACAGTCCTCTTTAGACATAGTTCTTGCCGTATACTGAATCCATTCCAACCACAGGTTAAGATTTCTATACCCCGTTTCCACCTGTACGACTTCCTTCAGGTCTATAGTTTGCACTATCTTCACCACAGCCCCGGTCTCACTACCTCCCTCAGAGAGGTTTACTCTATAGGGTGCCCCAGTTGAAGAGGATATCTCACTTGTTCAGGTCTGTAACCTGTTTTAGCGTAATTCAGACTTTCAGACAGCACCTACCCTTATATGGGTCGCACTGCCATTTTCTGGTAATTCCCTACTTTCACAATACTACACCTGTCCTTAAACTGTGTATGGAGATTGACATATCCCCCCCGCTTGGTATGAGCAACTACATAGTCCCAGGATGTACATGGTGACATACATATGGTGATGTCCTTCCCTACAGTCCCTAGTACTTCCCCTTTCTCTACGTCTAGATGTCTCCTATGCCTTCATAGACTGTGTTAAGGTATTATTTTATCAACTTGTTGTTAGGTTAACTACTACTTCTGGCGGATCAGGAGGGTCTGAGTGTGTTAGGAATATGGCCTCCACAATCAGACAGCTACCTACCGTCAGGAGACCTGTGAATCCCCACCCTCACCCTGAGAAGATGTCAGACGCCAGAGGCCAACCCATTGCTTTACCTTCTATCGAACTCACACAGGGATGATCAGACAGGGTAAGGGAATCTTCGTTAAGGAGCCAACCCCCGAGCCCTAGTGGTGATCGGTTCTTTCTCCTAACTCTGTGTTTGTTCGTCAGGTGTAACAGGGTTTACCTTTTTGCCGTGTGTGACATGCACCCAGGTGGATCTAATAGGACTTGGTAGGGCCCTTCCCAACAGGCCTGCTTCCAGTTTTTCTTCTTTAGGGACTGGATCCACACCTAGTCTCCTGGTTAGATAGAGTGGGTCACCTTCTCCTTTAGTTCACCTGTGGGGCACAAAACCTCTGACATACAGGTGTGGTTAATAAACTACCTTCTCACGTGTTCTGCTAGGGTGCTCTCTAGTTCTATGTCTGCCTGTCTGGTCCTGCCAACTGTGGCATTCTGTAAGGTCTTCCAAACACTTTCTCAAAGGGGGATAACCCATCTTTATCTGGGGTTACTCTAAATGTCTTCCCTTCACTCCGTGATAACTCTATAAAATCCATTTCCAATTGCTGGAAAGGGTACTTAGCCGGAGGATACTCACCCTGTGTAATGAATACTCGGACAGAGTGGTAAGATCCAATCGCAGAATAGCGATGCTTTATTAGAGTACAGACAAGGGTATAGCTTAATCGTGGTCGGGCGGGCTGTGGTCAAAACCGGGCAAGGCATAGACAGGCAGAGGTACCAAAGGAGCGGGCTTAGTCGTAGTCGAGGGCACAGGCACAGGATCAGAGCACGGTAATCACTGGGGTAGACAAGCAGAGGATTAAGCAATTCGGGGAGTCAAACAAAGCACAGGTCGGATACACGGGTAATCAAAACAACAAACTCTCTCTCTCTCTCTCTCTCGGAACAAAACGCTTAGCAAGTCACAAAGGAACAATACCTCGCACCGACTGAACTTCTGAGCACACCTTATATCCTACCCTAATTACGGACAGGTGTGCTCAGAACTCAGGTGAACTAGATCGAGTCTGATGACTCCCCCTCTCTGTAGATCGGGGAAGTGTCAGACTCTGTCTAGACCCAGCCAACCCCCGATCCCTTACACCCTGAGGTGCCCTTTGTCTGCCCTGGTGATTATTTTGAGCACAGATAACACATCTTGAACATTTTTTATTTTATATATATATTTTTTTATAATGAGTAATCCCATATGCCACAAAGTGTTGTCTAATCTGTTCTACCATCCATCCCTCCTTTTGACACATGTCACTGCCCATGTGTCAATATTATCACCTACCTAACAATCACTTAGGTAATATTGGTAATTTATCATCCAATTGCCATCCCTTATTTTTATTTATTGGTAAAATAAACTATCTTAAAGTCCTCCTCTCATGCCTTTAGAATTTACCATTGTGGATGATTAATTAACACCAGAAAGTTAAAACAGAGTTCAGAGGCAATTGAAATTCCATCCCATAGTATACCAAACATTACCATTATTCTAAATATTTAATAAATGTTACTTATCCCAAGTGTTTATTAATCCTCATGACATTCATTCTCATAAGAAATCATATATACCCCAAACTCAGCCAAAACCTAAAAAACTCCATAAAATTCACTGTGTGCTCCTCTAAGACCTATCACCCTTGACCTGCTGAAAACCCCCCAAAATTGAAACAACAAGGCTTTATAAACATCATACTAGGTGTGTTGTTTTTTATTTGAAAACCCCAATTAAAAAACAACAACCAAACAGCCAGGTCATGAGGACTCCTGATTTCTCTCTTCCCCTTCTGCCTACAGTTTCTTAACTGGTGCCCTTTCCTTGCACAGTAACTACACGGTTCCTCACATTCTCTAGCAAAATGTCCCGTTTTGTCACAATTGTAACACTTCCACTCACTCCTGTCTCCAATATTACTATTTCCTTCTTGTCTGTCTTTGCTACCGTAACCTCTCTTCTCTCCTAGGTATTGACTAATAGTCTCACTGTCTCTAATTCAACACAAAACCCCATCATCCAATGTCCTCCCAGCAAAAAAACAGACTGTGATTTCCAGGACACTGCACCTTTGTTTCTGGCCTCACTATCTCCCCGGGAATTGGCCCTCCCTCAAGGTCCCTCCCAATCTGCTCTTGGTAAACTGCAAACCTTGTATTGCTTCTGGTTTCATAGGGTATTGCTTCTGATATGGCCTATGATTAGATTTGGGTATCACCTGTACTGGAATTACCCCTTTTATTAATCCTACGTCTGCTGGACCTCGGGACCACAAATGCTCTGGAACTTCTTTTAAGTCTGACTCCTGTTGTTCTGTCAACAGGTATTCCTCTCCTCAGCATCTGCTATTCTCATCTAAATGTACTATCTGTGGATGGGCTGTGTTGATCGCCACTCACAATATTGACCCAATCAGTGATCCTCTTACCCTTGGATACCCACTGGCCCATGTCTTTCCAGTCCTCTGCTGGCTCCTTTGCTAGGGACACATGTGGGCTCCATATTTCCCTGAACAGTCTCTGACTTTGGGGCCCTAGTTCCACCTCCACTACTGCGTGGGTGTTGTCATAGTGAAACCATTTCAAGGCTATAGTCCTTTCTGTGGTTTTAAATAATGCTTTCTCATAGATTGCATCTGGACCTGGGTGTTTGTTATACCAGAGAGTACAGTGTAGGTCATCGGGGGACATTTTAGTGGGGCCTGGTACTACATCATCAGCAAGTTCCATCAAAGGGTCTGGGAATATCAGTTATTCCCCCTAAACAAATCTTGCCTATACCAATAACATGGCTCCCCTTCCCCACAGACCACCATATTGTCTCTGACTATGTGTACTTTCATTCCCCCTCTCAGCGGAAATGACAGCCACATTCAATTTAGTCATTACATCACGTCCAGTAAATTTACCCGACACAGCTTAGATATCAGGATGGGTATGGTTGCCTCTCATCCTGATTGGTCATGTTTTAGGGTTATTGGGGCTGATAACCTTTCAATAAATTGATGACCAGAGGCAGATCGCACTATGATTTTCTCCCCATCAATCCTGACTCCATCTGGCTTGTCTGTTGCACAGGTTGCTGTCCTGCAGGCTCCCCGTATCACAAAGGAATTTAATTTTCATACCCATTACTGTCAATGTCAAATAGGGTTTCTGTTCCTGTTGAAGTGCTAAGTCAATAGTAGCCAATTCAAACACCTCACAATTTGGATCAAAGGGTTCCTTAGTCTTCCCCCCACTAGAGTCTACTATTTCTCCCCTCAAGGACTAGTCACGCCTTATCTTCCTCTTCCTCACGCTCAAAGCTGGGGGATGGACTTCTCTCTCTCTCTTCTCTCTTTTCTCTCTTTTCTCTCCTGTCTGACTTTCTCTGCCCTTGTCCTGTACTCCTCTACCTCTGGCTCTTCCTCACCTTCATCTTCCCTTCCTCCTCCAGCCCCTTCTTCCTCATAGGGAGGTGGGGCCGGTGGGGGCAACATTATTCCCCTGCACTCTCCTTCTCCTCCCTACGTATTCATCATCTGGATTTTCTCTCCATGCCTGGTCTGCCAAGTTTGGATATAACCTTTCTGCCCTCTGCTCTGGGGGAGGCACGGAGACCTCAACCTTCACTTCTCTTTCCCTCTCACTCACTTCTCTTTTCTTCCTGCCTTCTTTCTTGGCTCTGTCCTGTCTGTTATTCTGCTCATGATGGATTGCATGTCTCTCTGAGGCTATTACACAATTCAGTTATTTTCCCAACATACTCTCCGTGATCGGCCCATGGCAAAAGTGTCCTCTGGGCATCCCTGAAACCCACTGCCCTCTAACGGCAGCCCAAACCTTACTATTCCTGTTTTGGGGTGGGTCATTCCTTCTACCGCTCTGGCCACGTCCTCTGTGTTCATGGCCTGTCTGCTAAATGGCATATTATTATTATTACTGTATACATCTAAGGTTGCTGGGGCCCCTTTCATTCCCCGCCAATAGATTAGGTAAGGCTATCAGTGGGTACTGGCCCCCTCCTACTCTCTCTCTCTCTCACTGCTTATTTCTCCTTTACACACCTTATGTATCACTTTAAGCATGGATTCGAGTTTATCTGCGTCTAGATGTCCCTCAAAACCATACCTCTCCCTCCACCTGGTTACATAATTGAGATTTCTTCTATCCCTGGATTCCATTTTAATTACATCAAGCATTTCTCGTCCCCAGTAAATTCTGGGACCTCTT
This sequence comes from Coregonus clupeaformis, assembly GCF_020615455.1. Classification (NCBI taxonomy): domain Eukaryota; kingdom Metazoa; phylum Chordata; class Actinopteri; order Salmoniformes; family Salmonidae; genus Coregonus; species Coregonus clupeaformis. The sequence goes on along the minus strand of NC_059198.1, from coordinate 34,901,036 downwards.
GTGAGGATTTGCCCCCCCATGGTTGGTACTGTTAAAAATCCCTTAGCCACCTCTTCTATATAACAAGTCAATTTAACAAGTAATTCAAAATAGCTTCACACAACAACACCTTGAATCACCCCTTCCTGTATATGTAATCTTGACTAGTCCCCCAGAATTATCTCATACTTTTACAGAGGGATTGATCCCCACAATGTAATCTTGATAATTCCTGACAGTCTCATACAACAGGAATGGGTTCTCCCTCCTCTATACAACCACCTGGAACCACCCCTCCCTGTATATGTAGTCTTGACTAGTCCCCCAGAATTATCTCATACTTTTACAGAGGGATTGATCCCCACAATGTAATCTTGATAATTCCTGACAGTCTCATACAACAGGAATGGGTTCTCCCTCCTCTATACAACCACCTGGAATTATTCATGTGACTTTTGAGCAAACATTAGGTCTCACACGTATACAACCTTACATGATTATTGGTGTTATATCGGTAACCTGGAGTTTATAAGGCTCCAGAACGGATGGAGTTACAGCAAAATCTACAGTTGTTTGTGACTTTTGACATTACTAATATTCTATTTCTCACACATGCTATTTTAATTCCTTCTGGTGTACTTTTTGTATTTGTTTAACCCGGATTATTTGTTGACTGTTCAATAATCTCTTACAGGTTACATCCCATAGGTGTACTTTTAATAGTTCCTTCTATTTCAACACCGGGTAGTTTCTTTTGGTAATGGCCTATTACCGTGAATCATTACGGACCCACCACCAGGTTGACTAGTCCCCCAGAATTATCTCCTACTCTACGGAGGAGTCTATCCTCACAATGTAATCTTGATAATTCCTGACAGTCAACCCCACATTTCACTTAAAATGGCTACGCATTGATCAATTTGCTACTTTTCAATATTTTAGCAAGTCCTCAAATCAATTTCACCAAGTTAATGAATAAAGACTACTGACCTTATCCTTGCAGCCGAGATTCAATGTAGGTTTGGATTCCGTCACCGTCTCTGTCATTAATCAGGTGTCCTCTGGCCTGTTTGAACCCTTAATGTCAAAGGGCAGGACTTTCTATTTACGAATGTATCATTCGCCCGTCGACGGTTTTCAGAGTTACCTGGAATGACAGAAACAGGGTATTGGAGTCCGGCTCAGAAGGACCAAGCTGTTATGTGAATTATTTAACAAACTATTTTAGTGTCTCTGTGCGTCTCCCAAAAGGTTGTAAGTCTTTTGGGATTTAAGTAACGGCCAGAGTCCCGGTCTGCATAGTCAGAGATATTTATTCATTGAGAATTCTGCCATCACAATTTCAGAGTCCATCTTTTATACTCATACGTCATACAAAAAGAAATCCCTCCCCTCTGTAGGCGGGCTGTAGTTTTCCACTCTAAAACTGCTCTACTGACCTTCAGTTCACACACACACACATATACACACATGCATACACACATACATACACACACACACACACACACACACATATCCTACTCCCTGCATTACTCAGTTATTGCCGTTCTCACAATATTCTGCACCATGTTTTCATAACAGTTTCTCCCCTCCCTAAATTGGGAGGCCTCTTTATCTTAGTTTCTCAGTTGTCTTTGTTGTCTGGCCTAACTCTTACTCACATTGCTAAATAGTAGCTCAATGCCATAGCCTTTACTGGTCCTACACTCACACATTTCTAACACATTATACACAGTTTCAGGGTGTAATAATTAGTCATTAATAATTAATCTATCAAATTCAAAATAGGGTTCCAGAATTTTCTGATTTGTTTTCAATATAGAGATTCATTTGCCTACATCTTTTAGGTCACTAATATCACTTAAGATAATTTATGTGGGACTAATTCACCACCTGAGGAAGATGTTAGTTCGCCAACTCTAAATATGAAGAGTTTCATTCCAAAACGCTATAGATTTTCGGAAATTATTAAATAGATTGGTGTGTTTTTTTTCACTATCTAAACATGGCATGGGGTGGTTCAGTGACAGACATGTATTTGTTTAAAATCTATCACTTGATGGTTTCATTTCAGAGAGACAAATAATCATGTTTTTTTGCAAAATGCTATATATCCACCTCATTCTCAGAGTAATAAGTAGCACTGCTAGGTTTTATACAGTCACATGTAACTACAATAACTACATTTTTAATAAAGAACTGTACAAATGATACATTTGTGACATAAACATTTTTTACTTGTACAAAAAACAATTCAATACAGTAATATGAGATCTGTATGTAAAACATTCACATTCTGCATTTTAGTCATTTAGCAGATGCTCTTATCCAGAGTGACTTACAGTAAGTGCGTTCATCTAAAGATAGCTAGGTGAGATAACCACATAATCCTAACATCACATGTACATAAGATTATGGAACGTATGATTATGGAGAGGCTAACTTACTTCCTGGAGAACAGGGGGCTAGTATCGCCACATCAGAGTGTGTTCAGGAAGGGGAGGGGAACTATGGACCCAGTGCTCTGCTTAGAAGCAGAGGTCAGGAAGGTCCATGTGAACAAGGAGACAGTTGTAGCTGTCTTTTTTTATGTGTAGAAGGAGGGGTTGCTAATCAAGCTTGATCTTATATACAGGATACAAACATTACATTTACATTTGAGTAATTTAGCAGACACTCTTATCCAGAGCAACTTACAGGAGCAATTAGGGTTAAGTGCCTTGCTCAAGGGCAGAACGTACAACTGGATAAAGGACTTTCTGTTTGGAAGGTCTATCCAGGTGAGGGTGGGGAAGTTTCTAACAGGCATGCACTTGGTGGATAATGGTACACCGCAGGGGAGCATGATTAGTCATCTTTTGTTCTCAATCATGATCAATGATGTTTACTCTCAGATACGGCCGGATATTGGGAGGTCTTTATTTGCAGATGATGGGGCCTTATGGAAGAGGGGATGAAATTGACCATACATAGTCAGGAAGGTACAGGAAGCAATTGATGAGGTAGAGCAGTGGGCATTAATGTGGGGATTCAGGTTCTCTGTATAGAAAACACAGACAGTGTTCTTTACCAAGGAGGAGGGGGTGAGTTGAGGTACGCCTGAAGTTGTACGGGAGAAACTTGGAGAGGGTGGGGGACTTCAGGTTTCTTGGGGTGTACTTTGTCACTAGGCTGACCTGGGCAGAACACATTGAGAGAGTGGTGGGAAAGTGTAAGAAGGTGCTAAATGTGATGCGCTGTCTGGCAGGGATTTTGACCTTTATTTATCCAGGTGATTCAATTAAGAACAAATTCTTATTTACAATGACGCCCTGGAGTGGATGGCTGGGCGCTCCTCACTGAGGACCATGTATGTTGTATTGATCCGATCTGTAATAGACTATGGAAGTGTAGCATATGGTTTGGCAGCCCGGACCTCACTGGAAAGACTAGATGTCATACAGGCGTAGTGGTGCGTTTCGGACCTCTCCGGTGTTCGCATTACAGGTGGAGAGGGGGGAGATGCCATTTCGGCTTAGGATATAGCAGCTGGCAATGAACTATTGGGTCAACCTACAGGGATATGGGGTGTCTCAACCTGCGAAAGGGGTGCTACAGGCATGATGGGAACAGAACACAAGCTTTGGGTGGGTGGGTAATATCCAGGCAAGGGAGATGGGACTGTATGGAAGGGGGTTTAGCCCCACGGCGGCTATTCTTTTGAACCCACCATGACTACTTCCGCCTCCAGTAGTTAATCTAGAAGTGTTAGAGAGACATGATTTTGTGCCCATTTACACAGATGGTTCAAAAGACCCACGGACAGGACGTACTGGGTCAGCATTTGTAGTGCAGGAATGTGGGGCGGCAGTCAGGAAACTTATAATAGACCACCTGGATGTATACACGGCGGAGCTGATGGCCATACTGTTGGCCTTGCAGTGGGTTGAGGAGGTCAAGCCAGACAGAGTCCCCAGCTAGCACATAACATTCTGAGAACCATATGTTTCTTAGAGCGTGGTTGTCCTATGGTTATTTTACATACAACCTTCCCACAACGTTCTGGGAATGGTGCAGGATAGTTGCTTGGCTTTGGAACATTCTAAGTGCATTTCAGGAACTTGACAAAATAATGTTATTTTCTTGGTATTTCAATAATTTAACAAAACGTTTCCTAAAAGTTCAAACATGGTTACATTTAATTACATTTTTGGTAATGTTCTAGGAATGTTCTCCAACTGGTTTGACATTGGGAACGTTCTCAAATAGTTCAGAGAACATTAAGAAACAACGTTTTCTGTGGGAATTTTTGTACTTCAGCATAATGTTTTCTGCAGGTTTCCTCATGGTTTTATTTATTAAAGTCATGTTCTCAGAACATTAAGAAAACATTCCATAAAAAAACACAAGGAAACATTAGTAACGTTCAAAGAAAGATCTAAGAATGTTATTTAAAAACATATACATTCCGTTCTCAGCATCAATTAAACTCTATCTTTTATCTTGTTAACTGTGTTCAGGTTTGTTGGCCGTGCCCACTAATTGGCCACACCTGAACTTAATGAGTGTTTGTTTCTTTTGAAATGGGGCACATTTGACTAGAAGAAAATGAACAGCTTTGTATCAGCTCCATCCTGGTGGTGCAGTGGACTAATTCCATTGATAAAAACAGAAGATCATAGGTTTGAATCTCACTGACGCTGTGCCACAATAATTAAATTAATTTCCATGTGTCCTATCTGTTCAAAACAGTTAAACTAAGCTAACAGTGATTTTAAAAGTCTTATTGAAACATTCAGTGAAAGTAACCTTTACATTTGGTTCAAAACATTCACAACATTTAAAGAATGTTCTCAGAACGTTATTTAATTACCTTCAAATAACTTATAATTTCCGTTCTCAGAACGTTAACTAAACCCCCCACAAAAACATTCAGGGAACCATAGTAAAACGTTCTCAGAACATCCCTGCAACATAAAAATTAACATTCCCAGAACAGGTGACATTTTCACTTCCGTACTCAAAACGTTTTAAAAACGTTCAGTTTGACCTGTCAGGAAACGTATGGCTTCATTCCCAGAACCAAAACGTACGTTCCCACAACTTCCAAGAAACCAAATGTGCTAGCTGAATAGTTATTTGCTCTGACTCATGTGCAGTGTTGATGAGTCTGCAGTCCTTTAGCTCACGTAGCAGACAAGACCTGATGTATGAGGTACAACAAACTCATGCCGGGTGAGACAGATGGGTATACAGACAAGATTTATTTGGGCTCCAGCCTGTGGGGGGGAATGAGGCAGCTGATGTACTGGCTAAACACCTTTAGTAGTGGGGAGGTGGACGTTGAAGTTTCAATAGCAAGGCAGCAGCAAAAGGCCTGATATGGTGGTGGTGCAGAGATGGCAGGAGCAGTGTAACAGAGACCGTAAAGGAAGGCATCAATTCCAAGTACAGAGGAAAGTCGGGGAGGGGAGGACGGCAGGAAGAACCAGAAGAGAGGAGGCCATCTTTACAAGATTAAGGGTGGGACACAGCCAGTTGAATAAGAAGTTAAATGTGATAAGAAAGCATCCAACAGGAAGGTTTGATTACTGCTAGGAAACAGAGACAGTGGAGCATGTACTGATACAGTGTGGGCAGTATGAGAGGGAAAGAGAAATAATATGTGCTTCAGTACGGTGGGCTTTTAAGCATTCATAGTTGGTTTAAGCAAAAACAAACAACAAGAACACATGAGTAGTCCCCTGTAGCTCAGTTGGTAGAGCATGGCGCTTGCAACGCCAGGATTGTGGGTTCGTTTCCCACGGGGGGCCAGTATGAAAATGTATGCACTCACTAACTGTAAGTCGCTCTGAATAAGAACGTCTGCTAAATGACTAAAATGTAAATAGCCATGGTTATCAATTGTACTGCAGAAATGGATCGGAAGTCACAGAAAATAGAGGTTGTGGTGGCAGCGTCAGAGAAGTACTTGGGATTGCGAGGATTTACTGCAGAACAGTTGCAGGGGGTGTTGAGTGGTAGTGTTATGTCCTCTCAGACCGTTGGTCTGGAATTGGATTAGATAGGGTTAAATAGTGGAATGGGGGTGGTATTTTTTTTGAGACCAGTACAGTAGGTGGCGGTGTATACACCCAAAAAAATAGGATGCGATCCCACCAATCAACTCTTAAAGAAGAAGAAGAAGAGTCAAACAATTTTGACTGATATACTAACATGAGGAAAGATGGCGGAAGATAAAGTGGATTGTGAATCTAATGGCGGTAGAATCAAGGAGAATTTGAGTATTGTCCAAAAGAATGGAAAACGGTACAGTGCTGAGAATGTCCCTTCGTACCTTGTAGGAGTACGGGTTGTTAATGGGGAACAGCTGATTGAAATACCAATCTTGAAGAATCCATTTGATCTATCCAAACTGGTGGAGAGAGTGATTGGTAAAAAAAGTGTTTTGAGTTGTTGTACTTCTGCTGATCAGAAGGAACGTGTGTTGCGTCTCACCCGATTTGATACATTTGAAGTGTCGTGTGTGTCTCTTCGGAACAGGGCACCCCTCAAGGGGGTAATATCTGGCGTCTCCACCCAACACACATTTTAGTTGTTTGCTATTTCAATGGGTTTGTGCAATGCTAATTATTGACCTAATGAAGGGGATTTCAAATTCAATCATCTCGTTATTGATAAATGTCAATAAAAAAAGAAGGTCCGCCAAAGTAAAAATGTGCGAAAAGTGAATTTATATGAATGCTGTAAGTACAGAAATGTTTTGCTCACTGGGAAACAAATGTCCAACTAGTCAGTGACTACTGTTTGGAGTTTGTGATAGAAACTATATGATTTCCTGGGATTTCCTATGATCTATGTAGAAGAACCCCTTACCTTCTAACAACTGTTGTGTAGCTTCTGAGCGTCCTAGAGCAAAGCATGTTACAGGTTCGTGCGAGTCTCGGCTTTTCATAAATGGTGTGTAGCTCAAACCATTCGTACTATATAGACATTTTTATAAAAAGACCCGGCCCCATCGGGATCCGCCCTTGTCTCACATACACTGCTCTAATTTATTTTTATTTGGATTTCATGTAATGGACATACACAAAATAGTCCAAATTGGTGAAGAGGAATGAAAAAAATCCAAAAAATAAATAATGGAGAAGTGGTGCATGCATATGTATTCACCCCCTTTGCTGTGAAGCCCCTAAATAAGATCTGGTGCAACCAATTAGCTTCAGAAGTCACATAATTAGTTAAATAAAGTCCACCTGTGTACAATCTAAGTGTCACATGATCTGTCACATGATCTCAGTGTATATATACACCTGTTCTGAAAGGCCCCAGAGTCTGCAACACCACTAAGCAAGGGGCATCACCAAGCAAGTGGCACCATGAAGACCAAGGAGCTCTCCAAACAGGTCAGGGACAAAGTTGTGGAGAAGTACAGATCAGGGTTGGGTTATAAAAAAAATAATCTGAAACTTTGAACATCCCACGGAGCACCATTAAATCCATTATTAAAAAATGGAAAGAATATGGCACCACAACAAACCTGCAAAGAGAGGGCCGCCCACCAAAACTCACGGACCAGGCAAGGGCATTAATCAGAGAGGCAACAAAGAGACCAAAGATAACCCTGAAGGAGCTGCAAAGTTCCACAGCGGAGATTGGCGTATCTGTCCATAGGACCACTTCAAGCCGTACACGCCACAGAGCTGGGCTTTACGGAAGAGTGGCCAGAAAAAAAGCCATTGCTTCAAGAAAAAAATAAGCAAACACGTTTGGTGTTCGCCAAAAGGCATGTGGGAGACTCCCCAAACATATGGAAGAAGGTACTCTGGTCAGATTAGACTAAAATTGAGCTTTTTGGCCATCAAGCAAAACGCTATGTCTGGCGCAAACCCAACACCTCTCATCACCCCGAGAATACCATCCCCACAGTGAAGCATGGTGGTGGCAGCATCATGCTGTGGGGATGTTTTCCATCGGCAGGGACTGGGAAAATGGTCAGAATTGAAGGAATGATGGGTGGCGCTAAATACAGGGAATTTCTTGAGGGAAACCTGTTTCAGTCTTCCAGAGATTTGGGACTGAGGTGCACCTTCCAACAGGACAATGACCCTAAGCATACTGCTAAAGCAACACTCAAGTGGTTTAAGGGGAAATTTAAATGTCTTGGAATGGCCTAGTCAAAGCCCATACCTCAATCAAATTGAGAATCTGTGGTATGACTTAAAGATTGCTGTACACCAGTGGAACCCATCCAACTTGAAGGAGCTGGTGCAGTTTTGCCTTGAAGAATGGGCAACAATCCCAGTGACTAGATGTGCCAAACTTATAGAGACATATCCGAAGAGAATTGCAGCTGTAATTGCTGCAAAGGGTGGCTCTACAAAGTACTTTAGGGTGGTGAATAGAGTTATGCACGCTCAAGTTTTCTGTTTTTTTGCCTTATTTCTTGTTTGTTTCACAATAAATATTTTGCATCTTCAAAGTGTTAGGCATGTTGTGTAAATCAAATGATACAAACCCCCAAAAAATCCATTTTAATTCCAGGTTGTAAGGCAACAAAATAGGAAAAATGCCAAGGGGGCATACTTTCGCAAACCACTGTATCTACTGATACAGAAGAAATTGACAAATCCAATATCCAGAAGTCTGTAGTTCAAACACACAAGGTTTAAAAGGGGTTAGAAATCCAAAACGCGTCGGTGTTGCAGTGGGACTCATTGGGTTAATAAACTCAGCAAAAAAAGAAACGTCCTCTCACTGTCAACTGCGTTTATTTTCAGCAAACTTAACATGTAAATATTTGTATGAACATAAGATTCAATAACTGAGACATAAACTGAACAAGTTCCACAGACATGTGACTAACAAATTGAATAATGTGTTCCTGAACAAAGGGGGGGGTCAAAATCAAAAGTAACAGTCAGTATCTGGTGTGGCCACCAGCTGCATTAAGTACTGCAGTGCATCTCCTCCTCATGGACTGCACCAGATTTGCCAGTTCTTGCTGTGAGATGTTACTCTTCCACCAAGGCACCTGCAAGTTCCCTGACATTTCTGGGGGAATGGCCCTAGGCCTCACCCTCCAATCCAACAGGCCTCCTGTAGCTCAGTTGGTAGAGCATGGCGCTTGCAACGCCAGGGTTGTGGGTTTGATTCCCACGGGGGGCCAGTATGAAAAATGTATGCACTCACTAACTGTAAGTCGTTCTGGATAAGAGCGTCTGCTAAATGACTAAAATGTAAATGTCCCAGATGTGCTCAATGGGATTGAGATCCAGGCTCTTCGCTGGCCATGGCAGAACACTGACATTCCTGTCTTGCAGGAAATCACACACAGAACGAGCAGTATGGCTGGTGGCATTGTCATGCTGGAGGGTCATGTCAGGATGAGCCTGCAGGAAGGGTACCACATGAGGGAGGAGGATGTCTTTCCTGTAACGCACAGTGTTGAGATTGCCTGCCATGACAACAAGCTCAGTCCGATGATGCTGTGACACACCGCCCCAGACCATGACGGACCCTCCACCTCCAAATCGATCCTGCTCCAGAGTACAGGCCTCGGTGTAACGCTCATTCCTTCGATGATAAATGCGATTCTGACCATCACCCCTGGTGAAACTCGTCAGTGAAGAGCACTTTTTGCCAGTCCTGTCTGGTCCAGCGACGGTGGGTTTGTGCCCATAGGCGACGTTGTTGCCGGTGATGTCTGGTGAGGACCTGCCTTACAACAGGCCTACAAGCCCTCAGTCCAGCCTCTCTCAGCCTATTGCGGACAGTCTGAGCACTGATGGAGGGATTGTGCGTTCCTGGTGTAACTCGGGCAGTTGTTGTTGCCATCCTGTACCTGTCCCGCAGGTGTGATGTTCGGATGTACAGATCCTGTGCAGGTGTTGTTACACGTGGTCTGCCACTGCGAGGACGATCAGCTGTCCGTCCTGTCTCCCTGTAGCGCTGTCTTAGGCGTGTCACAGTATGGACATTGCAATTTATTGCCCTGGTCACATCTGCAGTCCTCATGCCTCCTTGCAGCATGCCTAAGGCACGTTCACGCAGATGAGCAAGGGACCCTGGGCATCTTTCTTTTGGTGTTTTTCAGAGTCAGTAGAAAGGCCTCTAGTGTCCTAAGTTTTCATAACTGTGACCTTAATTGCCTACCGTCTGTAAGCTGTTAGTGTCTTAACGACCGTTCCACAGGTGCATGTTCATTTAATTGTTTATGGTTCATTGAACAAGCATGGGAAACAGTGTTTAAACCCTTTACAATTAAGATCTGTGAAGTTATTTGGAATTTTTTGAATTATCTTTGAAAGGCAGGGTCCTGAAAAAGGGACATTTCTTTTTTTGCTGAGTTTAGCCTGTGTAATGTTGTTTCCAGGAGAGGTACCTGTGTGCCGTGACTAAAGACACTCTGGGTAACAGTGTCCCCTGCTCCGTTCTCAAACCCTCGTAAGTAAACCCTTATTCGGTTCCTTTATTTACTGGACCACCTCTCTCTCTATATCAAGCCACCCCTACTACCTCGCTTCTTCGCAGTTTCTTAATCTCTCTCTCCCCTCTTTCTCTCTACCCCCTCCTTTCTCTCCCTCCTCTCAGTGGGGCGGTGGTGACTCAGGAGTGTGTGGAGAGGCTGATCAGGAAGGACATGACGGACCCGATGACCGGAGACAAACTCACAGAGAAGGACATCATCCCACTTTAAAAGGAGGGTGGTGCTTGAAATCATTGTACTTCCTCTGTTAACCATGGTTACCTGCAAGGAAACACGTGCCGTTTTTGTATGAGTGTTAGAGCGTGTGTGATCAAGCAAGTGAGTCTGTTTGTGTGTTCTTGAGTTTGAAAGAGTATGTACGCACAGTACGTGCAAGACATAGCAAAGTACTTCGTTTGTAAGGGTATTTGAAGACCACCTGATGTTAATGCTGATAAAATATTTAATATTTTATTCCTTCCCAGGGTGGAACTGGGTTTGCAGGCTCTGGAGTGGATCTGAAAGCTAAAGAGGCGCGACCCGTAATGATGGTGTGATGGTTCAGAGACGATGATCAACATGACAAAGGTGTATACTTGAGATTATTTGTACATATGGTTTTCTGTTCTCGTATGGAGTCTGAGAATTCCAACTGATATTTTTAAGCTTTGTTACACATACATTTACAAAAGAGGGCTCTACGCTGACCTCTTTTACAAGGAGCACGTGTAAGCTTAAGTTGAAACATGTAGGCGCACACAAAGACATTTAGGAGGTAAAATATTTTAGGTATTAAAGCTAGAATCCTTAATTTTTCTAGGCGCACTGGTGATCCTAAATTAAAATTGCTGGCCGCACAGCAAAGTATTTAGGTGCATATGTGAGAAAAATGGTCGTACTGTAGAGCCCTTAGAAATGTCATTTTTATTTCTCTCTGGCACATGCATAATAAAACAAACCTACACACCAATTTAATGGGCAACATGTCTGTACCGTATTTTATATAAAATAAAAATGTCAATTGACTCCAAGACACAGTCTGTGTTTTATTGGCTGAGTGTTGGAGTCACAGATGTCAGAGTTCTTCGTGACCCTCATCCACCAACATAGCTCCATAGTCAGTCAGCGTGCTTGACTTCAGGAAGTAGACCTTGTCCATGACCTCCGAGAGAGAGAGACGCCCATCCTAAGAGAGAAGGAGAGAGAGAGGGATGGAGGATAAGGGAAGTAGAAGATAAAGATGGAGAGAAATGGAGAAAGGAATCTGGGAAAACTGTAACATTATAGACGATTCACCATTTAGCAGGTGGCAGTGGTGTGGTAAACTCCATTCAAGAACCAGGAAACAAATTACATTTGAGTAATTAAGTTGCTTAGGACAGTAGTTAATGATATGTCATGAAGAAAAATTAAACTGTATTTTTGTAGAAAAACCAACATGGCTTTATTTTAAATTCACAGAGATAAATGTTTCACCACAAAAGTGTCATTCAATTTTGTCTCTTGCGCCCCCCCCCCTTGTGTAAACCAAGTGTATATTTATGCTATATATGGTGCAGTAAAAATAATCTTGACTTGTGGAGTGTCTGTCTTTGTTCACACTTGAGCGTGATTGTGTGTTCGGTTAGAGTGTCTCTCTGTGAGTGAGGTTGTGGCTATGTATCTGCGTGTGTAAACACTTATCGCCATGCTCCCGTTACCTCCCATAGAAATGTGTGTTCAACAGTATAAATATGACCCGTGACCTTTTTCCCCTCAGCACTTTCTCCCTACCCAGCTCCTTAACAGTAACAGTATTCTCCATGAAGTGTATGCCCTTTCACAATACAAAACCCCAATATGTATTTTGAAAATCCCTCCCTCCCCTTAAAGGCTCTACGCAAACAGAGTACGTATACGGTCCGTTCCAAAAATTCAGCTGCACAATGTACATGGAACTACGCAGAGAGCGATGCAAACGGAGCCCTTAACTCCTCCCCATGCCTTCGCTTGACTTCATCAAAGCTCGTCATGTCGCCTGGTGAGATCCTCTCCATAATTGGTCGCCTGGCTCCCCACAAACATGTTCCAATTGGCCAGAATCTCCTTCTTGGTTATTTTGTCATCCTGTTTCGTCCAATCGCAGAGGAGGCAAATTTCAGGTCCAGCCCATCACCATTCATTGCGGTCATGATTGAAAGAGAGAAGGACGAAAAAGAGGGAGAGTGGAATGAAAATGAGGGCGAAAAAGGGATAGATAACAGTGAGAAAAGCGTGAATGAAGGACAGAGGGAGAGAAAGAGATTAATTATAATTAACACCCCCAATTAATTCCATTATGTTGATTATTAGCTGTGTTCAGGCTGACAGTGTGTGATGTGAGTTGTGAGAGCGAGCCCTGAATCTGCACCCAGGCTCATATAAGTCTCTGTAGTGTTGCAAATGGCACCCTATTCCCCATAGTGCACTACTTTTGAACAGGGCCAATAGGGCTGAAGTAGTGCATTATACAGGGAATAGGTTGCCATTTGGGATGCAACATTGTTTTTATTTTAGCATAAATGCTAATTTAAACAGCTAGGAGACATTGTATTACTACCACAGACACCATGGTATATTTACTCCCTGTAGTGTAGGCCTGTGCATTGCACATGTCACCAAATACAGTGGTCAGTTGTAACAAGAGTCGAGGTGTGAGGTTGGGGGAAGGTGTAAGGAGGTCAGAGAGGAAGGGGAGATGCTACGGGGTGAGTTGGAAGGGGCGTGAACGGGTGGGGGTGTGCACTGCACAATAGTTGTAGGTATGGGGGTATTTGATGTGGGGTGAGGGTAGAAAGGGGTACACCGGTGGTGGAGGTGTGAGTTTTAGAGGAGTACAGGGATGGGGGAGGGGTGAAGAGGACACCTAGCTAGGGGTGCTTTGGAGGGGATAAGATTGTGTGTGGAAGTGGATTAAGAAACATTTGTTGTAAGGGGTGTACAGGTATGGAGCTTTTGGTTTGGGGTAAGGGTGAGAGTTCAGGCAATGGGACTGGGGAGATGCGTACCTTGTCTGTGTCTGTCTCGTGGATGAGGTGCTTAGCCTCATTGTCAGTATAGTCAATATCTCCTGGCAGGATCCACTGAGCTACCTCATGGTTATCCAGGAAACCATCCTGACAACACAACACGCATAGAGAGCTGTTACAAACCATCCTGACAACACAAGACACAAACCTGTTAACTTAGTATGTCCACAGAGAGAGGGGTGTGTGTGTAAGTATTGACATGGCTGGTCTGAGGGGTAGGGTACTGTAAGTGTACTGACTTAAATAGTGATGTTATAGTAATGTAGAAGGACAGGATGTTGTCAATGTTAAGGTGATCCAGTAGCAGCAGACTAGTGTACCTTGTTGGTGTCTCTGAACTCTGTGAAGTGTTTCTTCTCTGTCAGCACCCAGTCTGGTTCACTCTCTCCGTTCTCAGGTGTGAACATGTCCCCTGTGATGGAGAGAACAGGTTACAGCTTATACAGTAGGTGTTGTAATTCTAAAGTCTATTCCAGGGATTATGAGATAGTTCAGGGCTACAACAAAATTGTGAAACGTCTGGGGGTCCCCGAGGAGAGGTTTGAAAACCACTGGTCCATACGCTTGGGAAAAAATCACTTTCAAAATCATGCCTACTGTGCATCTCTGGGTTATCTTCTCTTTGTGTACGCATACTAGCACTTTTCATTTAACATATACAGTTGGTTGTGGACCCAAGAATATCACTCATAGATGGGTAATAAAATATTTCATTTTTTGTTCTCATATAAAATGTATAAAGAACCAGATATTATGTTTGGTTGACGACATATTGTATGTTCTCTGTTTGGAAAGGGTAGAAGGTTGAAGGAGAGACTAACCAATGTATTCGTCAAGGGTGATCTTTCCATCACCGTTCTTGTCAATGTCTTCTACTGTTTCCTGAAGCGAAACAGAAAAAAATAGTTGTTTAGAAGTGGGCTGGAGAAAAAAGTGCACCACCTGGATGTTCCCCAGAATTTGATTGATCTTGTGACTCTAGTGACTGATCCCAGTCAATTGACTGACCTGTATGACAACGGCCTTCATGTGGTCGTACTCCTCGGGGTGAAGGAAGGAGGTGAACTCGTCCTTGGTGGCGATGCCGTCCCCATCGCGGTCAGCTGTCCTAAAGCGCCTCTCGTCTCTAGTCAGCATGGCCTTGTAGCTAGCCTTGTCATCCACGTCATCAAACTCCTCATCTGCAACGGAGCGGAGGACATTCTCAGAGTCAAGACATGGCTTTGTAAAACAAAGATCAAGCGTCTCAGAGTAGGAGTGCTGATCTAGGATCAGGTCCCCCCTGTTCATGTAATGTTACTTATTATGATCTAATAGGCTAAACTGATCACTCCTACTCTGAGACGCTTTATTCATACTGGCCCAGAGCTACACTGTCAGTGTAAATACTCTTGGGTTGTGTACTGTAGTAAACAAAGGTTAGCCTTCTAAAACCTTTTGAAACAGAGTTTAACAGTGATATGTGTCACTAATTTACCCTCTCTATTACAGATTATCTCTACTTTAACTCCAAAGGGCAAATTGTGTTAACATGTTCTGTGTTCCACCTATGTTTGTTTCTTTGTATCAAGGATAAAAGACATGGATATTGTGGTAACCCTTCCCCTGCCTTTGTATTAACAATAAGAGTCTAAGATGACACCACTATCCCATAGCTGTATAGCCACTACTGTACTGTCGTGTTGAGCTCTCCCCTCTCATTCCCATCTCATTTTTGGATTGTCTTTGTAGCTCATGATCAATCTCCTCATATCATGTAGTAATTATATCAAATTAGCCCCTTCATAAATAGTATATTGGTTGTGCCAAACCCTGCCCATCATTCCAACAATCTTTAACACCCATATAGCCTACTAATAATACACTGACTGTACAACCCTGGTAAATTGGGACTACCCTTTTGAAGTCCCACCCCCTCGCTCATTCGTCTCAAAGTTAGGCTACCCACACACACTGTCACACACACATCCTCCCTTGTCGTACCCAGGTAGTAGCCGTAGGTTGTGTTCTTGTATTCCTCCCAGCCGATCTTCCCATCCTTGTTCTGGTCGTACTCCTTCCAGTGCTTCAGCACATTCTCCTCGATGTACCTTCTCTGCCTGTGTTTGATCCACTGGTGCAGTTCCCCATGGCTCACGAAACCATCCTTGTCTGTGTCGATGCGATCTACGATCTTCCTGCCAAAGGGACAGAACAAGCCAACTAAGCCTACTACCTACAGAAGCGAGTTTTTCCTAGCCACTGTGCTTCTACATCTGCATTGCTTGCTCTTTGGGGTTTTAGGCTGGGTTTCTGTATAAGGTCATTTCCATGTAAAAGGACCCATGAGCACCAACGTGAAGTTCATAGGAGCATATCAAATTGGGTGTCAAATGAATGCTAAGAGTATATTTTTGAGAAATTAAGGCATACTGTATATACATTTGTTACAGGTTTTGTTTTTTCCATTTATGTTTTGAGTTTGGACTTTTAGCACGTTAGCACATAGGGCGCACCGACTAGTGTCACCTTGTTAGTCAGTATGTGTTACATCTGTGCTGGCTTGTCCATCTCGTTAGTCAGAAGGTGTTTCACCTGTGCTGGCCCAAGTGATATTTAAGAGCGGCTGGCCCAATGCTCCAGTTGTCTTGAGAGATGTGCAGGGTCAACACTTTTAGTTGGCGCTCCCTATCTGATTTCTAGAAAAACATTCATTTTTCTGATCTTCCCTGTTTTCGTTTGCTCTACTTTTTGGTTTGCTTCCTGTCTTTAAGTTTGGTGTGGGTTTTTCATTTGTTTGCCTCTTACTGGGCAAATTTAGTGGGTGCTCATGGTGGGTGTCTTTTAGGTCCCAGTTGTTGTTGCTATGCAATTTTCAGTGGACACCCCCATGAGTGTCTTTTAGAACCCCTCCTAAAACCCCACCTGTTTCGTTTAGGTTGTTGTCAGTGAGTCTTTGTTAGATCCCCCTTTCTTTTTAAGCAACATTTTTGGTGTTCTTGCTGGGTAACGTAAAACATTTTACAACCAAATTTGGTCTTGTTTGGGGCAGAGCTCATTAAAATAATAGTAGAATAATACCCAAATATGCAAAGGAGGTTATTGCATATTTATACCTTTTGTGTGCCTATTTAGGATACATCACCATGAAGAGAATGACATTCATATCCATACTTATGCATTTCTGTGTAGTACAGATCAGGGACCCATGATGAAATTATGTTACCGCAATTCCGTTACTGGGTGTAAATCCACTTCACTTACTGTAGTATAATAACCAAAATAGATTTTTTTCAAAGTCAATGTCGCATGTATTAGCTGACACCCCAATCGTTCTGCAGACTTTGTTGAATCTTAATTTGGAGCAGATATTTAAGAGTTTTTTGAAAACGTGGACATAAACTGAGGGAGATTTCTTTTTAAATCTTACTGTGTACTTGCTGATGTAAAAAGGGTGTATACATTTGATTGATTGATTGAACAAGTCAAGGTTAACAGTATGTCACAACCTTAAACACCGTTCATTCCATTGCTAAGACAGAGGCAGGGGGTGAGATGTCTTCAAACAAACACAATTACAATAACTGTAGTCAAACGTAAGAGTGCGAAGGTGTAGGTGGTTGCAGGAGGGAGAAGAGCAGGAAATGGATGTGTAGAAAGAGAGAAAAAGGATTGGTCTTGCAGACAGTTTATTTAGATTAAGGGGCTTTGCTGTATGAAAACTATTCAGGATGTAACGTTGACTTAGCCAGATGGGTGGGGCTAGGGATACAGAACTAGTGTATGAAATAATGCACCACAAGGGGGTGAGAGAAAGAGAAAGAAAGGAACGGTGTCTATTGGAGTAGGATTAAGTTGATCCTAGACACTGATCTCAGGTCAGTTGCATTCTCCTCCCAATAGTTAAGGGTAGGAGTTTAGAGAAGGCAAGCTGATCCTAGATATGCGCCTGGGGGTAACTTCTAACCTAGAGCAGTGATAGTGGGACTACATCCCAAATGGCACCCTATTTCATACATAGTTCACTCTTTTTGACCAGAGCCCTATGGGCCCAGGTCAAAGGTACTGCTGTACATAGGGAATATGGACCCGGGTCAAAAGTAGTGCATAACATAGGAAATATGGGCCCTGGTCAAAAGTAGTGCATAATGTCCATTTGGGACGCTGCCTGCCTGGGTGTTCTGTAACATAATGTACCCAAGTTTATCTTTGCTCTCCTCGGGGGTCAGCTGGTCGAAGGTCTTGGCTTCCTCTTTGCCCAGGAAGGCTTCATGGTCATACTGGAAACCAGTGGAGTCGTCATGGGTGTGGTCACTCAGGTCACTATGGCGATGGACACGCTTCTCTTTAGCAGGCACGGCTACCGCCACCCCGAGGATAAGAATGAGGGACAGTAGTGACTGCAGCAGCATCTTCTGTCCTGAGAAAGAAAAAGGAAGAAAGAAAGAGAGAGACGCTACAGTAGACTGAACAGAACTTAGCCCACAAATAGACGGAGATAATACTTGCCAGATGATATGAGACTCACTCAAAATAATACATTATTGGTTTATACAATAACTGTTTATTTAATGCAAACAGTGATACATATGGGCATAAAACAAGTTTGTTAAACTTTTGTGCCCTATTTATAGGCTACTTTCTTGAGTCCTGACTTGAATAAGGATAACTCAGTCAATGTATGTTGTCTTAAGTCTTAACACTTCTGAATAATGAATACAACAATGAATTACATCAATAATGCCTGTAAATGAATTAAAGTTTGTTTGTCTTTTAAGCAAAAAGGGATGCAGTTAGGTAGCCTACATATTTTTAATCAATGAGTTTAGGCTACTCCAAGAAAGTTTTAAGTGAAACTTGGCATAAACTGTACACAACGTTGTTGTTTTTTTAAACAACAGAAATCACTCAATTTACTGGAGCATATACTTTCATGCATTAATAATTTTAAAAAACGTACCAATTTTCAGCAACACGTCTCAATCACGTTTTTTTTCTGGGCTTGTAAATTCTACAATAAAGGAGGCGGTGACACGCTTGCTTCGTCGACCATTCACAGACACGCTGAAAAGAAAAGTAACCAATAGAAACGAGGAAATGGGATTAACGGAGCCCGAGACTGATTTCGATTGGCTTTGAAGCGCCACGTTGACACGCGAACGCGCGCGGTGCAAACCTCTGTACCAGATCGCGCATGAAGATATGATAGTATTTAAATATTTTTACCAAAGTTTTCATCAGCAATGTAAAGGGACACCTGAGATTTATAAACATACGGCATTGAAAGGCAGGCAGTACTGTTTGCTCAAACCCAATGCAATTTACATGTATCTAGCCAACTCATACGAAACCTGAGAAGATGGGAAACCACACCACTGTAGCCTTCCCCACTGTAAAGTCCGAAAACGATGTCCATAATAATATCGAAACGACAGACTAACGTGATATTTAATATAAAGGAAGTTAGTCAGCACTCAGCATTGGTGGGAAAAAATAATTTCAGAAAGGGTTATTTTATAAAATAAATAATGTATGCTTACGTTGTTCTGGAAACCTAACGCTTGGGGGCAGAGTAGGATGCCTTTTGAACAGAACAATCTAGAAACCACATCAGATATTTTATTCTTCAAAATCCTCCCTTTTCCGTTTCCCGACTTCTTCCTTCCTACAACATACTGTACCTCCCGCCAGAGCCACCTTAGCATATTGCTACAGGGCAGTTACATCAGTTTTACTTTTAATGCCTCGATCAAATAATTAATTAATTCCTAATTTATTATATGATAAGGAAGTATTTTGTTTAGGTTTTGCATAATTTATTTTCAATGTTTGGTCATCTGAACTGAGTTTGATATGATATGAATTGGCTATTATTCATTCAATCAATCAATAGCCAATTTCTCCATATTGTCATTGGAATGTTTGTTATTTACGTAATTGTGTTATTCAGGCCTACTTCATTTTGTTATTTAGGGTGAATTCAGAAAGAGTGGGGCATCATATAAACTGGGACAGCATAATCCTGACGCTTTCTTGGTCTGAAAAGAGAAAATCATAACTATTGTTGTCAAGCCCTTGCAGACAAACCACATGATCAAAATCACGTCACTTCATTGGTGTGACGTCATAGAGGGGGGCAGAGCAAGCTTTAAACAGGAAGCTCACCTGCAAAGCACATGATAAGATCGGCTACATAGTATTTTTTCTATTTTGATGTTAAGGTTATAAAACGGTCATAAATAATATGCTGTGCCAAATTGTGATGTAAATGTGCATACTGGTGCATCAAAATACAGAAAAAACAATTATTTCAATATTTATTTTAGCTGTCCCGCTTTACATTTACATTTTAGTCATTTAGCAGACGCTCTTATCCAGAGCGACTTACAGTTAGTGAATACATCTTTTTTTATATTTTTTTATACTGGCCCCCCGTGGGAATCGAACCCACAACCCTGGCATTGCAAACGCCATGCTCTATCAACTGAGCTACATCCCTGCCGGCCATTCCCTCCCCTACCCTGGACGACGCTGGGCCAATTGTGCGCCGCCCATGAGTCTCCCGGTCGCGACAGAGCCTGGATTCGAACCAGGATCTCTAGTGGCACAGTTAGCACTGCGATGCAGTGCCTTAGACCACTGCGCCACTCAGGAGCACAACCAGCTTTACCAACCAGCTAAAGTAGGACAGTTTAGTAGGCTTTTCCAATGGCGGAAAGAGATCCAGTTTACATTAGGGAACCCCTGTAGGTTAGGCAGGGCTCTGGTTCTTGTAGTACTATGTCCTGTAAAGGTTTTCTTGTAGTACTGTTATTAGTACTGTTATTTAAGTGAATTCTGTAAAAGTGGGACACTTTTTGCATTTACTTCTTCTGTAACCTCTTCAGAGATCTATCCAACATATTAGCCCAATACATTATACATTTCTGAAGTCCTCAGATGTTTCCTAATCACACAAAATTGAATTGAATTGTCATTGGGGTACAATTGGGACTATAATAATGGTGTCCCAGTTTATCTAGCCTGCAGTCCCAGTCTACCAAATGCAAACTGAAAATATGCTTTTGACTCAGTGTACACAAATGGGTGTGTCATGCCTCCTGTGAATATGATATCAACATTATTATTTTTTGTGATTAGGAAACTTCTTGAGGATCTCAGAAATGTATCATGTGTTGGGCTAATATGTTGGATAGATGTCGACAGAGGTTACAGCAGATGGAAATGAAAAAAGTGTCCCACTTATTCCAAATTGATCCTACTTAATTCTGTTATTTAGGCCTACTTATTTACGTAATTGTGTTATTTACTTCATTTTTCATTTCTTGAGTTTTTCTAATAAGAAGGCGCCCGAGTGGCGCAGCGGTCTTAGGCACTGCATCTCAGTGCTTTAGGCGTCACTACAGACCCCCTGGTTTGATTCCAGGCTGTATCACAACCGGCCGTGATTGGGAGTCCCATAGGGCAGCGCACAATTGGCCCAGTGTCATCCAGGTTTGGCCAGTGTAGGCCGTCATTGTAAATAATAATTTGTTCTTAACTGACTTGCCTAGCTAAATAAAGGTTAAATAAATTAAAACTCAACATTCTGGGAATGGAACCGATTTGCTATCTTAGTTAACTGGAATCCATTAGTTCTCAGTGTTGGACTCCTCAGTCAGGACAATGGTTGACAGCAGGTGTTGCTGTTATTGGATAGTTTTACACAGGATGCTGCTGAACAACACAGTTGAGACTTTCTCACCCCCTCCTCTAACCACACCTTTTTATTATGTCCTCTCTCTCTCTCTCTCTCTCTCTCTCTCTCTCTCTCTCTCTCTCTCTCTCTCTCTCTCTCTCTCTCTCTCTCTCTCTCTTTCTTCGTCTCTCTCTCTATCTAATTCATACTCGTTTCTTTCTCCTTTCTCTTGCTATCCCTCTCTCTCACACATACCCTGTCTGCCTCTTTTTCCCTCCGCTCGGTTTCATTCTCTCTTCTCTCTTTCCCTTTGCGTCTCTCTCTCCCTCTCTTTCTCTTTTCCTCTCCTCTCTCGCTCCTCTCTTCCCTCGCCTAAGGCGGTGTGTCTAGTTCCATGGAGCAATTGAAGGTGACAGGGGCAGTGAGAGAGGAGGGGAGAGGGAGGGATGGAGGGAGGACGTGCCACACTGTAGCCTGGGGGCACACAACAGCAAAGAGATGGAGAGAGGAGGAAGAGAGAGAGAGGAAAGAAGGAAAGACAAAAGCGAGGAAGAGGAGGGGAAGAGTGAATTGAGTGGGGGAAATTGACATAAAGTGAGATAGATGGATATAGAAATGAATATTTCATAATCAATGTAGCCCCTCCCCTTTTTGGGGGGAATTCACAGAGTTAATAGAGTCACGAAAGGGAAAAGGACACACACACACAGACACACAACCGCACACACACGTAAGCTTGTGTGTTTTGTTTTAAAGACTTGATATTAATTTGTCCCGGCATGGTTGCTATGGTGACCTCCATCCCCCTCCCCCCAGCAGTGAAAAAGAGAGAGAGGGAGAGAGAGCGAGAGAGAGAGGGTGACAGGGATGAACTAACAAGAGACTGAAAAAATGTGCCCTAAAGCTGCACGAATATTCAAGGAACACACATACACACACGCATACACATATACAGTACACACACTCAGGGTCGGCTCTAGCCTTTTGGGCCCTCCCACCTCACAGGCAAAAGTGATTAACAAAATCAACGGAGACCCCCTGGAGGTCAGGGCTCCTGGGCACGTGCCCTGCGTGACCGGTCGGTATTCGGCCATGAATACTACAAGTTTAGATAGCTGGAAAGTCAAATTTACCAATCTAAAAATTGTTAGCTGACATGGCTAATTGAGTGACTGTCAATGACTGACATAACAAGATAAAAATAGCTGATGCACAACCAAATTTCAAACTTGCACCTTGTATATTCTACTATTTTAACTCTCAACAGTAAATTGAGACCCCGACTGAGTTCCTAAAAAAATAAAATATATATACACTATTTATACAAAAATATGTAGACACCCCTTCAACTGGATTTGGCTATTTCAGCCACACCTGTTGCTGACAGGTGTATAAAATCGAGCACACAGCCATGCAATCTCCATAGACAAACATTGACAGTAGAATGGCCTTACTGAAGTGCTCAGTGACTTTCAACGTGACACCGTCATAGGATGCCACCTTACCAACAAGTCAGTTCGTCAAATTTCTGCCCTGCTAGAGCTGCCCCAGTCAACTGTAAGTGCTGTTATTGTGAAGTGGAAACGTCTAGGAGCAACAACAACTCAGCCGTGAAGTGGTAGGCCGATTCTGTGCTTCCAGCTTTGTGGCAACAGTTTGAGGAAGGCCCTTTCCTGTTTCAGCATTCCCCCGTGCACAAATCGAGGTCCATACAGAAATGGTTTGTCGAGATTGGTGTGGAAGAACTTGACTAGCCTGCACAAAGCCCTGACCTCAACCCCATCAAACACCTTTGGGATGAATTGGAACGCCGACTGCAAGCCAGGCCTAATCGCCCAACATCAGTGCCCGACCTCGCTAATGCTCTTGTGGCTAAATAAAATCAAGTCCCTGTAGCAATGTTCCAACAATCTAGTGGAAAGCCTTCCCAGAAGAGTGGAGGCTGTTATAGCAGCAAAGGAGGGATCAACTCCATATTAATGCCCAAGATTTTGACAAGCAGGTGTCCACATACTTTTGGTATTGTAGTGTATATACTGAACAAAAATATAAACGCAACATGCAACAATTTCTACGATTTTACTGAGTTACAGTTAATATAAGGAAATCAGTAAATTGATCCCGCAGGTGAAGAAGCCGGATGTGGAGGTCCTGGGCTGGCGTGGTTACACGTGGTCTGCGGTTTTGAGGCCGGTTGTGAGTACTGCCAAATTCTCTAAAACGACATTGGAGGTGGCTTATGGTTGAGAAATGAAGATTCAATTATCTGGCAATAGCTCTGGTGGACATTCCTGCAGTCAGCATGCCAATTGCACGCTCCCTCAAATTTGAGACATCTGTGGCATTGTGTTGTATGACAAAACTGCACATTTTAGAGTGGCTTTTTATTGTCCCCAGCACATGGTGCACCTGTGTAATGATCATGCTGTTTAATCAGCTTCTTGATATGCCACACCTGTCAGATGGATGGATTATCTTGGCAAAGAAAAAATGATCACTAACAGGGTTGTAAACAAATTTGTGCACCACATTTTAGAGAAATAAGCTTTTTGTGAGTATGGAACATTTCTGGGATCTTTTATTTCAGCTCATGAAACGAACACTTTACATGTTGCGTTTATATTTTTGTTCAGTGTATATATATATATTTGGGGCCCTAAGTGAACGCTTATGCCTGGAGCCTGCCCTGCACACACTTTTGCAGACAGGCATACACACGATACAGTGTACATGTATGCCCATAAACTCACTCACACAAAGACAGCATGCATAGAAACATCTAAAACCCATTTACAGAGATATCTTCTATTCTTCCTTCATTGTTTTTGGACAACAAAATCCCTTATTTTTTCTGTCATCTATTACCTCAGATTATTCTCTGTAGCCAGCGACAGAGAGAGAATGACAGAGAGAGGCAGGTTACGACGGGAGAGAGGGAAGGAAAGAAGGGAGGGAGGGAGCGAGAGAGCGCAGAGTTTTGTCAACCGGAAATAAAACATGTTGGCACCCTCCTTCTCCTCCACCTCCCCCCATCTCTCTCTCCTTGTCTCTCGCTCTCTCTTCCGCGTGCCCTCCCTGTCCCTCTTTCTTCTTCTTCTAATCTTATAGTCATACTTAAGTCCTCTTGTTTTTTCTCTAGTCTTTATAATAATAACATGCTCTTCCTCGTTCCATTCTCTCTCTGTGTTCTAGAAGTAGTTGTTCTTGAAGTAGTTGTGCACTTCTGTTAAGGTTTGGGTCAATTGTATTTCAACTCAATCAATTCAGGTCATTAGAAAATTCAAATTCAAGACGTGAAAACTCATTCTCATTGAAAGTAAATTTAGGCACTTCCTGAATTAAAATGGAATTGACCACAACCTTGTGTGTTACGAAAAACAACCAATCCAGTCTACCTCCCAAAAAATATCTGTTTGTAGTGTAGTTTTTAGAATATCAGGCAAAAGGTGCTGTATTTTGACTGTAAAACATAGTGAGCTCTCTAACTCAGCAGACAATGAAGAAGACTAAAGATGGATAAAGGGGACTCCTCAATACATCTCCACTATATTCTATTGTATTACAGATTTATTACCCTACAGGACTCAACATTAGTTTGCTCAAACTGTAGATGCATTCTCTCTTCTCATTTTTGTAGTGTCAAGGACTCTCTAGTTCTCTGGGCTAATCCAATTAAATATGCAAATGTGGTGTCACGAGTGACAAAGTGCAGTCAGAGAGAAACCAAGCTAAACATGCCATAGCACGCGTATTTGGTAGCTTGTACTGTGTAGGGTGTGTGTATGAGGGGAGGGGCCTAACGTCGTAGTCCATAAGGATAGCGACTGACCAAGTCGGTGTGTAAGGGTGTCACTGGTGTGTGAGTGTGTCACTGGTGTGTGTGTAAAAAATAATCAAAGTACTGTGTATGAAAGTGTAACTGTGTGTTCTTAGAATGCGACCCTTTCTTTCTTATTTGCACATGTAAATGTATGCAGTTTCTCTCGAAAGAGCCAGAACTGGGCCAGTGGTCTCTCTCTCCCTGTCCTCTGCATCCGAAAGGTCAGAGTTTCTCTCTACAGTCCAACCCTTTGGAACACTATAAGGCCAAACACATTTCAGTTTTAAAGCTTTACCTAAAGGTGTTCTTATGAATGGCTTATAAGCTTGTATTAAGTAGGTTGTTATTCATAGACCATTTATATATAATTTGTTATATATTTATTAACAAGTAAATACTGGTGCATGTCTAAAAACATTATTTACAAGGACATGTACAGACATACAGATCATGAATAATATGGCTTTTACATAAAATGGGTACACTATGGAATAATGTTTAGAAGCCGTCCTTCAAATAAAGTGTTACTAGGCTTTGTTTTAAAATCGATATAGGTGATCGTCATCCTCCCTTCATCCTTCATCCACGTTTCTTTAATTCTCTCCATACTTTTACCAGCCCTCCCTCCTTCTTCCCCTCGTCTCTCTCGCTCTCTCTGTCTCTCTCTCTCGCGCTCTCTCTCTCCATCACCCCTTTTCCTGGCATTAAGTCCAGACCTGACACTGACACTGAGTCTGTGTGTCATCCCTCTCTCCCTCCCTCCCCCTCCTTCTCTCTCCCTCTCTCTCTCCCTCTCCCTCTCTATCCATCGCTCCGAGGACCAGAGTGCCTGCAGACTTGTTTCTCTCTCCCTGGCCCACTCCCCCCTCCCTCGCCTCCTCTCTTTCGCTCTGTCTAACTCTCTCCATCTCTACTCTGGCTCGCCTCCCTGCTCTCGCTTTCTCTTTGCACACACAGTCAACAAAAGCGAGGTCAGAAGAGAGGGATGAGGGTATAACGAAAGAGAGGAAGAGGAGGAAGCGAGAAACCTTGTAAGCGGTGGAGAGACTAGAGAAACGCAAGTTTGGAAAACCATCAGCATCCTCTCTCTCGAGTAGGTGAGTGTCCTTTCACTAAACTTGTCAACCAACACCAATGTTGGGGGAGAGAGAGACAGACACAGACAGAGACCAAATAAGAGAACAAGACAAATCTGAACGAAACAAATAGGAACTATTTATGACAGACACACAGAACAAGTGAGATGTATAGCAAAAGTAACAACTAGACTAGAGGGTGGAACCACACGGAACCAAGATAACTTGATCTTTGACTCAAGGTAGAAATACAGAAAGGCACTGTGAGGCAAACAGGTAGAGATACACCCCGCTAGCAAGATTCATGAATATATGGTCAGAGAACTAGCTCTCACTCTCTGATGCTTCAGGGTTTCTCTTCTTCTTCTGTAATGTATAACCTTTACCCACTTTGTATGTATTCAAGCTAAAGGTCTGCTAATAACGATTTATGAAATCTGCCTGTCCGGTGTCTTATGCTTTTTACCGGTATGGCTCTGTGCTGGTTATGATACCTGGTTGTAGTCATAGTTGGGAGTCTGTCAATGCACAGCACACTCACAACTTTTGAATAAAAGGACAAGGCAGGATTTATTTATACTAATTGTCTCATCCCCATGTATTCCAGTCTCAATGATATTAATTGATTAATGGATCAATGAATCAACTGAAACATTTAGAGTTAAGTGTATAGTGTTACAGCATATTTTGCCCCACAAACATGATAATGTGTGTCCAGTGTTGTGAGTTGTTAGTCTCTTCCATCGTTACTGTAATTAGGGCCTATTTTTGCGTGTTTTTGCAAAGTCCATTGTTTCTTGTGTTTAGTTGTTCTATTTCTCTATCATCATGTGTCATTAGAGTATAGTTACAGTGTTAACGACAGTGTTGTGAGTATTTCTGCACCAATTCTCTGTATACCGCTATCACTATCATCCGTAGTCAGCGTGTATTATTGTATGTACTTTTGTCCCTCCTTTCAGTGTACCATATTAATGTGAAGTTAGGTTTAGGGTTAGGGTTAGAGTAATGTGGTGTATTTCTACTCCCCCTTTCTCTGTGTATCACAGGTGTAGCCAGTGTTGTGTGTAATTCTGCTCCCCTGTATCACTAGTACAGCTTTAGTGTTGTGTATATATATTTCCGCTCCCCTTCTGTCTGTGTGTGCACCATAGTCAGAGTGTGTATAATAATGTGTGTAGTGTTGTGAGTATTCTGGTCCCGGCATTGTGGCTGTGTATCATTAGTGTAGTTAGTGTCTGGGGTTGTGTGCTGCCTGTGTGGTTAATGGTAGCTGACAGTGTTACTCTCTCCTCTCATGCGTGTGTGTATAGTCAGTGTCAGAGTGGAGAGGATGTAGCTCCTAATTACTGAGTGTGTTTGTAATGAACTCCCCATGTGTCGCCGTGGGAGGCTAATGCACAAGCGTGTGTGTGTCTGTCTGTCTCCCTTTCTCTCCAAATGTATGTCCCCTATCACTTATTTCCTCTACCTTTCTCTCCTCTTCTTCTCCCTCTCTTTATCTCCTCCTCCCTCTGTCTTCCAGTAGTTCTGATCTGTGTTCTGATTGGAGGAGAGAAGTAAGAGGTCAGAGGTGAAGGGGAAGTGTTATGTGTGAGAAACTCAGCATGCTGAATCTACAGAACACCTCCAGCTGGACTGGGCCTAACAACTGGTACCATCAACCAACACAACACGGTACAGATAGAAGACAGGGGTGGTGTGTGTGTGTGTGTGTGTTTGTATGTGTGTGACTCGTGGAGTCAGCTTAGGGTGAGCTGGAGAATCTTCCACATGACTGAGCAGAAACAGTGTGCCAACAGTTCCAAAACACACATACACACAGACACACGGACACACAGAAGTGATACACACACCTACAGTGACAGAGAGTGCACAAATACAAAACAGTGAAACATATACGTACATGTGGAGATTTGGAGAATGAATAAACGCTTGTTACACTCAGGCAGACAGTAACAGTGGGTACACACACACACGCAAACTCACACAAACACACACACATTTCACCAAGAAAAGCGCTTCAATTATCCTTCTGTTCTAGAACAATCTCTGGATGACGTCAGCGTGCGGATGGTGGAAGGAGGTGAAGGAGTGCAAAGAGAGAGGGATGAGGTAGAGGACGCCCAGCATCACCTCCAGCTGAAGAGAAAGCTCCAGAGGAATCGTACCAGTTTCACCCAGGAGCAGATTGATGCGCTGGAGAAAGGTCTAACCCCAGCCCCAGGCTTCAGTTGAGGCCTGTGGAGATTCAATTAAATTACAGTAATAAACATGAAGGAAAAGCTAAGTTTAATGCCATAGGCATGTGTGTGTGTGTGTTAATGTGAACCATTGTGGGCTTCTTGACCAATTTTTCTCCACATCACAGAGTTTGAACGGACACATTACCCAGATGTCTTTGCCAGAGAGAGATTGGCAGCTAAAATTGACCTTCCAGAGGCTCGCATTCAGGTTACCAACCAACTCTGTCTGTCTGTTTAACCCTCCGTCTCGCTATTCTTAGCCTTTATTCCCCCTAGTGGTCAGATTAGAGTATGACAGATACCAAGGTAGTACCTGAGCTGTTCTCAAACCAGTCCACTGAGACCACCAGTTTTCACATATTTGTTATATTCCAACACAAACACACCTGAATGGTTACAGTTTGATTGATTGATTGATTGATTGATTGACAGGTGTGGTTTTCCAATCGGCGAGCCAAATGGAGGAGGGAGGAGAAGTTGCGCAATCAGAAGAGGTCAGGGGGCGGGACTTCCTGTTCTCAGGCACACGCCCCCCTCAGCACCTCCTTCAACACAGGTGTCTATCACTCTCACCATGGCAACAGCTCAGGTAAGAAACCTGAAAAAAAAAAGTTCAATATGTTTGTAGGTGTACAAGTGTGTGTGTATATGTATGTGTGTGTGTGTGTATGTGTATTACTGTATACAATATTATTTTAAAACATATTTCTGTGTTTCTTGATGAAGCCTCGATGCACAGTCGCAGTGACAACTCTCTCTCAGGCTACGGCTCTCTCTCAGTCTTCTCCAATATGCAGGTAAATTCAACAAATGTTTATTTTTTATTGTGCTATGAACCCCATGGTGTCCATTGTTAACATGACTATTGGTCCTTCATTTTGAACCAAAACTTTTACTGATTCTTTGTTCTGTCTCATCAGTCTTATCGCTGGCTAACAATCTTTTCTCTTTTTTCTTCCTGCATGTCCTGTTACTGCCCCTCTCTCCTCTTCTCTTTGCTCTCTCGCTCCAGTCGTTGCCCCCCCAGTCCGCTCCCTCTTACCCCTGCATGCTACCTCCCTCCCCCTCCTCTCCTCCCCCCCTGCCCCGGAAGTTTGACTCCCTCTCTTACCCCTCTCCTCACCTCCCTCCCCCTCACTCTGCCAGCTCCAACACAGGTGAGTGTCTGCAGCATGTGTGCATGTGAAGATCTAGTATTTAGTTTAGGTACCACTTTGCTAACTCATCCTTCTTCTCTTTGTCTCTCGCTCTTTATCTCTCTATCTCTCTCTGTCTGTCTGTCTTTGTCTCTCTCCCAGGATATCTCTCTCCTGGTGTGTCGGGTAGTGAGCAGGACTTAGGTCAGTACTGGACCAGACTCCAGTGAGAATAACACAGTTACGGCATGACACTAGACCACCTCCAAACCTGCCAGTATCTGAGGATCCACCTATTCACTGTGACTGTGACAGACTAAGATACCCAAACACCCAATCCGTTACAATCCAAAGCGATTACAATCAGTCATTCTAATAATGACAAAAACTACCAATAAAAGTATCAATGACATGGAACAGCCAATGACAATCATGGATGGCCTTGGAACCACCAATGACAATCTAGTATGGGCCTGAAGCAGCCAATGAATTGGTACTGGACTACTAATTACAATTAAAACTTGATCTCAGCGCACAAAGCAATCAAATGATGAACTGAAACTGGATCCCAGCAGACTCCCTCACTCATTCACTCACTCAATCCTTTTGATGTTTTTTCAGATCAAACAGACAATCAAGCATTGAAATGAAATCACCAATCATAGTCAAGCATGGATTTCATTTAACCAATGACAGTTGAGCAGGGATTAATGTAACCAATGACCTAGGAGAGTTGAAGACAATCAAAAACCAATACTAGTGAATAAGGATGTTACTGTGATGCTATATTTTTGTCCTCCTTCTCTCTCCATTCCTTTCTTTCAATCTGACTTTTGCAATCCTACCCCTTTTAAAAATCCCTTCCTTCACCTGTACATTTAGCACTGTGTGTGTGTGTGCGTGGGTCCGTGTGTGTATGTGCAGGCATGAGTGAGTGTTTGTATGTGTGTAGTTGCATTTTGTGTATGTGTGTGTCTTTAAGCTCCAAATCATTTTAGTGTATTCCCTTTTTGTGAAGCTGTTTGAACCAAGAATAAAAATCTAAATGTGAAACTAAACAATGCCTGTTATTTAACAGTAATTTATAAGTAATAATAGGGTTAGCTTGATTAATGTAAGAGTTGGAATGTGCATTGCTTTTATTTTTAAATAAATCGATCCAAGTGAATTTACACCACATATACTGTACAAACAGGGAAATAATGGCTGGAAAGGGAGGAATCCTGAAGTAGCTTTCTTTCTGAACAAAAAACAACTTTGGCTAATTTCAATTTGAGAATATTTATCAAATCTTCAGTAATGTATTGATCTATGTTGGTGAACCACCCCTCAGAGACTTATGGTGGAGGTTGTGTATTCTATGGTCTTTAGCTCTTGTTTATTTCTAACTCTGTCACTGAGCAGTAGCATTTCCTGCCTATGTGACTGTGGATTTCCTGTTTTTGTTACTCACATCACCACACCCACTTTAAATAATGCCCTGACTGACTGACAAACCAATTCTCACAGGGACATGAAACGCACTCGTACAAACTTGCAAATGCATGCACGCACGCACACACACACATGAACGTGCACACACACATGCATACACACACAGGCATGAACGTGCACACACACACATACACACTGTGTATATGTATACCGTATACTGTTCTTATAATCTTGATAATGACAATCAACACAAACACGCAGTCACAGCCATGCCCATATAAGGTCCTATATGCTAACAAAATTATTTGTGGGATTCCGTGGCAATGTTTAGATAAGTGTAATTAGGAGCAGAGTTAACGAGGTGTGGAGATTCCGAGAGGATGTTGCACGTAAGACATTCTGAACCCCTGCTCAAACTATCATATCCCCTATGGACTGTCTCTACCTCCTAACCCACCCAACCCATCAACTCAACTTCTATCAGAGAGCACTTATCTACTGTCTGTCTTTGAACATGGCCCTCCCTCTATCACTTTATCTTTTCCCATCTCTCTCTCTCTCTCTCTCTCTCTCTCTCTCTCTCTCTCTCTCTCTCTCTCTCTCTCTCTCTCTCTCTCTCTCTCTCTCTCTCTCTCTCTCTCTCTCTCTCTCTAACCATACACTCTTCGACTTCACAAGGGTCACTGTATCGGTTTGTATTCACTTTCTTAGGACATTTCCAAAGAACAGGAAGAGTTTCCTTGATGTAAAAGAGCACTGCTGCTTACCAGGTTTTAGAGTGAGTTCAGTCAAAGTAATCAAAAAAGCATAATCATCTACCCTTATACTGTATGATGGTAACAAACACAATCCACCGAGAGTTGTGTCTCTAGGGTAAATATTCAACATTGACATCTCTCTCTCTCTTCACCCCCTCCTTCATTTTCTCGCTCATTATCTCTCTCTCTCTAGTCTCTCTCTCTCTCATTACCCCCCCCCCCCAGCTTCCTGTCACAGAGGAAGTGCCTCACCCTGCTGGCTGGCTCCCCATTGGTCCTGGCTCAGAGGAACAGTGATTTGGGGGGAGATAGGGAGGGCAGGACGGGGGGATAGATAGAGGGAGCGGGAGACGTAGCGAGGGAGAAGGGCACGAAACAGGGCATTGGGCAGGCAGGAAGATGAGTGCCAGGCTAAATGAAAGGAGCGAAAGAGAGAGAGGACTGCTTAATGTGCTCAAAATGACGGCGATGAAATGGCTTTGAAGCGGTAAGAAGAGCACTACTGTCCATGCAGAGACTTTAGAAAACAACAGAAAGAGAGGGAGAGAGAGTTAATGAAAGAGAGATGGGCTGGCAGGAGAGACCTCCATAATGTTTTTGTTAGTTATACCTTATTACCGTATCGATGCAGTGGCATTTATTTTTATGTTCTGTTCAGTATTTGTTTGAATGTACTTTGTTTATGTACTTTTGTTTGTAACTCATATAACCTGCAGGTGGTCAGATGTTTTTCTATCATTTCAGATGGTGCACGGTCTTATCAGCAGTGTTTTCATTATTCCTTCAAACCTGTCTGTCATGCAGTACACACCTCTCTCTCTCTCTCATTCCATTTTCCATTCCTTCTCTCTCCCTCTCCCCTGCACTCTCACATATGTCCTTTCAACTATCCTCTCCCTTTCCCTCTCTCTCTACTTTCCTCCTCTCTCTCTGTACATTGTCTGTGTTCAACCATTCTCTCGCCTTTCCTCAAATTTTCTCCCTTCTTCTTTTCTTTCTTTCTCTCTCCCTTTCCCTCTCTCAGTACAGTCTCTCCCAATCCTTGTACCAGTGTCTGATTTTAAGCTGACGCTGGGCAGGGTTTGGGGGGGGCCGTGCTGAGGATTCTGCAACAAGTGTGCGTGTGTGTTTGGGTGTTGGGGGGGTTGGTAATCAAAATGAAGAGAACATTTCATAGGACTCCTGAATCATCATCATCATAAACAACACGACCTTGCTTTTTGTGGTAACCTTTAGAATTTGTTCGATATTCATTGCCATTGTTGTTAGATACAAGTCATGTATTTATTGATGAGTATATGTACAGCCTGTACAGGCTACTAATAAATAGTACGATACATAATGAAAATCTGTGCTGTTTGTAGTTTTTTTATATATATCTCTTTTACTTTTTGATATTTTATAACCTAAGATTGAACTAAATCCAATTAATCAATAGTTTGAAAAAGTTTGATTTATCTTTGAATGCACTGTAAGGAGCGGAGAAACACTATTTTCACGCCACTTAGATGCAGCTACAACCGAAAGTGACTTTTTCCTAGCAGATTAGGAGAGTTTACGCAGCAGGTTAGGAGAATTAACATAGCAGGTTAGGAGAATTAGGTTAAGGTTAGGAAAAGGAGTAGGGTTAGGGTTAGTGAAAATGCTCTCCTAACCTGCTACGAAAATCACTTCTGGCCGTAGCTGTATCGAGGTGCTGTGAAAAGAGTGTGTAGCTCAGGGGTTCCCAAACTTTTTTGGCCCATGACCCCATTTTGATATCTGAAAATTCTCAGGACCCCAACCATGTGAAAAACATTCTGTAATTAACAGCCAATGTTTACTTTTTTATTTGGGGCTATGGGAGTCAATTGAAAAACATTCTAACATTATTTCTGATTGTCTTCTCAACTCACCATCACATACCTTTAATGTGGGGCTATGACAGTCAATTGGAAATTAGTCTGACATAATCTTATCTCACCAAAACTAATGAGATGGGTGTGCATGTCGCGTCAGAGCTTCTCAAAGTCAGGGGGCGTGGTCGACAGTGCGCACCTCATCTCTGCTGTCACATCCAAACTGGATCGATTTTTGGTTTTAATGCAGACAAGAGCACTAATGGTGCTATCAAGATAACTGGGAACTCTGAAAAATACGAGGTCAAATCTAGATAGAGGCCAGAGTTCCCGAGTTGGAATTCGGAGTTGGATGACCGTTCAAAAAGATTTTTCCTAGTCGGAGATGTTTTTTTCCCGAGTTCCCAGTTGTCTTGAACACACTGAAGTCGGTAATCTGAGATTTCCGAGTTCCCAGTTCCCAGTTGTTTTGAACGCGGCATTAATGCACAGAGGGAAACCGCAGGGTATTCCCTTTGAGTCAGGAACAAAAACTCCTCGGTTATTACCCGTGAATGCATTTGGTCACATGACAGCTCGATCAGCTGTTCGATTACACTTACCGGCATGTCAACTGAGCCAGGGCCACAGTCAAACGGATTGGGAAGTAGGTCCCAAAGTGCTCTTCCAAGCGCAGTCATCACTCGTGTGGGACACTTACGATGTTGTTTTCTGTTAGAAACATGCACAGCCGAGGGAAGGGGGCATGGTTAGCTTTTGAAAGTCTCTCTCCAATAATAATAATTTCATCTGAATCGGTCACTCGGTTTTTGTATTTCCCCTGCATGCTTGCAAATACTGTATGTCTTTTACATAGGCAAGGAAACACATTTTATTTTCATTACACAGAAAGTCAAGCAGTTTTTTTCAAAAGCCTACCATTCGATCCCATGGAATCAGTTTTCCGTCAATATAGCCACGCAGCACACTGTACATCCCCTGTGCCGTTTCATGCTCGGGAATCGTGAGACAGAACAATATGTCCTTGTGAATAGCATCCCCCGACATGGACAGCAAACAAAAGTCAATGCATGGGCATCTCGCTAACGTCCATTTGTAGAGCATAAACTGGGGAGTTTGAGTCCTTCAGTCAGAGTTTCCTCTTGATTGCTAGTAATATCATAAATTATTTGTCTGACAAAGTTATTGATGTGAATTTCTGTGCCTCTGCCTCCCCACACAAATATCAAAGTACCTGCAAAGAGTGGCGGCTCCTGAAAAAATTCTCAGGGGGGGCAATTTTTCTGATGATTTAGGTGACCTACACACATTTTAAAAAAGATATGTCCAGCAACAACATGAAGACAGGGGCAGCATATAAGTCAATACCAGAAGCATTTATTGACTGATCTGGGGAGATGGATTCCAGTTTCTGTGACAGATTATAAATAATCTCTGATGCCTTTGTTATATTAGCTTTTGGTTGAATGTACACAACGGTAACAAACAATTGGGGGAACTCACGGGGCAGATAGTAAGGTCGCAGTGACACAGAAAGCAGTTCAATGTCGGGGGTACAGAGTCGCTCTCTTACCAGGATCGATTTTCCCTGTGACTGTCAGATCGCGGTCCGCTCTGACCAGGGTGAAGCCGGCCGGCTCCACTTCTCTGTCCGGGACTCTGTCATCCAGCCAAGTCTCAGTAAATGCCAGCAAACAGGCCTCCCGATATTCGTGTTGGAAGCGCAGATTCGCTGACAACTCATCCGCTTTCCCCCTCAGTGACTGGGCATTAATCAGCAAGGTGGTGGGTAAGGGAAGTTTGTTCTTAATTTTTTTAAAGTCGTTGTCTGATTCCCCCCGCGTTTTCCACGTTTGCATTTGGGTTTGTAATCCACTCGCAGACAATCAGGTATTAGATGGGCCATTGTGATATCCATCGCGTTCGTATTTGAGTTGCATTGTAGTAAAAACTCCCTGCTGTATTGGATTCCGGCAGCGTTTTCATTATTTAGTCCGTTCGTAGCGGGTATGTACACGATCAACAAGATCAGTCCAAAACCCACCACTGGAAATCCATGGTTGGCAGAATGTTTGTAAACTAAGTGTACAAATTAAAAACATAAAATAACGCCACTAAGTGTACAAATTAAAAACATAAGATAACGCCACACTGCAGGTCGCAACAGAGACGCTGCTACCCGCTATTTTCTTAGTTACGTTCATGGTTACGTTACGTATGACAAAAGCGCGTAAGTGCAAGCCCTCAGAAACCCATAGAGATTGTATTGAAAGCTCTGAAATTTGAAAAAAATAGATTTTACATGGGAGTCTATGACAGACTTCTGGGCGATTTTCAACCTGACTGAAATCGCCCCAAAAGGGGGGGCATTTGAAGCACGACTTTAGCCTGATTGGACATTTAGTGGCAGTCAGATCAGATTAGAACACTGATAACTACTGTTGCCGTGATATAATTGATTAGAAAAAAAATCCCTTCCTTTTCCCGTTTGGCAGTGCGTCGCCCATATCGCCCTATTGAACACACCGCCCCTGCCTGCAAATATAGTGTGTGGTTTCATAGCGTAGCGGGCCTATAGCCATTAACCGTGGGAATGATTCAATTGCAACGGTCAAGTGCGGTCTATTCCCATGATATAAGGGTGCTCTCTGGTTGAATTTTATCTTTTAGATTTGAATAATTTTCATCTAGATTTTAAAGCTTAACCACATTACAATGATTTTGAGATACAAAGACGAAATTATAATATCTATATGTTTTTGTATATATATTTTTTTCTTCAGGATTTTGGAAATTCTCCTGTGACCCCATTTTCATATCAGGCGACCCCACATAGTGTTGCGACACCTAGTTTGGGAACCGCTGGTGTAGCTGTATCGAAGAGGCATGAAATGAGCTTCCACTTCCACTTTTAGAGAGCGGACATCTTTTATGTCTAAGCCGTTGTTTTGCCGGAATTGTAAAAGGTATGGACATGTATCAAGTGTGTGCGAAGAAATGTTGTTGAAGAATCTGAGGGTGTACGATGTTGTAATTGTGATGGCAGCCACATTCCCAATTTCCCGGAATGCCCGGTTAGGGTAAAGGAGTATGAAGCGACAAGGGTCAGGGCTATACAGCAGGTCTCCTACATGGAGGCACGTGAATTAGTTGAATGAGCAAAGGGAGCTGAAGAAATGGCGGTGGATTGACATAATAGTATCTGCAGCTGAAAGGTTTTTGGGTTTCCAGGACTCCACTGCCGAAACATTGCAAAGAATACTGTCCGAAGATGCTCTTCCTTCTTAGGCCCCAGAGCCTGTAGTGATGGGCGTTAGCAGTTGAATCTGAATAAAGGAGTACATTGAGTTTAGTTTATTTTGTTTCGTTTTATTTTGTTAATTATTTGGCCTGATATTCGGCCAAAACAATCAGTGGTGGCATGCACCTGTAGCATTTGTTTGCGGACCGCAGTAATATCAAAGAAGAAGACCCCGTACAGTAGGTGGCGGCAATACACCAATAGGTGTGGTCTGCCATAAAACTTTAAAGAAGAAGAAGAGAGCGGACATGCGCAGATGTTACGTTTGGTAGAAGCGGATATGGCGCTTGAACCTCATGGCGGTGGAAATAAGGATGAATGGACTTTGGTCCAGAAGAATGGAAAATAAGCAAAATTGTTGTGGGAAATAATGTGTAGTTCTGATAATACCCCATTGTATCTGGTAGGAGTAATTTTTTTGTTGAAAAAAAGGATATGCCTGTCATGAGATGGATTGGTAGATAAGTGGATAAGTGGGTGGTGGGGCTGGTGTGATTATACACACCTGCAGCGAGTTAGCTAATCAGACAGGTAGCTGGGGATTGGCTGTCATTTTCTTTAAAAGCCCTTTGTTTTGTGTTGTTCGGTGCTGGGAGTTTAGCGGAGAATGTCTCTCCATGGGGATCGGGCCCCTATGCAAGTGTCCATGTCTTGGACCTCCCAAGTGGCGCAGCGGTCTAAGGCAATGCATCGCAATGCTTGAGGTATCACTACAGACCCGGGTTCGATCCCAGGCTGTGTCACAACCGGTCCCATAGGGCGAGGCACAATTGGCCCAGCGTCGTCCGGGTTAGAGGAGGGTTTGGCCGGGGGGCTTTACTTGGCTCATCGCACTCTAGCGACTCCTTGCGCCTGCAGGCTGACTTCGGCCGTCAGTTTAACTGTGTTTCCTCCGGCACATTGGTGCAGCTGGCTTCCGGGTTAAGCGGGCATGTGTTAAGAGGCACGGTTTGGCGGGTCATGTTTTGGAGGACGCGTGACTCGACCTTCGCCTCTCCCGTTCCCGTTGGGGAGTTGCAGCGATGAGACAAGATCGTAATTGGATTGCAATTAGATATAATGAAAAGGAGGGGGGGAATAAACATGGGTGTTTGCTGTGATCGCACTGGACCAATGTCTGCGGGACGAGAAGTGAGGAAGTGGGCGGCTGCGCTGACGACGAACTGGGACTGTGGAGCTGATTGGTGATCCGAGAGCAGAGGACCGAGAGAGGCATTGGTACAACGCAAATCTAGGAGCTTTAGCTCCGCCAAGTAAGGGACGTAATTCTTCCTGTGTTTCCCTTAAACTACTTTCCCTCTCTGGGCTGTTTTGCCACGCCACTGAAAACCACTATTGTCGGCAGGTTTCCCTGCCATCTGTCTCCCTCTCGTTCAGCACCGGAGGCGGGGCCATCGGATGACGTCGCCAAGCAGTCTCAGACTGGGCACGTTCCAGGACAGGGAGCTGTGCGGATCTGGATATCTCTAGACGGAGACGTTTACTATGTAATTGTTGTGGGGATATGGTTCTCGTCAGGCCCTAGAAATCCAGAACCTATCCCCACCCTGTATATGTTGTCTTATCTGTCTTTCCTCCTCCCTATCTTGTCCTTTAGAGGGGTTGGCAGAGTAGAGCAGGGCCAACGGTGGGTCCCATATTGCGTGCAGCATCAGGAGTGAGATTGTAGTGCCTCTCACCATATTGTTTGCAGTGCCTTCCCTTAGAATAACTATCTTGTTGCAGTGTCATATCAGAATAATGCAGTGTATCACTTTTACATGCCCGATATTTACCTGAGGGAGTAAGGGGGAGAGTAACCTACCTGAGGGGAGGCTCTACTGTGTCGACACAGTCCAGGAAATCGTACAGTCTGCTGTGGGAGGTGGGGAAAAAGGGTACAATCCATGTTAACCTATTAATTGAAAATAAAACTTACCTTGAGCATACATACCTGTCCTGGTCTTCTGTGTTGAGGTTGTGTGCTGGAGAACATTACATTCTGTGTTGGGTGGAGTTAAAAGGGGTCACACTAAACTGTGACATGCCCGAATTGTGGAACCCTTTCGAAACATCCGAAATGATGGAGAAAGCATTGGGTAAAGTAGAATCGGTGAAGATCACGAGAAGTAGGCTTGTTCTGGTTTCTGCGGGTCAGAAACAACATGTTGGATATCAATTGAGTTGTTGGATATTATGTATCATGCTTTGCGCTACGGCGCAGGGCACCTGTAAACTGAGAAATGTCTGGAGTCTCGGCTGATGTTGACATTACACTATTAATGAAATTCCAGGAATGGTTGATGCACGTAGGATGAATCGTATGGTTAATAGCAGGAAGGAGAAGAGTTGGTCTGTTCTAGTGTTATTTTGTTATGTGGAGTCTTGCCCTACTCTAGTGCAGCTGGGATATGTGTACTATTCTGTCAGAGCTTTTGTAAACCGACTTTACAATGTTCTTGCTGTAAAATATTTGGACATGTAAGAAGTGTCTGCAGACGAGAGAAGCTGAAAGAAAGATCACTATGGAGATTTTGCATGTTTAGTAGAAGAGAATAGCCAAGGAGCAAAATGTTGTAACTGTGGTGGAGAGCATGAAGTGCAATCCTTGAGGGTGAAATAGTGAGGTTGCCAAAATCAAGGCAGGAGAGAGTATACTATGCGGAGGCTGTCAATAAGCTAGAAAGATCGAGTATCTCTGAAGGTCCGGTGGTAGTGAAAACCGGTAGGCCTACACTGCAGCCTGAGTATCACCAGCTCCCTATGCAACTGGGTCCTGGACTTCCTGACGTGCGGTTACCTCCTCAACACAGCGGCCCCACAAGGGTGCACCCTCAGTCCCCTCCTGTACTCCCTGTATACCCACGACTGCGTGGCCTCACACAGTTCCAACTCCATCAGCAAGTTCGCTAACAACATGACAGTAGTAGGCCTGATTACCAACAACGATGAGATGGCCTACAGAGAGGAGGTAGGCACTCTGACGGCGTGGTGCCAGGTAAACAGCCTCACTCTCAACATCAGCAAAATAAAGGAGCTGATTGTGGACTTCAGGAGGAACCAGGCTGGGCACACCCCCATCTTCTTCAACAGAGCCACCGTGGAGACGGTCAAAAACGTCACGTTCCTAGGCGTACACATCTCTGAGGAGCTGAAATGGTCAAACCACACGGACAACGTGGTGAAGAAGGCACGACAGTGACACAACCTCAGGAGGCTGAAGAAATGTGTCCTGTCCCCGAGGTCCCTCAGTGTTCTACAGGAGCACCATCGAAAGCATACTGTTGGGCTGCATCACAGCCTGGTACGTCAACTCCACCGCCGATGACCGCAAGGTTTTACAGAGAGCAGTATGCTCAGCCAAATGCACCATTAGGTGCACACTGCCTGTCCTCCTGGACACCTACAAACACCAGGTGTCGCAGGAAGGCCATCAAGGACCTCAGCCACCCGAGCCACGGCCTGTTCTCCCCGCTTCTATCACTCAGACGCGGGCAGTATAGGAGCATCATCGCAAAAGCTGTCAGACTGGCCAATAGATATTTTTTGGAACGTAAACAATAAAACTTTAGAATGAGCAGCCCCACTCTACATCTGGCTAGCAGAGAACTCAACATACCAAGTGCATGTTACAAGCAGAAAAGTAAACAAAGTCTACTTATAAAGACTGAAAAGCTGGGTTACAGGTAGCCTTTTCAGTGTATGGAGAAGTCAGAGGCAGAGCTAGCTAGCCGGACACTTCAGAAGACGTGGGCTACTTGGCCTGGATAGTGGCCTGCAGGTCATACAAAGTGTCCGCTGCACGAGACACTGTAGCCTCTTTGAATGACCTGCAGAGACAGTGGGACAACCTTTTTCACAGGGGTGTAGGGCTAAAATACACTTACGTCAAATGTGTATATTTATCTGCTTATAATTTCAGATAGGCTATATTAGTCAACTTGTCTAGTCAAATAGGCCTAGGCTAGGCCTGCAGCTTCTCTTCAGTCATAACTTGTTGCCCTAGAAGACAAATAATTGATAGGCTAATACATATTTAATAAAATCGGTACTCACAAGAATAAATGTCTTTAATGATAGAATGAATGCATCATCTAGCTGACATCTGTAAAGTTCTCTTTCAATGTTAATAGTAGCCATACATAAAGTAATGGCAGTTTACAATAAATACTTAGTACAGTGATGAAATAGAGGCAACAGTGGTGTAGGTGTAGAGATGTGCAAAGAGTCATCTTGTGACAAGAACATGGAGAGAACAGATACTTTATTGTCCATTGTTTAGAATGGAAATGTGTCTTCTGCTTTTCCCAACAACCTGCTGTGCAGCACCCCTGGGTGGAGAGCAATTGTGGGGGGTTAAGTGCCTTGCTTATGGGCACAATGGCACAGTGTCGTCCTAGGCTTGAACCATTGTAGTCATGGCACCACACTCAGTCATTACTCCTGTAGTAGCCTAGCCCTAGAGCAGTGTTTCCTGATCCTGTTCCTAGGGACCCAAAGGATAATTTGAATCAGCTGTGTAGTGTTAGGACAAAAATAAGAATATGCCCCCCTTTGGGTCACCAGGACCAGGATTGAGAAACAGAGGTTGGAGAGGCAGACCAGCAGCTGGAAGGTTGATGGTTTAAGCCCTGGGCGGGCAACACAAATATGGGAATGGAACTGAACTGGCAGCTGGAAGGCTGCTGGTCCTTGATCCCATGTACCATCTGCTGCCATTGTGCCCTTGAGCAAGGCACAGTTGAAGTCGGAGGTTTACATACACTTAGGTTGGAGTCATTAAAACTTGTTTTTCAACCACTCCACAAATTTCTTGTTAACAAACTATAGTTTTGGCAAGTCGGTTAGGACATCTACTTTGTGCATGACACAAGTTATTTTTCCAACAATTGTTTACAGACAGATTATTTCACTTATAATTCACTGTATCACAATTCCAGTGGGTCAGAAATTTACATACACTAAGTTGACTGTGCCTTTAAACAGCTTGGAAAATTCCAGAAAATGATGTCATGGCTTTAGAAGCTTCTGATAGGCTAATTGACATCATTTGAGTCAATTGGAGGTGTACCTGTAGATGTATTTCAAGGCCAACCTTCAAACTCAGTGCCTCTTTGCTTGACATCATGGGAAAATCTAAAGAAATTAGCCAAGACCTCAGAAAAAAAATTGTAGATCTCCACAAGTCTGATTCATCCTTGGGAGAAATGTCCAAACGCCTGAAGGTACCACGTTCATCTGTACAAACAATAGTACTCAAGTATAAACACCATGGGACCACGCAGCCATCATACCGCTCAGGAAGGAGACATGTTCTGTCTCCTAGAGATAAACGTACTTTGGTGCGAAAAGTGCAAATCAATCCCAGAACAACAGCAAAGGACCTTGTGAAGATGCTGGAGGAAACAGGTAGAAAAGTATCTATATCCACAGTAAAACATGTCCTATATCGACATAACCTGAAAGGCCACTCAGCAAGGAAGAAGCCACTGCTCCAAAACTGCCATAAAAAAGCCAAACTACAGTTTGCAACTGCACATGAAGACAAAGATCGTACTTTTTGGAGAAATGTCCTCTGGTCTGATGAAACAAAAATAGAACTGTTTGGCCATAATGACCATCGTTATGTTTGGAGGAAAAGGGGGGTAGCTTGCAAGCCGAAGAACACCATCCCAACCGTGAAGCACGGGGGTGGCAGCATCATGCTGTGGGGGTGCTTTGCTGCAGGAGGGACTGGTGCACTTCACAAAATAGATGGCATCATGAGGAAGGACAATTATGTGGATATATTGAAGCAACATCTCAAGACATCAGTCAGGAAGTTAAAGCTTGGTCGCAAAAGGGTCTTCCAAATGGACAATGACCCCAAGCATTCTTCCAAAGTTGTGGCAAAATGGCTTAAGGACAACAAAGTCAAGGTATTGCAGTGGCCATAACAAAGCCCTGACCTCAATCCTATAGAACATTTGTGGGCAGAACTGAAAAAGCGTGTGCGAGCAAGGAGGCCTACAAACCTGACTCAGTTACACCAGCTCTGTCAGGAGGAATGGGCCAAAATTCACCCAACTTATTGTGGGAAGCTTGTGGAATGCTACCCGAAACGTTTGACCCAAGTTAAACAATTTAAAGGCAATGCTACCAAATACTAATTGAGTGTATGTAAACTTCTGACCTACTGGGAATGTGATGAAATAAATCATTCTCTCTACTATTATTCTGACATTTCACATTCTTAAAATAAAGTTGCATATAACTGACCTAAGACAGGGCATTTTTACTAGGATTAAATGTCAGGAATTGTGAAAAACTGAGTTTAAATGTATTTGGCTAAGGTGTATGTAAACTTCCGACTTCAACTGTATATACAGTACATACACACACATACAGTACCAGTCAAGAGTTTGGACACACCTACTCATTCAAGGGTTTCTCTTTATTTTTTAAAACTTATTTTCTACATTGTAGAATAATAGTGAGGACATCAAAACTATGAAATAACACATATGGAATCATGTAGTAAGCAAAAAATATATTTTATATTTCAGATTCTTCAAATAGCCACCATTTGCCTTGATGACAGCTTTGCACACTCTTGGCATTCTCTCAACCAGCTTCATGAGGTAGTCACCTGGAATCCCTTTAAATTGACAGGTGTGCCTTCTTAAAAGTTCATTTAATTGGCTTAATGCGTTTGAGCCAATCAGTTGTGTTGTGACAAGGTAGGGGGGTATACAGAAGATAGCCCTATTTGGTAAAAGACCAAGTCCATATTATGGCAAGAACAGCTCAAATAAGCAAAGAGAAACGACAGTCCATCATTACTTACTCAGGGTCTTGCTCGCTAATGCTATGGGCCTTGCTTTATCTTCACATTCAGGCACTTGACAAAGCACAGCCCCGAGACCATCCAAAGAAGCATCAGTGAAGAGAATGAACGGCCTCTCAGAATCAGGGTGAGCCAGCGCGACACAATTCAGAAGAGCATCCTTCAGCTTCTGGAATGCAACGACACACTCAATCCGATAGCGTCAGCTTCCGGAAAATCCCACTGTTGCCCTTCTTCTTCCCATCTCTTCCTCTTCTCTTTTGACCCCCAGTGAGTACAAACAAAGGCTTGGCTATGGCGGAACAGTCAGGAATGAAGTGCTGGTAATATAATACCATACCCAAGAAGGATTTCAGCCTATGAGCAGAGGGAGTGCATCCGTCATCTTGACAATGGCCTCCACCTTCTCAGCATCCACTGACACACCGTCCTCTTTTAATGATATGTCCGAGGAATTTCACTGTTCTTCGTAGGAAGTGGCATTTCTTGGGTGCTAGTTTGAGGTTGTTGGCACTTAGACGGCTAAACACAACTTCAAGTTGCTGCAGAGCCAGTTCCTCAGTGGGTGCAAAGACCAACAAGTCATCCAGGTAACAAAAGGATATTTTTAGAAATATAGGTCCCCAAACATACTTAACATCTTTCTCATGAAAGAGGCCGGGCTGTTACACAGACCCTGTAGCATGCGATTGTACTCATAAAGTCCCATCGGTGTGGTAAAGGCTGTGTACTTCTTGTCCTCTTCATGAACTGGGATGTTATAAAATCCTGAGGTCAAGTCCATAGTGCTGAAAAATGCACTGCCACCAAGGGCTGAGAGACAATCTGCTTGATGAGGAAGGGGATGGGCGTCCTTCACCGTTCGTGCATTCATGCACCTGAAGTCAGTGCATAACCTCAGACTCCCGTCTTTCTTCCATTCCATGACTAAAGGGGAGGCATACTCACTAACCGACTTGCGTATAAGGCCTACTTCCTCCATATCTGTTAACACCTTCTTCAATTTCAGGTAATGAG
Organism: Coregonus clupeaformis; assembly: GCF_020615455.1. NCBI lineage: Eukaryota > Metazoa > Chordata > Actinopteri > Salmoniformes > Salmonidae > Coregonus > Coregonus clupeaformis. The sequence goes on along the minus strand of NC_059198.1, from coordinate 34,856,475 downwards.
CAGTCGGAACCCTTCTGTATGGTTTCTGTAAGGGTCTGTCATCAACCAGGTGGATACGGTGAACATAACCCCTGGCTTCTCCGCAGTCCAGATTATGTCTTGAGAAGATGTCTTCATATTTTGTGATGACATTCACAAGCTTCTCCTTCCACTTGTCAGTCACTTGGCATCCATCAATGTCGATGTTTCCTAATCCTAGATCAGACAGTCTTTGTTTCAGGTTGTGACAGCCATTGTCACCCTGCTTCTGTTCCATTGGGGTTTTCTCCACCTCATGAAGGCCCTGAAAGATTGTAGAATCCTCAACAACCAAGCATGTAGACACATCGGCCAGCTTCATGTTACGTCTTAGAGTGAAATGTTTATCTGAACAGTTTACTACCTTTAAAGGGACCCAGCCATCTCCCCACATGGGCGTAATAATTCTACCCACAAGTATTACAGAAACTAAGTGTTCAGTCTTGTGAAAAAGAGTCACAGCTTGAGTGAGCTTCACTGTCCCAATCTTGCCATCAACTTCCTGTCCCTTCCATCTTGTGACACTTGTCATCATCTGTAGAAACTGCTCACCCTCTGGTGAGTGAGTCTGGCCATCCATGTTGTTGACTACCTTCCAGTATTCGTCAGTGCCCTTCATCTCATGCAATAGATGCTTAATGACATTCGATCCCAGGATAAGATCATCACGCTGTCCAGGAACAACTAGGGTGGGCACTTTATCATCAATCCCATAGATTTGCATCTCCAAGTCATAGAAACACTTTGGTGAGGCCTTCTTCCCCCCACAACTCACTAACACTAACTCTTTAGGAGGCTGATAATGCTGAGGAAGGGCACCTGCTTCCAAAAGTCTCTACTCAGCATGTTCACTCAATACACAGGCCATAGACCCAGTGTCAAGCATGCCCCATGTACAGTCGTGGTCAAACGTTTTGAGAATGACACAAGTTGGTCTTCACAATGTTCGCTGCTTCAGTGTTATGAGATATTTTTGTCAGATGTTACTATGGTATACTGAAGTATAATTACAAGCATTCCATAAGTGTCAAAGGCTTTTATTGACAATTACATTAAGTTTATGCAAAGAGTCAATATTTGCAGTGTTGACCCTTCTTTTTCAAGACCTCTGCAATCCGCCCTGGCATGCTGTCAATTAACTTCTGGGCCACATCCTGACTGATGGCAGCCCATTCTTGCATAATCAATGCTTGGAGTTTGTCAGAATTTGTGGGTTTTTGTTTGTCCACCCGCCTCTTGAGGATCGATCACAAGTTCTCAATGGGATTAAGGTCTGGGGAGTTTCCTGGCCATGGACCCAAAATGTCGATGTTTTGTTCCCCGAGCCACTTAGTTATCACTTTTACCTTATGGCAAGGTGCTCCATCATGCTGGAAAAGGCATTGTTCGTCACCAAACTGTTCTTGGATGGTTGGGAGAAGTTGATCTCGGAGGATGTGTTGGTACCATTCTTTATTCATGGCTGTGTTCTTAGGCAAAATTGTGAGTGAGCCCACTCCCTTGGCTGAGAAGCAACCCCACACATGAATGGTCTCAGGATGCTTTACTGTTGGCATGACACAGGACTGATGGTAGCGCTCACCTTGTCAAACAATCGGAAAGGGGATTCATCAGAGAAAATGACTTTAGCCCAGTCCTCAGCAGTCCAATCCATGTACCTTTTGCAGAATATCAGTCTGTCCCTGATGTTTTTCCTGGAGAGAAGTGGCTTCTTTGCTGCCCTTCTTGACACCAGGCCATCCTCCAAAAGTCTTCGCCTCACTGTCCCGCCGCTGAATCAACTTTAGGAGAAGGTCCTGGCACTTGCTGGACTTTCTTGGGTGCCCTGACGCCTTCTTCACAACAATTGAACCTCTCTCCTTGAAGTTCTTGATGATCCGATAAATGGTTGATTTAGGTGCAATCTTACTAGCAGCAATATCCTTGCCTGTGAAGCCCTTTTTGTGCAAAGCAATGATGACGGCACGTGTTTCCTTGCAGGTAACCATAGTTAACAGAGGAAGAACAGTGATTTCAAGCACCACCCTCCTTTTAAACTTCCAGTCTGTTATTCTAACTCAATCAGCATGACAGAGTGATCTCCAGCCTTGTCCTCGTCGACACTCTCACCTGTGTTAACGAGATAATCACTGACATGATGGCAGCTGGTCCTTTTGTGGCAGGGCTGAAATGCAGTTGAAATGTTTTTTGGGATTAAGTTCATTTTCATGGAACAGAGGGACTTTGCAATTAATTGCAATTCATCTGATCACTCTTCATGACATTCTGGAGTATATGCAAATTGCCATAATCAAAACTGAGGCAGCAGACTTTGTGAAAATTAGTATCTGTCTCATTCTCAAAACTTTTGACCACGACTGTACAGACACAGAGGTGTAAAACAAATCTGAAAATGCCTCAACCTCTTGTGAACCTCTTGTGAACCTTTTCTCTCCTCCTTTCGCATCAGAGCACAAAATCTCATATGTTTTCTCGAGATCATCAGATTCTTTCTTGGGAGCAGACAGTTGAACACACACATTTCCCGCCTTCACTGGTGGGCGTGTCAATTTAATAGTTGCTGCTGTGGTGGGTTTCTCTGCTGCTGTGTTGGGCGTCTCTCACCGCCTGGATTGGCATAACGTTCCCTGTTTTGGACAATTTTACTTCCAATGATCTGGGGGAAAGCACCAGAGGCATAGGTTCTCATGTCTACAGTGCATCACAGTGGAATGATCTGTTGAGCCACAAACTGGGCATTCCCTATGCCTGAAGGGCGGGGAAAGATGGAAATGGCCTGTGAAACCATAACAGGTGATATGCTCTTCTCTAAGGTACGTTCAAGCAGGTGAATGAGCATCGCGATACTTGCACTCTGCCCATCATGTTTGGTGCTTGATGTTAGAGAAGTGTCACTGCAGGCACCCGCATTGGCCCCAACTTCAAACAGAGTTGTCTGGGGATGTACTGTTACTTGCTTTGAGGATACAGTGGTAGATTGACACATGGTGGCCTTTCTGCAGCGTTCATGTTAATTGATTCTCTCCTGTACTTCACTCGCAGTTCATTTCTCAGCAGACTTATATTGGAATACTGCTGCCAGTTTGGGGTCAGGGAAGCATGTTACAAACATCATGACGACATCTGACTTGGAACTGTCAATCTTCTTACCTTGTCTCTTAACCTCTTCAGCCCGAGGTTCCCCATATCCGGGGAACTCCTCCTGCAATCTCAAACAATGACGTAGTACGGTTTTTAAACATGTGTAAATACCTGAATGTTATACACTACTGGAACGAAAAGCGTTTCAACTGTGAATCTAGCTAAACTGTTGTTGCCCAAATGAAATAATATTCAGACTCCAAGCAAATATATAAGCATATAGCAAAACTAGTACTGTATTTTGAAACCGTGCATGCCCGTATATTCGTAGACAGATAACTTATTTACACAAACGATACACCATTCGAAAGCTGCTACCTCACAGATTCCAACAGTGATAGCCGTGTTCCTCTATGACCAACACTAACTAAACTATTAATCAAAGAACGTCAATAACAAACGTCCATTTTTTTATCACAACAACAAACTGCGTCTTACCTTTGTTGTTTTTGTTACCAAAAGTAGTGTCTGATCTAATAAAACAACTTGAAAAGATACTCTAGTGTCTCTCTCTCATTCCGAGTCGATTTCAGTGAGTTTACATCGTTTTACATTGCCAAGAATGTGTTTGAAGATGAAGTCGGTAGTTTGTTTCAATCACAATAGGCACTGTTTTGTCGCCATCTTCTGTATATATAATGCAATCCCAGTGGCTTGCAATTGTGCTAATCTAATTCTACTGATCCAGAATTTTCGATAGAGGGGTCACATGTCAAAATCGACCAACCGGTTGTAGAAATATCCATGTGCGCACCTCATTGTATCACATTAGTTGACTTGCTCCATCACGCACGGTTACGCAGAGCGCACAATAGCACTTGAATTTCGGAGGGAAAACGCAAGGTTTATAAAAATATGGCAGGCTCTAGTAAGAAATATACAGTTACAGAGGCGTTAGCAATTGTAACAGATGAAAGTTGGACTCCATGTATCCCCATTGACTCTGAATCGGACGATGAGGACCTGCTTAGACCGGACGAACCAGACCCCAACGACGAGAACGAAGGTTATCGTGTCCAGGGCCCTACTCAAGCATCAGAAGAGTATGTAATCCCATTGTTATTTATTACTTCTAATACTACTATTACTAATTTAATGTATGAGTACAAAACATACATTCTAAAATATCTATTTGCGTAACTGAAGCTCAACGTAAGTTAGCGCTAACTTAGCTAACTAGCTAGCTAGCTTAGCTTAGCTAGCTAGCTAGTCCTGCAAGGATCACAATCGAGTCTGTGTTTATTGTATGATAACACTTTTATTGGCTAAATAGAGGCCCACACGCAAGTTTACTTACAATGGAATGCTATGTGTATTATTTCTTGTCACCGAATAATCACTTTAGTCAACACGTATAGAGGTCTGGGAGAACATTGGAAACAACATCAAAACAGTTGTATTTTGATGGAATGTACACATATGTAAGTGAAATTAAATGACTTTTGCTGTCTGGTACCTGATAAAAGTCAAATGGCACTGATTTATTTTTTTATTTTACCTTTATTTAACTAGGCAAGTCAGTTAAGAACAAATTCTTATTTACAATGACGGCCTACACCGGCCAAACCCGGACGACGCTGGGCCAATTGTGTGCCGCCCTATGGGACTCCCAATCACGGCCGGTTGTGATACAGCCTGGAATTGAACCAGGGGGTCTGTAGTGACACCACAAGCACTGATATGCAGTGCCTTAGACCACTGCGCCACTCGGGAACCCAAATCTACCCAAATGTCTCTATTTGGTAATCCGCCTAAACATACTTAAACTAAAAACCCCTACAACTTTGGTTTACTTTACTGGCATCAAACTTCACAGAAGTACTCATCAGATATTGGGCTATGGTCCCATAGTGTTTAGGGGCTGCAGCTGCATAAGTCCAATAAAGCATTCCCTATAAAACCTGAAGTTACTTTCAGGCGGAATCAAAACCTCCCAATTTATGCTTTGTTCTAGCTTCATGTACTCTGACACAGTAATACCCACATTAATTATTTCACTTCAAGATACATCTCACGTGTTACCTTTCTTTTGCTACCAAGATTATGTTTATAGCCCTTGTCGTTTTGGAGATATACTCTATTCAATTTGGGCATGCATTTTCGAGGCAGGCACTTTAGCCAGGTGCCTAGTGATGAAGAGGTTAAGGCCCTCATCAGCGACATCTACGGCCTTCTTCAGTCGAACCCAATACTCCATAACAGCCTCTCCGGGTACAGGTTTAGTATTGTAAAAATCAGCTAAAGGCATGCATGAGTAGGCCAATTCGCTGAAATTCTGTTTCAGAATGTCAAATACGATCTCTGGCTTCTCTTTAGGATCAACAGTTGTCTAATTGTGTAAATGTATCTTTACCATGTCTCTTGCTTTGCCAGATAATCGACTAATCATCTCATCCGATTGTTCCCCAACAGGACATCCCTTCCTCCTCAAGTATATTCTCATCAACTCCTCCCATTCATGAATGGAGCATTTGTCTGTACCATCTCCTCTATATGTAGGAGGTTCCTTCACATCTGATTGCAAGATTACCTTCATTTTACTGAGGTCTACATATCCTGCTGACTCTGAGTGATGATCACGTATCTTCTCTGTACTTACTGGTGGCTCATGAGTGCTGGACCTGCCACTCTGTATTTCTTCCCTAATGGAGCTCCCTATTTCCCAGGCTAGCTGAGTGACCAGCTCCGCTAAACCATCTACAGGGGCATTTTGATTAACACTAGATGAAGGGCTTCCATCAGTATTTTTAGTGGAGCAAAACATGGGGGAACCTACTGCATCTACATGCTTTACAGGGGTTTGATCAGGGTATGACAAAAACCTCCCCCTCCCAGCAGTGAATTTGGGTTCATCACCATTATAAGATGCCATGTCACTAAACCACTAATGTTATGTTCAAATTTCTGTTGGTGAACACACTTCTATGTTAGTTAACCATAAACAGCACTCTCAATACATCGTTTTCTGAAGAAAAAAAATAACAGGAAAAAAAAGACTGCAGTTCCGCTCTTTGCCACAAGGCGACAGGAGTACCTCAATGATGTAAACAGAGTCTCTAGAGCAGCAGCGCCGCAGTGATTGAGCTGACGTCGATCAATGATGAATCCTCTCCTAGTGCATCAAAATAGCTCTGCGTTGTGTGTGATTGATTGAGACTAAAGACATGGACTTCGCAGATCAGGTTGTTTTAATGTATCAGAATTCTCTCTCTGCATCCAAAAGAAAAGACAAATCATTTGTAGAGCACAAATATGTTCTGCCAATCGTCGCCTCTTTCTACAACAGACGCACAATACAAAGGACTGGGATCAGTCAAGAAGCTAGCCATCGTTCACACATACAATACCTTAGCTAGCTAGTAACCAATACCCTCCACTTATGAGTAAACTAAGTATACATTATCCGTGAACAAAACACTGTCATGACTTTGTGCTTAAAGGAATCCACATTTTATGAAGACGACATAAAAAGCATGCCTACCTCTCCTTGTGCATCAAAATTATTTGAGCAGGAGCACGCAGGGCAAAACGTAAATATGCGCTCCACTATTCCCAGGATGCAGGCATGCATAATAACAAATCAACATGCTATATTAATATATGAACCTGGTGGAATTCAAATTATTTTAACAACTGTTACACTAGAGCGAGTAAAATTGTCAAAGTGAGGTGCTCTCACTTGTGTCTAGAAGTAGCTACCCAGTTAGCTGGGGTGCTTGACTGCCGTTGTGAGAACAGAACACTCGGATCAACCCTACTCCCTGGCCCATCCAGTGTGCGCTCTGAACACTCTGAATGCAAAACGCTCTGAATTTATTAACTGCAATCTGACAACGCTCTGAATTTACGAGCACACTCTGGCAGTCCAGAGTGAATTTAGGAACACACCCACGGTGATGAGATGAAGCCCAGTGGCCGGCAGTGGGAGAAGATGGAACGTGATGGATTTTGGTCGACATTCTGCTAATTTTCTCATCAATGAAACATTTGATCTCAATACAGTTTTCTGTTTCTAAAACTAAAATCTATTACGAACAGAGCATACTAAGTTTTGTAGACTTCACCCTTTGCCAATGTTTTTAAGAATTGCGTTCTTTAGAAGGAGTGCAAGGGCGAATTAAGTTATTGCACACACGCACTTCACAGAGTAGGCGTTCCTTAACGGAAATAATGCTAGAACGAGCCAATAGGATCTTGCTAACTCTTGCTTGGCTCTATCCACCTCCTTGCTATGATTAAATTGCTCCCATTCGAAACGACAGGCTGTGGTCTATCTTGGGTTAGTTATTTATATATCCATAAAAATGATGCCAGCTGATTCATGATTTTGACTGGCTGAGAAATGCTGCCTGTCTGTCTCCTCCCGACTCCGGACACCTTCATTAATATGGGACAGCAGGAGATCGAATTTGAATATGAACAATGTTGCAAATGTCGGAGAGGCAGACAGCAAGGTTTATACAAATCGCCACTGTTGAAAACTAAATGTTAGTCTAAAAGAAATGTGAGATAATGTCTAGATGCTTTTTATAGTGGAGATTAAGTTTATAAATTGCCTGGCTGGGCTGATGGGTCGTTGGATTGGGCAGTCAGATGGAACAGAGTAAATAGGCATTTTAACGTCATAGATTTAGCCAGTGGCAATTTGTGGAATAGACACCGGCTGGAATGCGGTTTTAACCAATCAGCATTCAGGATTAGACCCACCCATTGTATAAAAAAGTATTTGGTAATGTCACAGAGTACTGTCTTTGATACCTCTGTACTATAGAGTTTCTAAACCCAGAGGCGCAACATCGCAAGACTTCCGAGAACGCTTGTGACACAGACCAAACAGGCCAGGCCGGGGTTTAGGGTTTCTGAAGTCAATAAGAGAAGTGAAATATTATTTCTTAGTTGTTAATTTTCTCGAAATCTAAAGGCACAACCTAGATTCGAGCCAATGTCATAAGTAGTTGAACATGTTATTACTGCAACTTGGTGAAAGTGACAAACTGACACGTTTTCCTTTTTGTCAAAAACAACTTTATATCAAAGGAGTGCATGTGTGCAATAACTCCATTCTCCTTCTAAACAACTGCAATTTTTTACAACTTTGGCGAAGGGTAAAGTCTACAAAACGTTGTCCACTCTGTTCGGCACATAGTCTAGTTTTGGGAACAGAAAACTGAATTGAGATCAAATGTTTCATTGATGAGAACATTTGCAGAATGTCGGCCAAAAGCCATCTCGTTCCATTTTCTCACACTGCAGGCCAATGGGCTTCCTCTCACTGCCATATTTGGTAGTGAGTGGAAACGCCAAGCGGATGCTTCACAATTATACGTCCAGTTAAATATCTGTCTCATTGTTCTATCTGTGGTTTTAGCATGTTGGACATTTCCGAGTTTCCTAGTTCGGACTAGCATTTGAACGCAGCTCAAGTGTGATCGTGGATTTCTATTGGATAAGCAGTTTCTGCCTATCTCTTTATACTGTACTGTGACGTAATTTTTCTCAGCTGGGATATGCGGAAAGCTGGAACTTCGAGTTTCATTCGGTCAAGAGCGGTCGACTTGAACGTGACCTACAAAAGTAGCTAGCAAGACTGGATAAGAAGTAGACGAATATGAAGAGCGGTCAGTAAGGACTGACAATCGTGGTTGCGAAATGACAACACGTAGCTAGCTATGTCTTAAAGTCTTGTATCAAATTAATATAACTTTACCGCAAGTTTACAGCAATAGCTAGCTAGCTAACGTTAGCCTGCTGTTGCTATCTTGAAGTTGAGGGAGTGGAGAGGAGATGAATGCTTAGCGCTATAATTTTTTTAAAGGTATATTTTAGACAAGTTAATATTACTCTACTGGGAAGTTTTGCTTTGTTTATGAGGACTCCGCTTCGGCGTGGCGTGGAACAGTGAGGACCGAACCACCACAGGTAACATTAAGAATTAAGTGACGACATATTTTCAGTTCAAATCGAGTTTCGGTCCGGTGTTCAGCCATTAAAACATCAGTGGGTGTTCGTGTTGTGCCGATGACCAATGTAGAGGTGCAGATTTCCTCTTTCAAATCCCTGTTGAAAAGATAAAGTAAGTCAAGTGTAGCCTTGTGAACGTTCATGCCACATATACTACCTGAACTGATTCTTGCAATGCCACGACCAAAGAAAGGAGAGGGCGTGGTGACAGTTTCGATCAGATTTTAATTACATCTGTCTGATAAGATGCTGGCATTAAGTTCTTGGACTAAGTACAAGCATTATTTGCTACAGCCATTAGCAGGGGCTCAACTTTGGTTTTAGAAGTGGGGGGGGACATAACTTGGCAGGGGGTCCTACCTCAGAATTCTTTGGGGCATCTAAAGCTAATTTCCAGCATTTCTACTAAGGCTGTCCCCGACCAAAAACAAATCTTAGTCCACCAAGAGTAGTGTCTTCTTTTTACATTTACGTTTACATTTACGTCATTTAGCAGACGCTCTTATCCAGAGCGACTTACAAATTGGTGCATTCACCTTATAGCCAGTGGGATAACCACTTTACAATATGTTTTTTTTGGGGGGGTGGGGTAAGGGGGGTAGGATTACTTTATCCTATCCCAGGTATTCCTTAAAGAGGTGGGGTTTCAAGTGTCTCGGAAGGTGGTGAGTGTCTCCGCTGTCCTGGCGTCGTGAGGGAGCTTGTTCCACCATTGGGGTGCCAGAGCAGCGAACAGTTTTGACTGGGCTGAGTGGGAACTGTGCTTCCGCAGAGGTAGGGGGGCCAGCAGGCCAGAGGTGGATGAACACAATGCCCTCGTTTGGGTGTAGGGACTGATCAGAGCCTGAAGGTACGGAGGTGCCGTTTCCCTCACAGCTCCGTAGGCAAGCACCATGGTCTTGTAGCAGATGCGAGCTTCAACTGGAAGCCAGTGGAGTGTGCAGAGGAGCGGGGTGACGTGAGAGAACTTGGGAAGGTTGAACACCAGACGGGCTGCGGCATTCTGGATGAGTTGTAGGGGTTTAATGGCACAGGCAGGGTGCCCAGCCAACAGCGAGTTCTTTTTCAATCAATCAATCAATCAATTTTATTTTATATAGCCCTTCTTACATCAGCTAATATCTCGAAGTGCTGTACAGAAACCCAGCCTAAAACCCCAAACAGCTAGTAATGCAGGTGTAGAAGCACGGTGGCTAGGAAAAACTCCCTAGAAAGGCGAAAACCTAGGAAGAAACCTAGAGAGGAACCAGGCTATGAGGGGTGGCCAGTCCTCTTCTGGCTGTGCCGGGTGGAGATTATAACAGAACCATGCCAAGATGTTAAAAAAGGTTCTTAAGTGACAAGCATGGTCAAATAATAATCAGGAATAAATCTCAGTTGGCATTTCATAGCCGATCATTAAGAGTTGAAAACAGCAGGTCTGGGACAGGTAGGGGTTCCATAACCGCAGGCAGAACAGTTGAAACTGGAATAGCAGCAAGGCCAGGCGGACTGGGGACAGCAAGGAGTCACCACGGCCGGTAGTCCCGACGTATGGTCCTAGGGCTCAGGTCTCTCAGTTGGCTTTTCATAGCCGATCATTAAGAGTTGAAAACAGCAGGTCTGGGACAGGTAGGGGTTTCGTAGCCGCAGGCAGAACAGTTGAAACTGGAATAGCAGCAAGGCCAGGCGGACTGGGGACAGCAAGGTGTCATCATGCCCGGTAGTCCTGACGTATGGTCCTAGGGCTCAGGTTCTCAGAGAGAAAGAGAGAACGAGAGAATTAGAGAGAGCATACTTAAATTCACACAGGACACTGGATAAGACAGGAGAAGTACTCCAGGTATAACCAACTAACCCCAGCCCCCCGACACATAAACTACTGCAGCATAAATACTGGAGGCTGAGACAGGAGCGGTCCGGAGACACTGTGGCCCCATCCGAAGAAACCCCGGACAGGGCCAAACAGGAAGGATATAACCCCACCCACTCCGCCAAAGCACAGCCCCCGCACCACTAGAGGGATATCCCCAACCACCAACTTACAATCCTGAGACAAGGCCGAGTATAGCCCACAGAGGTCTCCACCACAGCACAAACCAAGGGGGGGCGCCAACCCAGACAGGAAGATCACGTCAGTAACTCAACCCACTCAAGTGACGCACCCCTCCCAGGGACGGCATGAAAGAGCACCAGCAAGCCAGTGACTCAGCCCCTGCAACAGGGTTAGAGGCAGAGAACCCCAGTGGAGAGGGGAACCGGCCTGGCAGAGACAGCAAGGGCTGTTCGTTGCTCCAGCCTTTCCGTTCACCTTCACACTCCTGGGCCAGACTACACTCAATCATATGACCTACTGAAGAGATAAGTCTTCAGTAAAGACTTAAAGGTTGAGACCGAGTCTGCGTCTCTCACATGGGTAGGCAGACTGTTCCATAAAAATGGAGATCTATAGGAGAAAGCCCTGCCTCCCGCTGTTTGCTTAGAAATTCTAGGGACAATTAGGAGGCCTGCGTCTTGTGACCGTAGCGTACGTATTGGTATGTACGGCAGGACCAACTCGGAAAGATAGGTAGGAGCAAGCCCATGTAACGCTTTATAGGTTAACAGTAAAACCTTGAAATCAGCCCTTGCCTTAACAGGAAGCCAGTGTAGGGAAGCTAGCACTGGAGTAATATGATCAAATTTCTTGGTTCTAGTCAGGATTCTAGCAGCCGTATTTAGCACTAACTGAAGTTTATTTAGTGCTTTATCCGGGTAGCCGGAAAATAGAGCATTGCAGTAGTCTAACCTAGAAGTAACAAATGCATGGATTAATTTTTCTGCATCATTTTTGGACAGAAAATTTCTGATTTTTGCAATGTTACGTAGATGGAAAAAAGCTGTCCTTGAAACAGTCTTGATATGTTCGTCAAAAGAGAGATCAGGGTCAAGAGTAACGCCGAGGTCCTTCACAGTTTTATTTGAGACGACTTTACAACCATCAAGATGAATTGTCAGATTTAACAGAAGATCTCTTTGTTTCTTGGGACCTAGAACAAGCATCTCTGTTTTGTCCGAGTTTAAAAGTAAAAAGTTTTCAGCCATTAAAAAGTTTTCAGCCAAATGTGTATTTTTCCATACAGTGGGGGGAAAAAGTATTTAGTCAGCCACCAATTGTGCAAGTTCTCCCACTTAAAAAGATGAGAGAGGCCTGTAATTTTCATCATAGGTACACGTCAACTATGACAGACAAATTGAGAGAGAAAAAATCCAGAAAATCACATTGTAGGATTTTTAATGCATTTATTTGCAAATTATGGTGGAAAATAAGTATTTGGTCACCTACAAACAAGCAAGATTTCTGGCTCTCACAGACCTGTAACTTCTTCTTTAAGAGGCTCCTCTGTCCTCCACTCGTTACCTGTATTAATGGCACCTGTTTGAACTTGTTATCAGTATAAAAGACACCTGTCCACAACCTCAAACAGTCACACTCCAAACTCCACTATGGCCAAGACCAAAGAGCTGTCAAAGGACACCAGAAACAAAATTGTAGACCTGCACCAGACTGGGAAGACGGAATCTGCAATAGGTAAGCAGCTTGGTTTGAAGAAATCAACTGTGGGAGCAATTATTAGGAAATGGAAGACATACAAGACCACTGATAATCTCCCTCGATCTGGGGCTCCACGCAAGATCTCACCCCGTGGGGTCAAAATGATCACTAGAACGGTGGGCAAAAATCCCAGAACCACACGGGGGGACCTAGTGAATGACCTGCAGAGAGCTGGGACCAAAGTAACAAAGCCTACCATCAGTAACACACTACGCCGCCAGGGACTCAAATCCTGCAGTGCAAGACGTGTCCCCCTGCTTAAGCCAGTACATGTCCAGGCCCGTCTGAAGTTTGCTAGAGTGCATTTGAATGATCCAGAAGAGGATTGGGAGAATGTCATATGGTCAGATGAAACCAAAATAGAACTTTTTGGTAAAAACTCAACTCGTCGTGTTTGGAGGACAAAGAATGCTCAGTTGCATCCAAAGAACACCATACCTACTGTGAAGCATGGGGGTGGAAACATCATGCTTTAGGGCTGTTTTTCTGCAAAGGGACCAGGACGACTGATCCGTGTAAAGGAAGGAATGAATGGGGCCATGTATCGTGAGATTTTGAGTGAAAACCTCCTTCCATCAGCAAGGGCATTGAAGATGAAACGTGGCTGGGTCTTTCAGCATGACAATGATCCCAAACACACCGCCCGGGCAACGAAGGAGTGGCTTCGTAAGAAGCATTTCAAGGTCCTGGAGTGGCCTAGCCGGTCTCCAGATCTCAACCCCATAGAAAATCTTTGGAGGGAGTTGAAAGTCCGTGTTGCCCAGTGACAGCCCCAAAACATCATTGCTCTAGAGGAGATCTGCATGGAGGAATGGCCAAAATACCAGCAACAGTGTGTGAAAACCTTGTGAAGACTTACAGAAAACGTTTGACCTGTGTCATTGCCAACAAAGGGTATATAACAAAGTATTGAGAAACTTTTGTTATTGACCAAATACTTATTTTCCACCATAATTTGCAAATAAATTCATTAACAATCCTACAATGTGATTTTCTGGATTTTTTTCCCTCATTTTATCTGTCATAGTTGACGTGAACCTATGATGAAAATTACAGGCCTCTCTCCTCTTTTTAAGTGGCAGAACTTGCACAATTGGTGGCTGACTAAATACTTTTTTCCCCCACTGTATATAGACACACCATGTTTTAATAAAATCAACTGTATGTACTGAACTTGTCTGATGCTTTAAGCAGGCTGTTTGATTAAATAATGAAGACACAAATGACTTGAGGGAGCCAGAGATCAAGATAGCCTAACCAGAAGAAAAAAAACTATTCCCGACCCTCCTTCTCCAGCGGCTGCTGGCCTTTGCTCCTGTAGTTGCCGATAATAGACTACACCAGCGGTTGGCAACCTTTTCCATTTGGAGTGCCAATTTAACTTACCATTTATACCAATCTGCGTGCCAGTTATGATTTTCATCTGCACATTTTCGTGGAACAGTTTCATTTAATTTATAATTGTCTTTGTATCTTAAAATCATTGTCTGTGGTTAATCTACATTATACACTGTCTAAATCTAAAGGAAAATGATACAAATCTAAAAGTAACTTTTATTGCCATTGCCAACTATGTAATAATAACCTACATAAAAACATTGCAGCCTGCAGGTAGAAAATATCTTGATAAAAATAAATATCCTATAAATCACATTGGCTATGCATGGGCTGTCTGCAACGATCTTGAAACATTGTATCAACTATCAACTGGGTCACCCCAAAAACTTGAAATATTGTATAAAATATTCTGGGCCCTCAGTTTCCCATGCCAGTGACACCGCTGTAGGCTATTTGTGCAAAGGATAAGAAGTAATCATGTATTTTTATGACGTTTCCACTGGATCAGAGCATTACATTTTCCCCCTTCATGCCGAGTGGTTATCGAAAGGGAAAGCGCTGGAAATATTGTTCAAATACTTTGAGGAACTATTGTCATTCTAAATTGATTCTAAAAACAGACTTCATTTACTTGCTGTTTGAGGTGAAGATAAATTACTTTGAGAAGCTCCACAGCTCATTAGTGGTGGTGAGTTAAGACAATCAGAAATACTATCAGACATCCCCAAATGGGCAGATTTTATAGGCCTACATTTGCGCGCAGGCCAGGTAGACTAGTCCTACTTCTATATGCGTAATCAGGTGTGCGTCCTTACTCAACATTGACAGGAGCGTTTCAAACAAAAGACGATGAATAAATTGACAACTCGTAAATGTAATGAAATAAACAGAAACTTGTCCACTCCGACAATGAGAATGAATGAATGGTAAATGACTAATAATAATATATTGAATGCATTAACAGAAATAACCATAACGAACAAACATTGCAGATTATAAATTATGGGAATTAACAGTAGGCTACTACTGGTGATGTACAGTATGTAATTGATAGACATAGCAAAAAATGAAGTTATGAAACATCGAATACCCACAAAATGGCGTGCCTCTGAGCAACAATCCCCATATTCTTGGACCGTGGCATCCCCGCAGCCTCCTCAATGGATTAGTCCACTGAGACAGGTGCAAATCAAACAGGTGTTTAGTGTGTGCTCAACTAAAAAAAATCGAATGTTTTCAATACAGACCCCTTTTGTCATACAGTAGGCTATTCCATATAAGGCACCAGACCTTATGAAAATAAATCAAATCTAGTGATACATAACTTGGCATTTCTGCCATCCATTGTGACATTGTGGGAGGATAACCGACCTTCCAATAAAATGTTTGCAAATTTATTCAAAATAAAAAAACAGATACCTTATTTACATACAGTAAGTATTCAGACCCTTTGCTATGAGACTCAAAATTGAACTCAGGTTCGTCCTGTTTTCATTGAACATCCTTGAGATGTTTCTACAACTTGATTGGAGTCCACCTGTGGTAAATTCAATTGATTGGACATTATTTGGAAAGGGGCACACCTGTCTATATAAGGTCCCACAGTTGATAGTGCATGTCAGAGCAAAAACCTAGCCATGAGGTCGAAGGAATTGTGTTAAGGCACAGATCTGGGGAAGGATACCAAAAAATGTCTGCAGCATTGAAGGTCCCCAAGAACATTAAGAATGGCCTCCATCATTCTTAAATGGAAGAAGTTTGGAACCACCAAGACTCTTCCTAGAGCTGGCCGCCTGGCCAAACTGAGCAATAGGGGGAGAAGGGCCTTGGTCAGGGAGGTGACCAAGAACTCTGACAGAGCTCCAGAGTTCCTCTGTGGAGATCGGATAACCTTCCAGAAGGACAACCATCTCTGCAGCACTCCACCAATCTGGCCTTTATGGTAGAGTGGCCAGACGGAAGCCACTCCTCAGTAAAAGGCACATGACAGCCCGCTTGGAGTTTGCCAAAAGGCACCTAAAGGACTCCCAGACCATGAGAAAAAAGATTCTCTGGTCTGATGAAACCAAGATTGAACTATTTTGCCTGAATGCCAAGCGTCCCGTCTGGAGGAAACCTGGCAGCATCATGCTGTGGGGATGTTTTTCAGCGGCAGGGAGACGAATCAGGATCGAGGGAAAGCTGAACGGAGCAAAGTACAGAGAGATCCTTGATTAAAACCTACTCCAGAGTGCTCAGGACCTCAGACTGGGGGCGACGGTTACCCTTTCAACACGATAACGACCCTAAGCACACAGCCAAGACAACGCAGGAGTGGCTTTGGGACAAGTTTCTGAATGTACTTGAGTGGCCCAGCCAGAGCCCAGACTTGAACCCGATCGAACGTCTCTGGAGAGAGCTGAAAATAGCTGTGCAGCAATCCTCCCCATCCAACCTGACAGAGCTTGAGAGGATCTGCAGAGAAGAATGGGAGAAACTCCCCAAATACAGGTGTGCCAAGCTTGTAGCGTCATACCCAAGAAGACTAGAAGCTGTAATCTCTGCCAAAGGTGCTTCAACAATGTACTGAGTAAAGGGTCTGATTACTTTAGTTTTTTTATTAAATGTCTACCAACCTGTTTATGCTTTGTCATTATGGGGTATTTTGTGTAGATTGATGGGGGGAAAAAAACAATTTAATCAATTTTAGAATAAGGCTGTAGCGTAACAAAATGTGGAAAAAGTCAAGGGGTCTTAATACTTTCCGAATGCACTCTGTTGATATCACATACATTATCAAGCATTTCATACTTAGGCCAGACAAAATCTATTCACTGTTTAATGGATTTTCCCCCCTGAAAAGTGAGATGAGCGAGCGAGAAATAAAATAAAAGATATTATGTGGATAAGGAATAACAGTACTTTACCACATTGTCCTAGGCACTTGTGTAGGCTCTAGGCCTAATTTGAGCTTCAAGAGTTATATTATTCCATGCGAAAACCTACACAATTTTTCTTAAAAATAATGCAGATGTTACAATGTTGTTATAACCATGAGAAATGAAACACAATGCGAAGTAGAACTTGTGACAGTTACTTTATTCCTGATTTTTAAAAATCTCTAAGAAATCTCAGCTTCACAAGACACCATAACTAAAGTTGGCTGTGTGCAGTAGATCACCTACTGGGTGGCAACAAACAATGGCGATTCAACATGTAGAATCATCTGGAAATGAAAATGAGGGACAATGTTCTGTGGTCAGAGGCAATGGCACAATCACCTGCTGCTTTTTACTGTTCAACAGCACGGTCTGTTTTGTCTGCTTTATTCTGGTCTCTAGGGTGTTCATTTCTTTTAAAGATTTATTGGAGCTCTCGTAATGAACCGCTTTCCTTCTTGCATACACACTGGGCACATTGACCTGAGATGTTGGAATTGTTGTTTGAGCCTCACCACCTCTTCCCCCTCAAGAATATCTGGACATCCACAATGGACACACACACATCTGAGAATGACACTGTGATTGCTGAGTAATACTGCGTTTCCACTTGCATTCCACAGGTTAGCCCCTTGAAAGCAACTATCTGCTCGTGATATGGATTGTCTTCTTGGAAAAGCTCTGAACCACATGTAAAAGTGTTCTCATCCCGAATGTGTTGCACTGCTTTCTGTTCTTTAGACAGCTTGCTTTTGGCATACAAGCACCTTGGTTTCTCACATTCAACACAGTTGATGGTCGCTCTCACCTTTGCACTGACCATGGCAGCACTCCTCTTTACATTTTCTATATTTGTTGTAAGAGAAGGCCTATCCTTGTCAGTGGTGTCCAAGCTGTACAGATCATCACATTTCTGGTACTCACGTCTGTCTGCTGTCAATGTTGGATCAGGCACAAACCTTAATTTCTTAAATTGTTTTTCTGGCAAGCGTGGAGGATTCACTAAGTAGTACCATTATGGATCTTCTCCCTCGCATTTCTTGATCTGTACCATGTCACAATACATGGTACAGATGTGTGTGCCAATAGCCTGCTGAATCTTTCACACCCACGGCCCAATGATGGTACCGGACCTGAAATAATTGGCAGCTTTTTGGAATCTTTCATTGCTAGAATCAGTTATTTTAAAATCAATTTTCAGAAGTTCCGAGCTAACCCTCCTAATATCGTTTGACCCCACATAGACTACGACATCGTCAGCTCCCGGCATCTGTCGTAGAACGGTCAGAAGCAGCCTTGTAATTTCCTGTACTCATGCTCCTGGATAGCACAGGGTTTTTGCCCCAGGAATCATGATGTTTCTTTCCATAGAACTGCCAATGACGACAGCTGGTGCAATGGCTGAGGAGGTCCGGCCGTTCTTTCGCATCGAGAGGTTTTGCAAACCCCTCGAGGACCGAAGGGCGGTGGGGCCCGATGGACCCGAGCCAGCTGTGTAGTATCCATTGTGGATGCTGAATGGGCCGGAGTCTCAGACAGCCTCACGGTCTGATAAGGGTGGGAGCTCTGAGGATCTGAACCCGAGATAGAAGCCATCAGAGAGGGAGACAGAACAGAGGACGACGGTGCAGGTATCCGATCTCAAATCGGAAGCCCCCAGGGAAGAAGGTGTTGATAGGAGAAGCTTTGAAGTAGATGGGAGGTGTGAATGAAAGCAAAGGGAGAAGGGTTCCTGCTTGGACGCTTCTGGCCCTCCCGCTGTGCTCTCTGGCCGGGGGTTTGGTGTGTGTATTCCCTTTGTCGTCTGCCGTGAATGTGCTCTACAGAACCTTTTGTTTAGTGTTCTATTTGTGTCCACATTCAACTGGTTAAAGTTGATTTGTGATATGATGAAGGGGGGAAAATATCCAACTAGGGTGTGGTGCCTGGCCTTAAAGAGTAGCCTATCAGCTTAAATCCAATCTGTTTTTCATATTGAACATACATATTGCACAGTACACAATTTCCTGTATGTTGTGTCGCAGTAAAAGTGGGGTCCATTTTAGTCGGGAGCATACTAGTTTCCAAATTCAGAGTTTACACCCAGAGGAGCATCGCTGCTCATTCTGCGGCCCTTAAAGAGTGGCCAATCATCTTAAATGCAGTATGTTTTACAGTAGCTGGCAGAGAACAGAGAGTGAGTCTATGGGTTCTTATCCTTTTTCATCACTCCGAAGGAGATAAGTTGACAGTGGTTTTGACAGTGGTGTGCACTACATGCATGAATGACAGAGATGTGAGGGGGAAGTTCAAACTCTTTAGAATGATTGAAATGTGGATAGACTGGATTCTCCAGCCGTGTGTTTGTGTGCGGCATAGCTTTCACTTCCCTATGAGTGCGATGGCATTAGCCTAGTTCCATGGTGTTTGTCACTGTCATATTCAAAATAAAATAAATAAAAAAGACTGTTCCATTAGCAACACAATCGACGCTCGCACAGATTGTTGACAACATGTAAACTATTTATTCTCCAATGTTTATTGAGCACATGTAGGAGTTACTAGACTGCATACTAAGACACAAAATATTTCAGGTATATGCCAATAATAAATCTCTCTCTCAGTGATGTCAGGTGATGTGCTCAACCCTACGTCTCCCAACCCCTCTGTCTCGTCCATCTCTCTGGTTGAGATCAAGGAAGACACTCGTCTGGTGCTGAAAGCTTTCCTCCGTAGCGCTCTCTCCAATCCTTCGGCCGAGCGGCCTGGGACGGTGGGGGGAAGCTACAAAGACCACAACAAGTACAGGTAACAACTCTCACATAGGCCTACCCCCTCTCATCCAGGTTGTTATGTCACCCCAATCACCTCACATCCCTGCCACCACCTCATCCCAGTTGTATGTTTTAATTATACCACTCAATATTCTTTAACCTTTTATTTTTAAGGTAATCTTTTTTTTTGCAATCAATCCAACCCTCCTACCTCTTTTATCCTTCTCCCCGGTCTCTTCCTTCTAGTGCAAAGGAGTCGAGGAAGCGGCCGGACAATGGCTGGGACTCTCTGGATGAAGCGATCAGCTCAGTGGAGGAGAAGAAACACGGCTTGAAGGACCTCATAAAGAGACGACTGCAGCCGCGGCCCTCCACCTTGTCCCGCCGTCGCTCAGCTAAAGGCAGCGATGCAGACAAGACACAAAATGGTGGCTCCTTGGAGAAGGATGGCAGACCAAACAGAACCAACCCAGGCCTGCCAGGCTTCTTCAGAGACAAACTTGAGGTGAGATGGATTCACGTTGTTATTCACAACACATTATTAAATATGTACAAAAAAATTACATGACACATAATTGGTTGGTGTCCCAATCCCACACCAAGCCCTTAGGCCCATTTTAAGAGTTTGGTGGGGTTTTAGGTCAGACGTAAGACCTGTGACCGATTTAGCTACTGTTTTAAATTCCAGACAAGACCACATCGGTCCTAGAGCACAACTGCTCCTATGAATTCTAGCAAAAATCTATGGATTGTAATAAGTTGTGGAATGTGGTTGTGATATGGAAAAAGTTGTGATTATCTGTTGTTATACAGTATATGATATGTACACTACCGTTCAAAATTTTGGGGTCACTTAGAAATATCCTTGTTTTCCATGAAAACATACATGAAATGAGTTTGAATAGGAAATATAGCAAAATGCATAGGAAATGTAGTCATTGTGACAAGGTTAGAAATAATGATTTTTAATTGAAATAATAATTGTGTCCTTCAAACTTTGCTTTCGTCAAAGAATCCTCCATTTGCAGTAATTACAGCCTTGCAGACCTTTGGCATTCTAGTTGTCAATTTGTTGAGGTAATCTGAAGAGATTTCACCCCATGCTTCCTGAAGCACCTCCCACAAGTTGGATTGGCTTGATGGGCACTTCTTACGTACCATATGGTCAAGCTGCTCCCACAACAGCTCAAAGGGTTGAGATCCGGTGACTGCTGGCCACTCCATTATAGGCAGAATACCAGATGACTGCTTCTTCCCTAAATAGTTCTTGCATAGTTTGGAGCTGTGCTTTGGGTCATTGTCCTGTTGTAGGAGGAAATATGCTCCAATCAAGCGCCGTCCACAGGGAATGGCATGGCGTTGCAAAATGGAGTGATAGCCTTCCTTCTTCAAGATCCCTTTTACCCTGTACAAATCTCCCACTTTACCACCACCAAAGCACCCCCAGACCATCACATTGCCTCCACCATGCTTGACAGATGGCATCAAGCACTCCTCCAGCATCTTTTCATTTGGTCTGCGTCTCACAAACACCTCAAGCTTTGATTTGTCTGTCCATAACACCTTTTTCTAATCTTCCTCTGTCCAGTGTCTGTGTTCTTTTGCCCATCTTAATCTTTTATTTGTATTGGCCAGTCTG
Organism: Coregonus clupeaformis; assembly: GCF_020615455.1. Classification (NCBI taxonomy): domain Eukaryota; kingdom Metazoa; phylum Chordata; class Actinopteri; order Salmoniformes; family Salmonidae; genus Coregonus; species Coregonus clupeaformis. The sequence goes on along the minus strand of NC_059198.1, from coordinate 34,835,133 downwards.
AGATATGGCTTTTTCTTTGCAACTCTGCCTAGAAGGTCAGCATCCTGGAGTCGCCTCTTCACTGTTGACGTTGAGACTGGTGTTTTGCGGGTACTATTTAATGAAGCTGCCAGTTGCGGACCAGTGAGGCGTCTGTTTCTCAAACTAGACACTCTAATGTATTTGTCCTCTTGCTCAGTTGTGCACCGGGGCCTCCCACTCCTCTTTCTATTCTGGTTAGAGACAGTTTGCACTGTTCTGTGAAGGGAGTAGTACACAACGTTGTACGAGATCTTCGGTTTCTTGGCAATTTCTCGCATGGAATAGCCTTCATTTCTCAGAACAAGAATAGACTGACGAGTTTCAGAAGAAAGTTATTTGTTTCTGGCCATTTTGAGCCTGTAATCGAACCCACAATTGCTGAGTCTCAAGAAGGCCAGTTTTATTGCTTCTTTAATCAGCACAACAGTTTTCAGCTGTGCTAACATAATTGCAAAAGGGTTTTCTAATGATCAATTAGCCTTTTAAAATGATAAACTTGGATTAGCAAACACAACGTGCCATTGGAACACAGGACTGATGGTTGCTGATAATGGGCCTCTATACGCCTATGTAGATATTCCATAAAAAATCAGCCGCTTCCAGCTACAATAGCCATTTACAACATTAACAATGTCTACACTGTTTCTGATCAATTTGATGTTATTTTAATGGACAAAAAAATTGCTTTTCTTTTGAAAACAATGACATTTCTAAGTGACCCCAAACTTTTGAACGGTAGTGTATATGATATGTGTATATATAAATATTGCTAACATTATCCATCATTGTTACTATTACCTCAGGAAGACGTTGGGTGCCCCTCCACGTCAGATGAAGAAGGAAATGAGACGAAACATCAGAAAAAGGCAAAGAAAAATAATTTGAAGAGCCAGATCTCCTCTTTCTTCAGCATAAAAAAGAAGCCAGAAAAGGATAAAGACAAGGATGAAACGCGTCTTCAGAGGCCATCCACGCTGACCTTCGGCGTAGGGCCAGTACCCGTGGCGCCAGTCCTTTCTCCCAGTAAGCATTTTGGAACAGAACGGTCGGCAGCAATTAATGTTTTCCTCAAATATCAGCGAAGTCCATTGGCTCATAGTGGCCATATTGTTTGAGCTGTAGTCCTAAAAAATATAGCGGTTGAAGACATGGGTACATAGACCAAATTTGGTACCTAGCGGTTCTGGAGAAGTAGACGTTTAAAGTAGTCAACATCATTCAAAATTGTCCAAAATACATCAAAAGCACATCTGTGCAAAATTGAGTTCTGATATTGGGCAAGCCTGGTAATTAGTACAGAGGTAGCTCATTCAAGGGGCACAGTGGACAGCACAGTACAACCTGAACCCCGGCATTGCTATTTGCAGCTATACTTATTATTATTACGGGTTCAAGCAGCAAAGCTGGGTGAAACCCTATTTCTCTGCGTTCGGAAAGTATTCAGACCCCTTGACTTTTTCCACGACAGGATTGTGTCGAGGCACAGATCTGGGCAAGGGAACCAAAACATTTCTGCAGCATTAAAGGTCCCGAAGAACACAGTGGCTTCCATCATTCTTAAATGGAAGAAGTTTGGAACCACCAAGACTCTTCCTAGAACTGGCCGCCCGGCCAAACTGAGCAATCGGGGGAGAAGGGCCTTGGTCAGAGAGGTGACCAAGAACCCGATGGTCACTCTGACATGGCTCCAGAGTTTCTCTGTGAAGATGGGAGAATCTTCCAGAAGGACAACCATCTCTGCAGCACTCCACCAATTAGGCCTTTATGGTAGAGTGGCCAGATGGAAGCCACTCCTCAGTAAAAGGCGCAAGACAGCCCGTTTGGAGTTTACCTTAAGGCAAGATTCTCTGGTCTGATGAAACCAAGATTGAACTCTTTGGCCTGAATGCCAAGTGTCATGTCTGGAGGAAACCTGGCACCAGCCCTACGATGAAGCATGGTGGTGGCGGAAGATGAACAGAGCAAAGTACAGAGAGATCCTTGATGAAAACCTGATCCAGAGTGCTCAGAACCTCAGACTGGGGCGAAGGTTCACCTTCCAACAGGACAACAACCCTAAGCACAGCCAAGACGATGCAGGAGTGGCTTCGGGACAAGTCTCTGAATGTCCTTGAGTGGCCCAGCCAGAGCCCTAACTCGAACCTGATCGAACATCTCTGGAGAGACCTGAAAATAGCTGTGCAGCGACACTCCCCATCCAAAGTGACAGAGCTTGAGAGGATCTTAAGAGAAGAATGAGAGAAACTCCCCAAATCATACCCAAGAAGACTCGAGGCTGTAATTGCTGCCAAAGGTGCTTCAACAATGTACTGAGTAAAGGGTCTGAATACTAATGTAAATGTGATATTTCATTATGGCGTATTGTGTGTAGATTGAAGAGGGGAAAATAAAACAATTTAATCCATTTTAGAATAAGGCTGTAACGTAACAAAATGTGGAAAAAGTCAACGGGTCCGAATACTTTCTGAAGGATATGAGACTATCTAACTTTTTTTTAAGTATGGTTGAGTTTGGCCACATTGTGGCACTGTTGGATGGGAAAAAACATTTAATGCAAGCTCATTGGCTCATAGTGGCCATATTTTTTGAGCAATATTGTTTGAGCAGGGCTTGCAAACTACTACAGACTACAAAGGGAAGCACAGCTGCAAGCTGCCCAGTGACACGAGCCTACCAGACGAGCTAAATCACTTCTATGCTCGCTTCGAGGCAAGCAACACTGAAGCATGCATGAGAGCATCAGCTGTTCCGGATGACTATGTGATCACGCTCTCCGTAGCCGATGTGAGTAAGACTTTTAAGCAGGTCAACATTCACAAGGCCGCAGGGCCAGACGGGATTACCAGGACGCGTACTCCGAGCATGCGCTCACCAACTGGCAAGTGTCTTCACTGACATTTTCAACATGTCCCTGACTGAGTCTGTAATACCAACATGTTTCAAGCAGACCACCATAGTCCCTGTGCCCAAGAACACTAGGATAACCTGCCTAAATGACTACTGACCCGTAGGACTCACGTCTATAGCCATGAAGTGCATTGAAAGGCTGGTCATGGCTCACATCAACACCATTATCCCAGAAACCCTAGACCCACTCGAATTTGCATACTGCCCCAACAGATCCACAGATGTTGCAATCTCTGTTGCACTCCACACTGCCTTTTCCCACCTGGACAAGAGGAACACGTACGTGAGATTGACTACAGCTCAGCGTTCAACACCATAGTTACCTCAAAGCTCATCACTAAGCTAAGGACCCTGGGACTAAACACCTCCCTCTGCAACTGGATCCTGGACTTCCTGACGGGCCGCCCCCAGGTGGTAAGGGTAGGTAACACATCTGCCACGCTGATCCTCAACACGGGGGCCCCTCAGGGGTGTGTGCTCAGTCCCCTTCTGTACTCCCTGTTCACCCATGACTTCATGGTAAGGCACGACTCCAACACCATCATTAAGTTTTCCCACGACACAACAGTGGTAGGCCTGATCACCGACAACGGGAGGAGGTCAGAGACCTGGTCGTGTGGTGCCAGGATAACAACCTTTCCCTCAACGTGATGAAGAGAAAGGAGATGATTGTGGACTACAGGGGGGGAAAAGAGGACTGAGCACGCCCCCATTCTCATCGACGGGGCTGTAGTGGAACAGGTTGAGAGCTTCAAGTTCCTTGGTGTCCACATCACCAACAAACTATCATGGTCCAAACACACCAAGACGGTCGTGAAGAGGGCACGACACAGCCTATTCCCCCTCAGGAGACTGAAAAGATTTGGCATGGGTCCTCAGATCCTCAAAGTTCTACAGCTGCACCATCGAGAGCATCCTGACTGGTTGCATCACCGCCTGGTATGGCAACTGCTCGGCCTCCGACCGCAAGGCACTACAGAGGGTAGTGCGTACGGCCTAGTACATCACTGGGGCCAAGCTTCCTGCCATCCAGGACCTCTATACCAGGCGGTGTCAAAGGAAGGCCCTGAAAATTGTCAAATACTCCAGCCACCCTAGTCATAGACTGTTCTCTCTGCTATCGCACGTCAAGCAGTACCGGAGCGCCAAGTCTAGGTCCAAAAGGCTTCTTAACAGCTTCTACCCCCAAGCCATAAGACTGCTGAACAGCTATTCATGGCTACCCAGACTATTAGCATTGTCCACCCCACCCCCTCTTTTTACGCTGCTGCTTTATTTATTTATTTATTTATTTAACCTTTATTTAACCAGGTAAGCCAGTTGAGAACAAGTTCTCATTTACAACTGCGACCTGGCCAAGATAAAGCAAAGCAGTGCGATAAAAAACAACACAGAGTTACATATGGGGTAAAACAAAACATAAGTCAAAAATACAACAAAATATGTATACAGTGTGTTCAAATGTAGCAAGTTATGGAGGTAAGGCAATGAATAGGCCATAGTGCAAAATAATTACAATTAGTATTAACACTGGAATGATAAATGTGCAAGAGATGATGTGCAAATAGAGATACTGGGGTGCAAATGAGCAAAATAAATAACAATATGGGGATGAGGTAGTTGGGTGGGCTAATTTCAGATGGGCTGTGTACAGGTGCAGTGATCGGTAAGCTGCTCTGACAACTGATGCTTAAAGTTAGTGAGGGAGATAAGAGTCTCCAGCTTCAGAGATTTTTGCAATTCGTTCCAGTCATTGGCAGCAGAGAACTGGAAGGAATGGCGGCCAAAGGAGGTGTTGGCTTTGGGGATGACCAGTGAGAAATACCTGGAGCGCATACTACTGGTGGGTGTTGCAATGGTGACCAATGAGCTAAGATAAGGCGGGATTTGCCTAGCAGTGATTTATAGATGGCCTGGAGCCAGTGGGTTTGGTGACGAATATGTAGTGCGGACCAGCCAACAAGAGCGTACAGGTCACAGTGGTGGGTAGTATATGGGGCTTTGGTGACAAAACGGATGGCACTGTGATAGACTACATCCAATTTGCTGAGTAGAGTGTTGGAGGCTATTTTGTAAATGACATCGCCGAAGTCAAGGATCGGTAGGATAGTCAGTTTTACGAGGGCATGTTTGGCAGCGTGAGTGAAGGAGGCTTTGTTGCGACATAGGAAGCCGATTCTAGATTTAACTTTGGATTGGAGAGGCTTATTGTGAGTCTAGAAGGAGAGTTTACAGTCTAACCAGACACCTAGGTATTTGTAGTTGTCCACATACTCTAGGTCAGACCCGTCGAGAGTAGTGATTCTAGTCGGGTGGGCGGGTGCCAGCAGCATTCGATTGAAGAGCATGCATTTAGTTTTACTAGTGTTTAAGAGCAGTTGGAGGCTACTGAAGGAGTGTTGTATGGCATTGAAGCTCGTTTGGAGGTTTGTTAACAGTGTCCAATGAAGGGCCAGATGTATACAAAATGGTGTCGTCTGCGTAGAGGTGGATCTGAGTCACCAGCAGCAAGAGCGACATCATTGATATACACGGAGAAAAGAGTCAGCCCAAGAATTGAACCCTGTGGCACCCACATAGAGACTGCCATAGGTCCAGACAACAGGCCCTCCGATTTGACACATTGAACTCTATCTGAGAAGTAGTTGGTGAACCAGGCGAGGCAGTCATTTGAGAAACCAAGGCTATTTAGTCTGCCAATAAGAATGCGGTGGTTGACAGAGTCGAAAGCCTTGGCCAGGTCGATGAAGACGGCTGCGCAGTACTGTCTATTATCGATCGCGGTTATAATATCGTTTAGGACCTTGAGCGTGGCTGAGGTGCACCCATGACCAGCTCGGAAACCGGATTGCATAGCGGAGAAGGTACGGTGGGATTCGAAATGGTCGGTGATCTGTTTGTTAACTGGGCTTTCAAAAACTTTCAAAAGGCAGGGCAGGATGGATATAGGTCTGTAACAGTTTGGATCTAGAGTGTCACCCCCTTTGAAGAGGGGGATGACCGCGGCAGCTTTCCAATCTCTGGGGATCTCAGACGTTACGAAAGAGAAGTTGAACAGGCTAGTAATAGGGGTTGCGACAATTTCGGCTGCTAGTTTTAAAAAGAAAGGGTCCAGATTGTCTAGCCCAGATGATTTGTAGGGTCCAGATTTTGCAGCTCTTTCAGAACATCAGCTGTCTGAATTTGTGTGAAGGAGAAGCGGGGGGGGCATGGGCAAGTTGCAGCGGAGGGTGCAGAGCTGGTGGCCGGGGTAGTGGTAGCCTGGTGGAAAGCATGGCCAGCCGTAGCAAAATGCTTGTTGAAATTCTCGATTATTGTAGATTTATCGGTGGTGATAGTGTTTCTTAGCATCAGTGCAGTGGGCAGCTGGGAGGAGGTGCTCTTATTCTCCATGGACTTTACAGTGTCCCAAAACTTTTTGGAGTTAGTACTACAGGATGCACATTTATGTTTATTATCAATTCTTAGTCACTTTAACTCTACCCACATGTACATATTGCCTCGACTAACCGGTGCTCCCGCACATTGACTATGTACCGGTTCCCCCTATTATATAGCCTCCCTACTATTATTTTATTTTACTGCTGCTCTTTCATTATTTTATTTTGATTTTTTTTACTTATCTATTTTTTTTTAAACTTAAAACTGCATTGTTGGTTAAGGGCTTGTAAGTAAGCATTTCACTGTAAGGTCTACACCAGTTGTATTCGGTGCATGTGGCAAATAAAAATTGATTTGAAGAGCCTTGGAACAAAAGCTGGAATTAAAGCCTGCAACATCCAGTAGCTCTCCAGGACCAGAGTTGGAGGCCCATGCTATATGCTCATACTGTTCTCTCCTCCCATCCCTCTCTGTAGCACACCCTCCTGAGTTCTATGAGGAGGTGGCTGAGACTCTGGACAGGATTGCTCAGCGGTCCCACAGTATGAAGAGACCCCAAAGGTCCAGTCCACGGCCCAGCCCTGCTACCACCCCGGTCAAACCTCCCCCTGGTGAGTGGAAACACACACACATGCTATGCTGCTTTATGTCCACATTTATTTTTTACCGATCTATCCATCACTCCTGTCCTCAGAACCTGACAAAGAAGAAATGGTGCGCCAGCTGGTCCAGGTACTGTCTATGGAAGGGGACGCCATCAACTATAAGGTAAGGCTTCTGGTGTAGCGCTAGATCTAGATCACCTGACACTGCATTTACTAACTACATACACCTTTACTACCTACACTGTTACTAACTACCTACAGTCGTGGTCAAAAGTATTGAGAATGACACAAGTATTGGTTTTCACAAAGTTTGCTGCTTCAGTGTTTTTAGATATTTTTATCAGATGTTACTATGGTATACTGAAGTATAATTACAAGTGTTCCATAAGTGTCAAAGGCTTTTATTGACAATTACATTAAGTTTATGCAAAGAGTCAATATTTGCAGTGTTGACCCTTCTTTTTCAAGACCTCTGCAATCCGCCCTGGCATGCTGTCAATTAACTTCTGGGCCAGATCCTGACTGATGGCAGCCCATTCTTGCATAATCAATGCTTGGAGTTTGTCAGAATTTGTGGGTTTTTGTTTGTCCACCCGCCTCTTGAGGATCGACCACAAGTTCTCAATGGGATTAAGGTCTGGGGAGTTTCCTGGCCATGGACCCAAAATGTCGATGTTTTGTTCCCTGAGCCACTTAGTTATCACTTTTGCCTTATGGCAAGGTGCTCCATCATGCTGGAAAAGGCATTGTTCGTCACCAAACTGTTCTTGGATGGTTGGGAGAAGTTGCTCTCGGAGGATATGTTGGTACCATTCTTTATTCATGGCTGTGTTCTTAGGCAAAATTGTGAGTGAGCCCACTCCCTTGGCTGAGAAACAACCCCACACATGAATGGTCTCAGGATGCTTTACTGTTGGCATGACACAGGACTGATGGTAGCGCTCACTTTGTCTTCTCCGGACAAGCTTTTTTCCGGATGCCCCAAACAATCGGAAAGGGGATTCATCAGAGAAAATGACTTTACCCCAGTCCTCAGCAGTCCAATCCCTGTACCTTTTGCAGAATATCAGTCTGTCCCTGATGTTTTTCCTGGAGAAAAGTGGCTTCCTCGCTGCCCTTCTTGACACCAGGACATCCTCCAAAAGTATTCGCCTCACTGTGCGTGCAGATGCACTCACACCTGCCTGTTGCCATTCCTGAGCAAGTTCTGCACTGGTGGTGCCCTGATCCAGCAGCTGACTTTAGGAGATGGTCCTGGCGCTTGCTGGACTTTCTTGGGCGCCCTGACGCCTTCTTCACAACAATTGAACCTCTCTCCTTGAAGTTCTTGATGATCTGATAAATGGTTGATTTAGGTGCAATCTTACTAGCAGCAATATCCTTGCCTGTGAAGGCCTTTTTGTGCAAAGCAATGATGATGGCACATGTTTCCTTGCAGGTAACCAGGGTTAACAGAGGAAGAACAATGATTTCAAGCACCACCCTCCTTTTAAAGCTTCCAGTCTGTTATTCTAACTCAATCAGCATGACAGAGTGATCTCCAGCCTTGTCCTCGTCAACACTCTCACCTGTGTTAAAGAGAGAATCACTGACATGATGTCAGCTGGTCTTTTTGTGGCAGGGCTGAAATGCAGTGGAAATGTTTTTTGGGGATTAAGTTAAATTTCATGGCAAAGAGGGACTTTGCAATTCATCTGATCACTCTTCATAACATTCTGGAGTATATGCAAATTGCCATCATAAAAACTGAGGCAGCAGACTTTGTGAAAATTAATATTTGTGTCATTCTCAAAACTTTTGACCACAACTGTACACCCTTAGTAACTACATACACTTTTTACTACCTACGCCGTTACTAACTACACACACCTTTAGCTACATACACCTTTACTCAGTACATTCACTTTTACTAACTACATACCCTCGTATGGTGTGCTCCTACATACCCCCCCCCCCACACAGATCCAGTCGGACCCCTTCCTGCGCTCCACGCTGACCCGTCTATCATACCCGTCCTTTGCCAAGCTCCTGGACACCTTCGCCAGCCAAGAACAGTCCACGCCCTCACCTCTGCCGCCGCCCGCCAGCAGCCCCACGTTGAGACGAGTGGCCGTCACCATGGAGGTGTCGCGGCGTGTTGTCACGGCGACAGGGACGCAGCGCATGCAGGGCTATGCAGAGCGCTATATGGAGAACTTTGCCCCCTGGGTGAAGAGCCATGGAGGATGGGTGAGTGAGTGTTTGCTCCAACTGCCCTGTCCTTATCAGAACTCTCTCTATTCATCTCTAAATCCTTTTTGCAAAATGCAAGTTAGCCCTAACTTTTAATACAGATTTAGCGTAGCTTTTTTGTTGTTTTCCATTTATCCTAAACAGCTAAATATGTCAAGAATATATACATGTATTTGATAAGAGTAACCTGTTTGGTTGTATAGACTGGTTGGTTGTTTAGCAACAAAACCGACACGTGCGCAACAATGGGGCAAAACAGACTGGGTTCGTTTAGATTGTTGACATGTAAACTATTTCATCTCCAATGTTTATTGAAAACATAAATAAAGTAGCACAATGAGAACTTTTTGTGTTGTTGGTTAGCTAGCTAGCGAATTCTGGCCATATTAGCATATACAGTTGAAGTCGGAAGTTTACATACACCTTAGCCAAATACATTTCAACTCAGTTTTTCACAATTCCTGACATTTAATACTAGTAAAAATGCCCTATCTTATGTCAGTTAGGATCACCACTTTATTTTACGAATGTGAAATGTCAGAATAATAGTAGAGAGAATGATTTATTTCAGCTTTTATTTATTTCATCACATTCCCAGTGGGTCAGAAGTTTACATACACTCAATTAGTATTTGGTAGCATTGCCTTTAAATTGTTTAACTTGGGTCAAACGTTTCGGGTAGCCTTCCACAAGCTTCCCACAATAAGTTGTGTGAATTTTGGCCCATTCCTCCTGACAGAGCTGGTGTAACTGAGTCAGGTTTGTAGGCCGCACACGCTTTTTCAGTTCTGCCTACACATTTTCTATAGGATTGAGGTCAGGGCTTTGTGATGGCCACTCCAATACCTTGACTTTGTTGTCCTTAAGCCATTTTGCCACAACTTTGGAAGTATGCTTGGGGTCATTGTCCATTTGGAAGACCCATTTGCGACCAAGCTTTAACTTCCTGACTGATGTCTTGAGATGTTTCTTCAATATATCCACATAATTTTCCTTCCTCATGATGCCATCTATTTTGTGAAGTGCACCAGTCCCTCCTGCAGCAAAGCACCCCCACAGCATGATGCTGCCACCCCCGTGCTTCACGGTTGAGATGGTGTTCTTCGGCTTGCAAGCCACCCCCTTTTTCCTCCATAACGATGGTCATTCTGGCCAAACAGTTCTATTTCTGTTTCATCAGACCAGAGGACATTTCTCCAAAAAGGACGGTCTTTGTCCCCATGTGCAGTTGCAAACCTTAGTCTGGCTTTTTTATGGCGGTTTTGTAGCAGTGGCTTCTTCCTTGCTGAGCGGCCTTTCAGGTTATGTCGAAATAGGACTTGTTTTACTGTGGATATAGATACTTTTGTACCTGTTTCCTCCAGCATCTTCACAAGGTCCTTTGCTGTTGTTCTGGGATTGATTTGCACTTTTCGCACCAAAGTACTTCATCTCTAGGAGACAGAACACTTCTCCTTCCTGAGCGGTATGATGGCTGCGTGGTCCCATGGTGTTTATTTATACTTGCGTAATATTGTTTGTACAGATGAACGTGGTACCTTCAGGCGTTTGGAAATTGCTCCCAAGGATGAACCAGACTTGTGGAGGTCTACAATTTTTTTTCTGAGGTCTTTGCTGATTTCCTTTGACTTTCCCATGATGTCAAGCAAAGAGGCACTGAGTTTGAAGGTAGGCCTTGAAATACATCAACAGGTACACCTCCAATTGACTCAAATGATGTCAATTAGCCTATCAGAAGCTCCTAAAGCCATGACATCATTTTCTGGAATTTTCCAAGCTGTTTAAAGGCACAGTCAACTTAGTGTACTTCTGACCCACTGGAATTGTGATACAGTGAATTATAAGTGAAATAATCTGTCTGTAAACAATTGTTGGAAAAATTGCACAAAGTAGATGTCCTAACCGACTTGCCAAAGCTATAGTTTGGTAACATTTGTGGAGTGGTTGAAAAACGAGTTTTAATGGCTCCAACCTAAGTGTTTGTAAACCTCCGACTTCAACAGTCAAAACACCTCAAAACAGGACATGGTATCAAGAGCAAGATAAAACTAGCTGAAACGAGCCACCTACAATTCCCCACATGGCATCTTCCTGTCATTTTTGCTAGCCTTCTGGTCATCCAGAATCGCAACAACACCCAGACTTCTGCCCCATTTGAAGCGTGCGCATCGATTGTGACATTGTCAGCTTACATTTTTTAAACAAATTAAAATGTTGACGTTGGCGACCCCTGTCTATTCTAAAGTTTTTAAAGGTTGTTTCCAAACACAACCACCAGAAGGCAGAAGAAGGTACTGACCACAGCAGGCATCTGGTGCTGATTGTTCCTCAATTTCTAATTCCACATCTCCCATTTTCCATCTGCAGGAAAGTATTGTCCAGTTGGAAGAGATTTTGGAGTACGACTGACAACTCTACACCGTCAAGGCAGCTCGGAAATCGGAAACCCTCACTACTTCCTTTGAGCGTTGAACACATTAATACTTTATGAACTCTAACCTATGACTAGGGCCTGGAGTTGTTTCCGATCAGGTCAGGTAGAACTCAGGGTCCTTCCTATGACCTCAGAGTTTCTCCTGTGGTGAGAGACGGAGAAGGCATTAGCTTTTTATTACACAACGACACGTGAAGTTTGCCACTATTTATGTCTGAGAATCAAGTGTACTTGTACAATTCTTTTTTTAATCCGTTTTTCTAGAAACGTGTTTTACAAATAAATATGTGTACAGTGTAGTCATTGTTTTAGTTTGGGTTTCATTACTTGGTGTTATGACTGGAGATCATAATTTAATAGCATACTTTGAAAGTCCATTTTATAATGATATGTGATCTATATTTCATTAGAATGATGAACCCTGTTGCAAGTTAATGACCTCTTCAGTTGTCTATTGGACTGAATAAGTATATGAAAGCTTAGGCTTGTCTCAAAACTATAAGAGAAGTGAATTCATACCGACAACACCTCATATGCACAATATGGAAAACAAGTTTGAACTATTACCAACTATTACCACATTCATAATCAGAGATTCATACATTTGTTTAAGTGTATTTTACAAAATGTGCAAGTTCACAACAACGGGGCGGCAGGTAGCTTAGTGGTAAAGAGCGTTGTGCCAGTAACCGAAAGGTCGCTGGTTCTAATCCCCGAGCCGACTAAGTGAAAAATCTGTCTGTGCCCTTGAGCAAGGCACTTAACCCTAATTGCTCCTGTAAGTCGCTCTGGATAAGAGCGTCTGCTAAATGACTAAAATGTAAATGTAACTACCACTTCACATGCATACAGATGACAATGGATTTACATTTTATTTGCTTTGGTAAGGCTCACTTTTAAACATATAGTTTAGACTTCTGGTTAAAAGATGCTGCAGAATAGAATACTGTAAATGTTTCTTAGGGGCAAATCTCACTGCTTGTCCATGGGCATCAGAGCAAGCGCTTTACATTTTCACTACTAAACAATATCATTTGTATCACCTAATAGTGAAAGTGACAAGTAGTAGCATGTAGTCTCCAATAGTTACAAATAATGTCCTTCCTTATACTGGATAAGTAAATGGCTAGAATTGCAGTCGTGTTGTTCAGATGATCAGATCTCTCAAAGCCAATTTAATTCCACTTCTCCAGGCGTTGTGAGATATGACCATCTGAGCAACATGACTGCAATGAAGATGACCTGGAATGTGCCCCATGGTTTTTAGTGCACTGTTATAAGAACCATCAATCCAGATTAAAATAACCCTTCAAAAGTGTGATGTGTTCTCATTCAAATATATTTTATTCAAACTTAACAGAATTGAACACACAAAAGGATGATTTTGATCTGGATTTAATGTTCTGAAAAACCATCCCCAGCAGCTGGTATATCACATCCAGGACCCAGCTAACACTTTTTTTGTTCCCACAACGTTGTGGGGAAGTAATTTGTCAAATAACCAAAGGACAACCTTAAGGGAACGTTACATTTAACTTTCTGTGCCAGCTAGGGAGTCTCTCATTCAGCCTCTCCTGTCTGTGAAGGACCAGTCCCAGATCAGTCCAGGTACTTCTCAGCACGGAGGATCTGGCAGTACATCAGCAGGGAGAAAATCAGGGCCAGGATCTGAAACGACAAGAGAATGTATTTGAGTTATAAAAATGGTGACGTATTTATGCATAGTCACTTTAACTCTACCCACATGTACATATTACCTCAACTACCTCAACTAGCCGGTGCCCCCCGCACATTGACTCTGCAACGGTACCCCCCTGTATATATAGCCTCCCTACTGTCACTTTATCTTTCTTCTGCTATTTTTTTTCTCAACACTTTTTGTTGTTGTTGTTTTATTTTTACTTTTTTGTTTAAAATAAATGCACTGTTGGTTAAGGGCTGTAAGTAAGCATTTCACTGTAATGTCTGCACCTGTTGTATTCGGCGCATGTGACCAATAAAATTTGATTTGATTTGATTTATATTTCACAAAACCGGATAAAGTGAATTATTTGCCAGATAACTTTCCTAAATGTTTAGATGTTTTTTAACTCAGTGTTTTGAGCTCATATTTCTTAGCTCACATAGAGAGCTCATATTTCTGAGTTTATTGAGCGAGCTCATATTTCTTAGTGCGAGCTCATATTTCTTAGTTCACTGAGAGCTCATATTTCTTAGTTTATTGAGTTTAGATATGGTACAACAGACTCAATATTCTCAATGACCCAGATTCAAGCTTTCTTTATAAACATGTAAGTTAAGTTATATCTGGGAGTTTATAAAATTTTGTTGACTAACAATGATCCTGTTTGGTGGAATACAACCCTGGCTTATTGAGATTGGACATACGGATGGCGCCGGAGAAGATGGCTGCCGTTTTACAGCCCTCTAACCAATTGTACTATTATGTGTGTTTTTTCGCGTTATTTGTCATTTATTCTGTACATAATGTTTCTGCCATCGTCTCTTATAACCAAAAAGAGCTTCTGGATATCAGGACGGCGATTACTCACCTCGTATTGGACCAAGATTTTTTTCTTCAACGAGTCGGACGCGAAGGATAACCTACAGACACCCGACAAGGCCCAAATCCCCGTCATTCGCAGGAGAAAGAGACAGAGATTTTGTGGACGTAGGTCGGGGTGCCTTGTAAGGATCTGACGGCGAGCGAGTAAACTGCCTCTTCCATCAATCCTATTAGCCAATGGTCAATCATTTGAAAATAAATTTGATGACTTACGGTTATCCTACCAACGGGACATTAAAAACAGTAATATCTTATGTTTCACGGAGTCGTGGCTGAACGACGACATGGACAAAATACAGCTGACGGGATATACGCTACATCGGCAGGATAGAACGGCTGACTCCGGTAAGACAAGGGGTGGCGGTCTGTGTATATTTGTAAACAAACAACAGCTGGTGCACTAAATGACTACCGACCCGTAGCACTGACGTCTGTAGCCATGAAGTGCTTTGAAAGGCTGGTCATGGCTTACATCAACACCATTATCCCAGAAACGCTAGATCCACTCCAATTTGCATACCGCCCCAACAGATCCACAGATGCAATCTCTATTGCACTCCACACTGCCCTTTCCCACCTGGACAAGAGGAACACCTACGTGAGAATGCTATTAATTGACTACAGCTCAGCGTTCAACACCATAGTGCCCTCAAAGCTCATCACTAAGCTAAGGATCCTGGGACTAAACACCTCCCTCTGCAACTGGATCCTGGACTTCCTGACGGGCCGCCCCCAGGTGGTAAGGGTAGGTAACAACACATCTGCTACGCTGATCCTCAACACGGGGGCCCCTCAGGGGTGCGTGCTCAGTCCCCTCCTGTACTCCCTGTTCACCCATGACTTCATGGCCAGGCACGACTCCAACACAATCATTAAGTTTGCCGACGACACAACAGTGGTAGGCCTGATCACCGACAACGATGAGACAGCATATAGGGAGGAGGTCAGAGACCTGGCCGTGTGGTGCCAGGATAACAACCTCTCCCTCAACGTGACCAAGACAAAGGAGATGATTGTGGACTACAGGGGGAAAAAAAGAGGACTGAGCACGCCCCCATTCTCATCGACGGGGCTGTAGTGGAACAGGTTGAGAGCTTCAAGTTCCTTGGCGTGCACATCACCAACAAACTATCATGGTCCAAACACACCAAGACAGTCGTGAAGAGGGCACGACACAGCCTATTCCCCCTCAGGAGACTGAAAAGATTTGGCATGGGTCCTCAGATCCTCAAAAACTTATACAGCTGCACCATCGAGAGCATCCTGACTGGTTGCATCCCTGCCTGGTATGGCAACTGCTCAGCCTCTGACCGCAAGGCACTACAGAGGGTAGTGCGTACAGCCCAGTACATCACTGGGGGCCATCCAGGACCTCTATACCAGGCGGTGTCAGAGGAAGGCCCTCAAAATTGTCAGACTCCAGCCACCCTAGTCATAGACTGTTCTCTCTGCTACCGCACGGCAAGCGGTACCGGAGCGCCAAGTCTAGGTCCAAAAGGCTTCTCAACAGCTTCTACCTCCAAGCCATAAGACTCCTCAACAGCTAATCATGGCTACCCGGACTATTTGCACTGCCCCCCCACCCCCACCCCATCTTTTTATGCTGCTGCTACCCTGTTAATTATTTATGCATAGTCACTTTAACTCTACCCACATGTACAGTGAGGGAAAAAAGTATTTGATCCTCTGCTGATTTTGTACGTTTGCCCACTGACAAATGATCAGTCTATAATTTTTATGGTAGGTTTATTTGAACAGTGAGAGACAGAATAACAACAAAAAAATCCTGAAAAACACATGTCAAAAATGTTATAGATTGATTTGCATTTTAATGAGGGAAATAAGTATTTGATCCCCTCTCAATCAGAAAGATTTCTGGCTCCCAGGTGTCTTTTATACAGGTAACGAGCTGAGATTAGGAGCACACTCTTAAAGTGAGTGCTCCTAATCTCAGTTTGTTACCTGTATAAAAGACACCTGTCCACAGAAGCAATCAATCAATCAGATTCCAAACTCTCCACCATGGCCAAGACCAAAGAGCTCTCCAAGGATGTCAGGGACAAGATTGTAGACCTACACAAGGCTGGAATGGGCTACAAGATCATCGCCAAGCAGCTTGGTGAGAAGGTGACAACAGTTGGTGCGATTATTCGCAAATGGAAGAAACACAAAAGAACTGTCAATCTCCCTCGGCCTGGGGCTCCATGCAAGATCTCACCTCGTGGAGTTGCAATGATCATGAGAACGGTGAGGAATCAGCCCAGAACTACACGGGAGGATATTGTCAATGATATCAAGGCAGCTGGGACCATAGTCACCAAGAAAACAATTGGTAACACACTACGCCGTGAAGGACTGAAATACTGCAGCGCCCGCAAGGTCCCCCTGCTCAAGAAAGCACATATACAGGGCCGTCTGAAGTTTGCCAATGAACATCTGAATGATTCAGAGGAGAACTGGGTGAAAGTGTTGTGGTCAGATGAGACCAAAATCGAGCTCTTTGGCATCAACTCAACTCGCCGTGTTTGGAGGAGGACAAATGCTGCCTATGACCCCAAGAACACCATCCCCACCGTCAAACATGGGGGGTGTTTTTCTGCTAAGGGGACAGGACAACTTCACCGCATCGAAGGGACGATGGACGGGGCCATGTACCGTCAAATCTTGGGTGAGAACCCCCATGAAAATGGGTCGTGGATGGGTATTCCAGCATGACAATGACCCAAAACACATGGCCAAGGCAACAAAGGAGTGGCTCAAGAAGAAGCACATTAAGGTCCTGGAGTGGCCTACCAGTCTCCAGACCTTAATTCCATAGAAAATCTGTGGAGAGAGCTGAAGGTTCGAGTTGCCAAACGTCAGCCTCGAAACCGTAATGACTTGGAGAAGATCTGCAAAGAGGAGTGGGACAAAATCCCTCCTGAGATGTGTGCAAACCTTGTGGCCAACTACAAGAAACGTCTGACCTCTGTGATTGCCAACAAGGGTTTTGCCACCAAGTACTAAGTCATGTTTTGCAGAGGGGTCAAATACTTATTTCCCTCATTTAAAATGCAAATCAATGTATAACATTTTTACATGTGTTTTTCTGGTTTTGTTTTGTTGTTATTCTGTCTCTCACTGTTCAAATAAACCTACCATTAAAATTATAGACTGATCATGTCTTTGTCAGTGGGCAAACATACAAAATCAGCAGGGGATCAAGTACTTTTTTCCCTCACTGTACATATTACCTCAACTAGCTGGTGCCCCCGCACATTGACTCTGCACTAGTACCCCCCTGTATATAGCCTCCCTACCGTTATTTTATTTTACTTCTGCTCTTTTTTACTCAACACTTTTTTCTTTTATTTTACTTTTTTATTAAACAAATAAATGCATTGTGGGTTAAGGGTTGTAAGTAAGCATTTCACGGTAATGTCTACACCTGTTGTATTCGGCGCATGTGGCAAATAACATTTGATTTGATTCATTGATTGAGCTATTAATATGTGGTAGTTACCTGGACAATGCCAATGCAGACTCCAAACACCAGGACAGAGAGAATGTTGTCCAGGAGCCACTGTCTGGCCTTCTGATAACACGGCTGAGAGAGGGAAGAGGAAGAGGAAATGGCGGAAAGGGAGAAGGACAAAGGGAAGGAAGGAGGGAGGGAGGGAAGGAGGGAAGGAGGAGAGGGAGAGAGGGAGGGAGGGAGGGAGGGATGGGAGGAAGAGAGGAAAACGTGAGAGGAAAAGGGGAAGAGAAAAGGGCAAAGGAGCAGTAGAGGAGGGGGAAGGTGGGGGACAGAGAGTGAGATGGGGGTTGGGTAGGGGGGAGAAGAGTGGAGGACAGATGTGAGAGAGAAGGAGAGCAATATGTTGATGAGAATTGGGTGTTGAAAGAACGCAGTCAAGAAATAAATTGTATTGTCAGGGTCATTCTTTACATTCTTGTAAGTGTGAGCGCACACGCACATCTGGACTCTTAGCAAGACATGTAGGCAGCTGGGAAATGTCTTGTGCGCAGGCTGTTGAACTTTGACTCCCCTGACACTCCCTCCTCCCCATCCCCCCCCTACATTTGAAAAGTGGTCTGACCTCGATCCATCCTTCAACACATTGGTCCATCCCACCGGAGCAGCAGGAAAAGGGGAGCGTTCCGTTGATCACGAGGTACCAATCTGTTTTGTTGGTCACGCCGCAGCACTTGAACTAAGAAACAAATATTGCATATTTGTTATTATCTCTGTTGGTCTCTGACTCTCTCTGTCAGATTGTTAGTTTGTTTGTTTGAAAATGTGTCCCTGAGCGTGTCCCTAAAAAATGTGTCCCTGGATCAGCAACTGCACAGCCCCTCAGACTCACTGATACTGTATGTACATGATGTAACTTTCTAGCCAATCAATATTTAAAGGGATTGTGCCAGATGTTGGCCCTTTTTCTACTTATGCAGAGTCAGATGAACTCATGGGCACTTTTTATGTCTCTGTCAGGTATTAAGGAAGTTAGAGGTAGTTTCGCGAGCCAATGCTAACTAGTGTTCGCACAATGGCTGGAAGTCTACTGAAACAGCTACAGTTGCATGCTGACTCTGGTTAAGTAAGGTCCCTTTAAAGGGACAATCTGCAATTGCTACATCCATTTTTGGACATATAAATGAATGATATGTAGCCATTGATTCTTGAAGAATATAAATTATAAATGCCTCATGAGCTTAGTTCAACTGTCGTACCCCACCAGAACCACCCAAAATATAAGCTTGTTTTACTCCAATGTTTGTATTAAAGGGGTATCCTACGAAGCAGGTTTGAGGAGTTAGGAGGTAATTTAGGTCAACTGAGTTCAACTAGGTATAACCGGTCATACGAACGTGGCTCACCTTTTAGCCAGGTACATTTCTATGGCAACGAATCCTTCAGAACTAACCTGCTCCGGGACAAGCTAACTCAGGGCTAACTCCACTTACCCTGAATGAAATGACTGAACCATGAGTTGAGGACCAGATTTCCTCCCTCTTGCAAAGATTGCGTCATCATCCCCTTCATTTGAGGAAGTCGACTGATTAAATATTTTATTAATCAAAAGTGTTTTGTGTAAAAATGTTTGGTTGAAATATCACATTACAGATTTTAGTAATGACAGAACGCAACTTCACGCAATGTAACACTTTTGTATGACTTTATAAATAAATATTGATAGGAGTGGGAAAAAAGGAGTGTGTGCATTGATAAGCACACCAAAGACTGCATTAACGATAAGTAATAAAATAACGGCACTTCTAAAAGCCTATTTCACACTGCTGAATTTGCAAGATAACTTTTCATTTTGATTTCGGCACAATTGAAAATGTGGCACTGACTCGCCCATTGATTGATGTTTCAGCATTGTCTCAATGAAAAGTAGGGTGTTCGACTAGCCATTTGCGACATGCACGTGCAGTTACAAGCCTGCTAGAGTTAGCGGCAGGTGGACGAGCAATATCCACCATTGTAGTATGGATGAAGCTTGAGCTGGAATGTGAAGCTAACTGAAGCTGGTTAGCTTTAGAAAACCATGAGTAGATCTAGCGTGCTTCGTAGGATACCCCTCTGGCATCCATTGCTCTGTCTATGAATTTGAGAGTGGTTACGTTTCTCCAGCCCATCCTTCAGCTTTTTCCTGAAACAGGAAAGGGGACAGGGACGGGCATGCAGGGCACGTGCCCCAACCCCCCCCAAAAACGTTGGGTTTTATTTTGGAGTTTTGGGGCCCTCCTGGAGGTCGGGGGGCCCCCAGATAGCATATGATAGCAAAATGTGTAGAAAATTAACTGTAAAACTGTACAATTTTCTCTCAGCCTCATGGCAAAATGTCAACAAAAGCATGAGATGGCCCACTGGGCACACACTGGTTGAATCAACGTTGTTTCCCCGTCAGATAAAAAAACACCTTATGGAACAGCGGGGACTGTGAAGCAACACAAACATAGGCGCAGACACATGCATACACACACACGATAACATACACACTAAACACACACGTACACATGGATTTTCGTACTGTAGATATGTGGTAGTGGTGGAGTAGGGGCCTGAGGGCACACATTGTGTGGTGAAATCTGTGAATGTATCGTAATGTTTTTTAAATTGTATGAACTGCCTTAATTTTGCTGGACCCCAGGAAGAGTAGCTGCTGCCTTGGCAGCAGATAAAGGGGATCCATAATAAATACAAATACAACATTTCAATGAAATTACGTTGAACCAACATGGAATAGATGTTGAATTGAAGCCTGTGCCCAGTGGGGAGCTATAAAACAGCATAAGTGTAGAATTGCAGGAAATTTGCTTTAAAACGGCAACATTTTCTCTTAGCCTCAAGACAAAATGTGTAAAATAGCGTTATAAAACTGCAAATGTTTCACTCTGCACCATGGCAAAATGTGTTGAAATGCAGGAAGTTAGCTGATTTCCAAAAATCAAAAATTGCGGATTGGCCCTTTAATGATCACTAAGGCGGGATAGCCTACACTGGCATAGCTGGGCTGCGTGCAGTACACAAAACGTAATAGAACGTTGAACGGAAACTGTGCTGTACTGAACGACCAGTTGAAGAACAGGGAAGGGTTGGGTTGTAACTTCAAAATGCACCTCTGCCCTTTTAAATACGTCAGTCATTGCTTCAAGCCACACACCGGCACACCCGCCGAACGGAGCAAAAGTACCTCAAAGTCTGTCCAAGAACGTTTTGGGGAAACGTGTCGTTCAGTACAAGTTGTTCCACAACGTAGCAAACATTCAAGTGAACTGAACACACCCCTGGTGTTTTGGCGATGTCGGATGTGTAACTGCATTAGAGCTGTCAAATCGGTGAGTGTCTGCTCCAGTAGTTGTCACGAAGCCACGCCCGTCCCACTCACATTAGAAGTTCAAAACCAGAAAGTGTAGGCTGTATAGCCTATCGAAATAATGATACAAATTGAAAATCATTCAACTAAATAATAAGGATTTATATCAGCCTAAAGCGACTCAGTGCATCCAATGGCAGTGTCCGCAATAGCCTACCGCACAGGGCTGCTTGTGGATTGCTCTAATGCAGTTCCACCTCTGACGCCATGCTCTACCAACTGAGGTACACGGGACTACACTAAGGTGTCGAAAGCATTCCACAGGGATGCTGGCCCATGTTGACTCCAATACTTCCCACAGTTGTGTCAAGTTGGCTGGATGACCATTCTTGATACGCATGGGAAACTGTTGAGTGTGAAAAACCCAGCAGCATTGCAGTTCTTGACACAAACCAGTGCGCCTGGCAACTACTACCATGCCCTGTTCAAAGGCACTTAAATATTTTGTCTTGCCTCATTCACCCTCTGAATGGCACACATACACAATCCATGTCTCAATTGTCTTAAGGCTTAAAAATCCTTCTTTAACCTGTCTACTCCCCTTCATCTACACTGATCTGAAATAGATTTAACAAGTGACATCAATAAGGGATCATAGCAGCTTTCACCTCGATTCCCCTGGTCAGTCTATGTCATGGAAAGAGCCTGTGTTCTTAATGTTTTGTATACTCAGTGTAAGTTCTTACTATCACCGTCAGTCAGTTTAAGTGATTTATCACTAAATCCACTAAACATACACGGAACAGACACAGGGACCATATAAGGTGACAGACTAGGGATTGGTGCGTTTCCCCTAACCCCCATCCCCCCTCTACCATTTTCTGCACATTGTCCCATGACGACTTCAGTCCTTCGTCTGTCAAGTAATCCTTCATCCCCTCCTTTAACTCATCCTGCGCTTTTGTGTCCAGCTGAAAGAAGGGATGGAGAGGGAGAGAGAGAGAGAGAGAGAGAAGGATGAAGTGTGGGCCTTGATATAGTTGCAGCATATGAGACAGATGTAGGGGATAATGTAGATTTCTAAAACTTCTAGAATGTAAATGACTGTATCACCTCTTTGTCTTCTGAATCAACCTCTGTGTCGGTATATCGTTTTTTACACTGGTTGTTAATTTAGTTATCATATAGTGGTAAAACATTACTAATGACCCCCTTTTGGGGTTGTTAAAGATTAGTGGGTGAAACTAGATCTTTATGAGTAGCCAGGAGGGTTGTAGATGGATGGTAGACTGGACTCACCTCGTTGTGAAAGATATGGAGGACCAGGGTTAGAGTCACCTCTGTCAAGACCAGGAGCAAAAGGATTACAAAGAACTGGGGGAAGGGAGGGAGAGAGAGAGAGGGGGATGGGAAAGAGAGGGATGGGTTAGAAGAGATACAGTGGGGGAAAAAAGTATTTAGTCAGCCACCAATTGTGCAAGTTCTCCCACTTAAAAAGATGAGAGGCCTGTAATTTTCATCATAGGTACACGTCAACTATGACAGACAAATTGAGATTTTTATTTCCAGAAAATCATATTGTAGGATTTTTAATGAATTTATTTGCAAATTATGGTGGAAAATAAGTATTTGGTCACCTACAAACAAGCAAGATTTCTGGCTCTCACAGACCTGTAACTTCTTCTTTAAGAGGCTCCTCTGTCCTCAACTCGTTACCTGTATTAATGGCACCTGTTTGAACTTGTTATCAGTATAAAAGACACCTGTCCACAACCTCAAACAGTCACACTCCAAACTCCACTATGGCCAAGACCAAGGAGCTGTCAAAGGACACTAGAAACAAAGACATACAAGACCACTGATAATCTCCCTCGATCTGGGGCTCCGCGCAAGATCTCACCCCGTGGGGTCAAAATGATCACAAGAACGGTGAGCAAAAATCCCAGAACCACACGGGGGGACCTAGTGAATGACCTGCAGAGAGCTGGGACCAAAGTAACAAAGCCTACCATCAGTAACACACTACGCCGCCAGGGACTCAAATCCTGCAGTGCCAGACGTGTCCCCCTGCTTAAGCCAGTACTTGTCCAGGCCCGTCTGAAGTTTGCTAGAGTGCATTTGGATGATCCAGAAGAGGATTGGGAGAATGTCATATGGTCAGATGAAACCAAAATAGAACTTTTTGGTAAAAACTCAACTCGTCGTGTTTGGAGGACAAAGAATGCTGAGTTGCATCCAAAGAACACCATACCTACTGTGAAGCATGGGGGTGGAAACATCATGCTTTGGGGCTGTTTTTCTGCAAAGGGACCAGGACAACTGATCCGTGTAAAGGAAAGAATGAATGGGGCCATGTATCGTGAGATTTTGAGTGAAAACCTCCTTCCATCAGCAAGGGCATTGAAGATGAAACGTGGCTGGGTCTTTCAGCATGACAATGATCAAAAACACACCGCCCGGGCAACGAAGGAGTGGCTTCGTAAGAAGCATTTCAAGGTCCTGGAGTGGCCTAGCCAGTCTCCAGATCTCAACCCCATAGAAAATCTTTGGAGGGAGTTGAAAGTCTGTGTTGCCCAGCGACAGCCCCAAAACATCACTGCTCTAGAGGAGATCTGCATGGAGGAATGGGCCAAAAAAACAGTGTGTGAAAACCTTGTGAAGACAACAGAAAATGTTTGACCTGTGTCATTCCCAACAAAGGGTATATAACAAAGTATTGAGAAACTTTTGTTATTGACCAAATACTTATTTTCCACCATAATTTGCAAATAAATTCATAAAAAATCCTACAATGTGATTTTCTGGATTTTTTTTTCTCATTTTGTCTGTCATAGTTGACGTGTACCTATGATGAATATTACAGGCCTCTCTCATCTTTTTAAGTGGGAGAACTTGCACAATTGGTGGCTGACTAAATACTTTTTTTCCCCACTGTATTTAATCCTTTGGACCTGTGCGTGTGTATGTGGTTTTGTGTGTTGTGGTAAGTTGACATGGTTGAGGTTGACCCATGTTTTGTGATGTCATGGGGACTCACCGTCATCAGCAGGCAGCGCTGCTCCTTCAGGGCGCCAAGGCAACCCAGGAAGCCTGTCACCATGGTGACGCCCCCAGCAACCAGAAGTAGGTTTGCTGCAGAGAGTGAGGGAAAAGACAGCGGGAGGGAGGAGAACTCGGACTGGGTGAATGATAGCCACACTCCCACTCCAAACAGGCCACATCCTCCCAGCTACAGAGGAGACAAGAGACACAAAAGGTGACTAAGGTGAATTCCAATACGTAAAGTGGTAGTTCATTCCAAAATCAAAGTTTGACCCATGTTTTCAGTCCTCAAAAGTAATCTATTTGTCGGACAAACTTAGATTTTCGAGTGAACTGTTAGAAGATAGGACATAGGAAAGGAAGCAAGTTTTTGCACTGGGACTCACCCTGCCTGTTGTGACTGGTCCCAGATCTGTATGTGTTTACATGTGTAAAAGCACTTACAGATGGGACCAGGCTACCCTGTGTTATAAGTTGTGCATTTTAAAATTTAAAACAGAGTGAAATCATCAATGCTGCCTGCTTGACCTACATAAGTAGAGATTTGGCAGGAGTCTTACTGTTGAGCGTATTTCCATATGTTCCTACCAACTAACATATGTCCAGAGTTATTGGAGTGTAGTTTTATGTCTAGGTGGCGCCAACCAGAGGCTTTATCATGTGTTTTTCCACTTTGTGACCCTTTTTTTCTTTTTTTACTCCATGCGCCAGTTATGACTTTGCACTTTATGATATCTAATTCAGAGTTTGTATTCACATCCTAGTGTTGCTAGCCAATACTGTACATGACTTGTGGTGCATGGTGAACTTGTTCCCCAGCCTAAGGTCATATTCACGTTTATCTGGGATCACAAATATATTAATTTGGGAGACAAATAAAGAGACCAAACTTGACCATAATAGACACAGGACCACAGCAAAACCAGTACAAAACTAGAACAAGGCCAGAGTGGAATCAGACTAGTTTAAGACCAGAATTTACAATCTCTTATGGTATGTAAGTATGTAGAATGGAACAGACCAGAACTGAGCCAGAACCGGACAAGCAGAGAGCTAGAAGAACACTGTAATAGAACCACACAAACAGGACTAGACAAAGACCAGAAACAGAAACAGAGCAGAACTGGAATTGGAGCTTAAAAGCCCAATCTGTGATTTCAACAGCCTGACCCTCCCACTTTGTTTGGTAAGCTATATTCTTCAAGATTCAAACAATGGGTATACCGTACTGTATATAATTAATTTAAATGACCATTGAACAGCAGAAAATCGTACAGATTGTGCCTTTAGAAAACTGAGGCATACCAAAGGACAGAGATGTAAATGTACTGACCCAGAAGATGAGGTTGAAGACGAACATGAGGTATTTCACGCAGCACAGGCACCTCCGAGAGGCTGACATCCTGACAGAGAGAGAACAAAGTATTCTATATACTAATATCAAGTTCAAGCTAATTAGGTTATAACAAGTTCAAGACAAGACTTGAGAAGTTTAATCTACTAAACTACTCAAGTATACCTTGGGCATACAGCACATTCGAGGTGTGGTTGTTGTGGCAGATGGTTTTGTGTATTGTGGTTAGTTTACTTGTAAAGGTATTTGTAGGGCTGTGCCTGTACAGTGTGTATGGTGGACTTGTTCCCTAGCCTGTGTTCCGGAGTGGGTCTAATAAGTCACACAGTCACTGTGGTGGAATCTAGTGACCTGTTCCACACACAGGAAGTCAGCTTATCGGAGCGGACAGGAAGGAACCTCCCTTCTCCTGCTGGACTGCTAATTGTGTGTGTGTGCGTGCTAATTGAACTCATGTGGGGCGGTCGTGGAAGGTTACCATGACCAGCCACAGACAGGATAAACATGACTCACAACACAACTGGAAGTAGAGCTCATTCTAAAGGCATGCTGATGCCAGAGGGAAGAATAGTGTGGTAGAATAGACTTAAAAATACTTAGAACAGAATGAAACAGAGGAGTGCTTCTTTTGTTAATAGATGTACAATAAGAGGCGGTCTTTGAAAATGGGGAACAATTCTTGATCAAGCAAAACGACATTGATGTTAGTAGTGTGAACAATGCAAAAGCATTTTATGCGTTTTTACTTGTTCAACACTTAGAATGGACATAACTGGAGGCAGACCTACAGAATAAGAAAATAACTACTTTGGCTTAAGTTCTGATGTAAATTATATGAAATATAAATTAGTCTCAGTCTTACACAACCAATTTATCATAAATCAATATGTGCCATTACTAGGATTCGTGCATACACAGACAAGGCATATCTGCAATGGCTAAGACATTTAACATATGTGTGTGTGTGTGTGTGTGTGTGTGTGTGTGTGTTAATTAAGCCTACTGTACCTGTCTGACGGTTGGCTCACAGGCTTGATAGACAGACAAATGAGTAGAAGAATTCCAGACTATGGGACTCCTCTTTTGTTCTCTTGACTCTTCTCCTTTGTTGAGTTGATTTAATTTCAATAACATATGCTTTGAACGGTCCTCCAGATTAGAAAGCTACATTTGAGTTTTCCCTCTTTGTCATCCTCCCCTCTTTGTATGGATTGTTCTTAGGATAGAATTCCAGTTTCTTTCTTTCTTTTTTTTATCTTTCTTTTCCTCTGTTCCTTTCTCTCTGTCAACTTTTAAATAAACTCTGTCCTCCCGTAAATCTTTAACTCAATTGATACATTTAATAAGTCTATCCCTACATTTAGAGTTTGTTCATCCTTTCTACCTCTGACTCTTCTATCTTTTCTATTACAATAAAGTTATCTTTCTTTCTCTCCCTTGCTCTCTCTACTTTTCAATAACTTCCAGATGTGACTGTTGTTGCCACTCTTATTTCTCTCTCTCTCTTGCTCTCCCTCCTCCCCTCATATTTTTTTGCCGTTCCTCCTCCACCGCTCCTTCCTCCTCCTCACCCCTGTCCCCTTACTCACCACATATCTCTCTCTATCCCTCCCTCCATCTCTCACACTCCCTCTCCCTCTCTCCTTCTCTCTCTCTCTCTCTCTCTAAACAAACATTATCTGTCAGATTATCCTATTCAGCAGAGCAGAGAGACATTTAAGGCATTTGTTTGCCATAGTTGCAGATTTTTTCTCTTCTATTTCCTCGGATTCTGTTGTATGCACCCCCCTCCCCCCAACACACACACACACACACACACACGCACTTCCTCCCCTTCCTGAACAAATGGTTGAGGGAGGTTGAGGGGTGTAGTAGAGTTTTGACCAGGATAAAGTTGAACATTTGGCTTACGTACCTACCAAGGACATTGCCTTTACAGTGATCAATCTTAGTTAAAGCGGTTGTTGTATCTCTAGGTTTCATGTGTGATTACATCAGAGGGTTTTCCCTGACTTAGTTTTTTGCCTGAAAAACTGTGTTTGATCTCTGCTTGAGGTACCTGTTGTTTTTCTGCTAGATGTTTGCAACAGATGCAACTGAGAAAAAACAGGCCAGTAGAACAGAAGACCTATGTGTCACCACGGTCTTTACTGCAGGTCACATAGTTGAACTGTTCTCTGATCATAAAGATAGGGAAAGGGCATGACCTAGTGGCCATAATCAGCAACATATATAAAATCAAGTAAACAAAGCCTAAACTATTGGACAAATCCTAACTTCCACTGAAGTTGAATATTCACTTAATCATGCATTGATGTCAATGGGAGACTAAGTGAAAATTCGACTTAGTAGAAGTTAAGATTCACCCCTATGAATTGAGTGCTATTGATTCAAGCAGTTCCAGAAATAAAGTGCATTTGAAGACAGCAAATTGTTAAGCAAAAAGTATTCATTCTGTCACGTTCAACAACTTAATTCTAGAACATGCTCTCTGCACATCCTAAAACTTTATTTAAAAAAGAACGATTAAGAAAAAGCATCATACAAAATACAACGGGTAAAACGTATGGCTATACACACAACCATGTTATGTTGACAGAGCACACAATCACAGATACATACAATGTCAAAGGCCTTTTCAGTAGTACAAAAATATCCAACACTTTTACAATTATCACCTAGAAAAACTTTTCTGGAAAACTGTTCTATTTTTAAACTGCAGTGGTTAGACAGAATGCCGCTCCTCCATTCTGCTCCCCTCTCTCAGGCTCATTTTCTTTCTGTCCATTCCCTTCTCCCCTCTCCATTTCTTTTTCACTTTCCCCCTCTCCGTTGCGCTCTCCTCTCTTTTTCTCAGAGTTAGATTTTGAGAGTGAAGGAGCAGCCATCCTCTCTAGCCTCTCCTCCACTCCCTCATCAATGTACAGCAGAGGCTCCTCCTCCTCCCATTTCTCCGCCTCCTTGCTCCCAGCCACTCCTACTCCCCCATCAGGCCCACCCTTCTCTTCCTCAGTCTCGTTGGCTATGAATGTGCTCAGCACCACATCCGTTCCAGCCCCCTCTGTCTTGTTGTCCTCTGGGCTCCCTCCCTCCTCCCCGCCCTCACCCTCCTCCCTGTCCCCGCCCCCTAACTTCACTGGCCCCGCCCAGGCGTCTTCCTCTGCCCCTTTCTTCCGCTTGGAACCCTTCCCGTTCCGGAAGCTGGACTCAAAGTACTCGGTGCGGCTCTGCCTCTTTCGTCTGACGATAAGACATACGCAGTAGACTATGCCCATGCATATAACCCCAACCAGGAGAGCGATGAAGAGCAAGATGGACTGACCTAGCTGCACCCCGACCTCGGCCACTGTAGAGTCTGGATCTGTGGAGGTGGAGGTATGGGTGGTAGTGGGGGTCATGGCATGGCTGGGAGCGGCGTTGACCGATGGGGAGGTGGGTGCAGTGGTAAGTCCCTCTGTGTGGTTGGCAGTACTCTCTGAGGCAGTGTGGATAGGTTCAGGTGTAGGAGAGGAGTCCTCCGTCAGACGAGGGGTGGTGTGAAGTGGCCAGACTTGGATAACAGAAGTCAGGTGGTCCTGGGAAGTGGTTGGAAAATAAGAGGTGGTCATCAGGACGTCTTGGGAGAGGGTGGGTTTAGGGCCAGGTGGAGTGGTCGTATCTACAGGCCCTTCAGTGGTCACAGGTGAAGGTGTCATTGTCTCAGCCTCTGAAGTAGAAGTTGGTGGTCCCACCTGACCGGTGGTGGTCTCAGGGTCTGTTATTACCATAGTGATGGCATCAGCGGTAGGTACTGGAACAGAAGTTACTGGGGTGATGATTTCAGTGGCGGGCTGTGCCGTAGTGACGACCACAGGAACAGGCGTTGTTCCGATGGTGGCCTCAGGTGTAGAGGCTGCAATCGTGACGTCCTCCGTAGTAGGTGCTGCCATGGTGACATTCTCAGGTACGGTGATGGTGACATTATCTTGGGCAGGGAGACTGGGCAGAGAGAGGGAGAGGAGCAGAGCCCCGAGCATCAGCCGTATCCGCTCCATACTGGGCAAGAACTGAGAGGGGTCACAGAGGTCAACTGTCCCTGAAGGGTTTTGCTGATCTCTCTAAGATTACTTTTGTCTTCCTCTCTCTGAGGTGAGTCAGCGACAGCGTTGTGGCTTGAAAGGTATTGGAAGTTTATTTTACAAGTCTAGAGCAGAAAAATGTACATTTTAGAAAAGAAAAGCGGAATCCGTCATCAGCTACCGGGGTTCTTGGTTTGACTACGACTGAGTGTCAGGCTTTGATCTTCACTGCTCTCGGACTTTCCCTTTCTTTCAGGCCTTGCTCTTGTTAATAATCTATGGTTTGACTGAGTGTTAGGCATTTGAAGTGCACTTACATAGTCAAACCTTTGTTCTCTTGCTGTCTCTCCTGGTTGCTGGGCTTGTGGTTCACTAGATTGTACTTGGGTGCAAATAGGCCGGAAAGACACAACCCTTCTCTTCCTCTCTCGCTCTTCCGCTTTCCTCCTCCCCTGCACGCCACTCTACTATTCTGTATATCAGCTGTCTATTTCAAGTGCAGCGTGAGAGATTGCAGCAACGGTGAACCAAAAAAAGCATGAGACCTATATAGAAAAGGACAGATTGAAGGGTAAAGGAAGAAATGGAAGATGGAATGGAGAGGTTATTTTATGTGTACATTCCCACATGTACTGTATAATAAGTTTACTTCCTCACAGCATCCACTGTCTGGACTGCTGTAGATGTAAAATGCTTGCTTAGCACACACCTAAAAATTAAGGAAGTTACCAACATTACTTCTTGTTATTTATTATTGTCCACAATGTCACCATCCATTTGACTGTTATTTATAATATAATTGGGGGTGAAAAATCTAAATGAGTGTCTAAAAGCAAGTTTGCCAATCTTCAAAATAATAATTTAAAAAAATAATGGTAAAAGATGAAGACTTAAAGACCGATTGATTAAAAAAAAAACATATTTCAAGAAAATGTCCTCTAAAAATGTATTTACAAATAATTATGAAGAGATACATTAGGAGGACCCCCTTACTACAAGAGCATGTCAGTAAATTTAACACAAGCCTATGAAAGTTAATCTGATTGTATTTTCGAAACATCTTTCCCTCCTTTTTCTTGCCTCCTCAAACAGTCACCGTCACAAAGCCATATTTTGTCTATTATTATCCAGATCAGTGTCTGTTTAGATCAGACATCTATCAATGTGTGCCATTTTTTATCTTACTTACCAACATGTTGCTTGGAGAAAACGGTTGGGTTGAAATTATGAATCCACCTTAAAGGCACAGGCTTTAACGCCTGTTCTGTGTGGATGACGTCTCGTGCACTAGTACATGTACGAAACACCTTTCTCTCGCTCTCTTCCTCCGTCCCTCCCTCCTGTTCACTCTCTTCTTTCTCTCTCCCCTCCCTTTCTCTCTCTAATTGGTTCTCTCTATCTCTTCCCCTCAGAGCATCAAATTCTTCGTAAAACAGTTTCGGTAACTGCAAAAGAGAGACAGGTGGGGTTGAAGAGATGCCAAGTAACTAAAGA
The DNA here is from genome assembly GCF_020615455.1 of Coregonus clupeaformis. Classification (NCBI taxonomy): domain Eukaryota; kingdom Metazoa; phylum Chordata; class Actinopteri; order Salmoniformes; family Salmonidae; genus Coregonus; species Coregonus clupeaformis. The sequence goes on along the minus strand of NC_059198.1, from coordinate 34,804,233 downwards.
ATAGCTTCATTTTGTCTATTGCGTCATGTGCTTATTTTCTCGAGGAAAAAGGAGAAGTTGGCCCTACAAAGGGAAGAAGCTGTGTGTGATGAAATGTTTGAGCCAGGGTGTGTTTGCACGCCTACATACAGGCCTACTTGGATGTCTGTCTTTCAGTAGACTTATGTAGATCTTATACTTTTGTTACAGCCAATAAACATACAGATTATGAATTGATAATGGAAATGTTACAGTGTTCAAATCTACCATGGAATTGTTAAAATAATGATGAACATTTCTCTCCAAAGTAATTCCAGGTAAATTGTAGTACTGTAGTACAAAAAACAAAATCATACGCAGGTCTCCAACAACATTTGGTCTTTAGTTTCTTCTGGTATCACTCTTCCGTTTGCATACCAGAAATCTGTGATGTCCTCCAGTGTCACTTTGGGTTGAGTCCACAGGTTGTCACACTCTGTCCCTTTCTGCCTCTGCTGCTCCCTCCTCCCCCTCTCCTTCACCCTGTCCCTCCCGCTCTCTCGTTTATGGTCAGGTCCCATGGTGGAGCCGTTGGCGTACCAGAATTCCACCCTCTCCTCCACCGATGACATCTGGTCAACCCACAGGTTCTCCAGATCCACCCCTGACACCTTCTCTCCTCCTCTCCTCACTCTCCTTTCCCGCTCTCTCTGGACTGACAAACGCACCCACAGGAAGACAGTGAGACCAAGGAAGACCGAAGCAGTCAATCCCAGAGCCCACAGAACAATGAAACAGACCAGTCTAGTAGAGCCAGGAAGCAACGATGGGGATCTTTCATCTGCCTCTCCGCACTCAGGATGAGCATGCACAGTGTTTTCAGTTGTGTTGTTCAGCCTGTTGTCATAGCCTGAGATTGTGTGGTTGTGTCTGAGTGAATGAGTATGAGTTTTCTTATTCAAAAGTATTGTTGTGTTACGATTATTAGAGGTTGTGGTATTACTGTATGAAAGTGTGTTTGTGTAGTTGTCTGTGACATTATCTGTAAATGTGTTAGCTTTGGGATATGGAGTTGTGCTATTGTCAGCATGGGGGATTGAAACTGTGGCTGTGGTGTGGTCCTGGTTGTCCATAGACTGGCTCGTGTCGTCAGGTTGTGTTTTGTAGCCAGTAGCCCTGTAAGTCACGGTAATGTGCTCATACAAACCAGGAAGTGTGAATGTGTACGTAGGTGAAACCGTTGTTGTTGTTGTTGTGACGCTGTTGGCCTTACTTTGTTTACCTCTGTTCAAACCTGTCACTCTATTAGTTGGGGTGTTTGTGAAGAAGTCTCTCTGTGTTGTGTAGTAATCTCCCGATGCAGTATCTACACTTGCCATCTCTAGTCCTTGTGTAGCAGTGTGCTGGTCTGCTGCTTGTGACCTGTCTAAGTGTGGCTTCGCTAGCCTGGAGTCATTACTGGTGTCAGCAGCCCATGTCTCTATGGAATTTGGTGTGTTAAATTCTCTGGCTGTTTCAGTGGTGCTACTGTCATGATACTCAGTCCCTTCCTCCCCGGGGAGAGTGGTGGTGCTGGGGTGGTCAGTTGTGTTTGAGGCTGTGTGTCCGCTGAAGGGTGTCTCATGGTGAATGTAGCTTTCTGTTTCCCTCCTCAAGTCTCCTGCAGTTGTGTGCCTGTTGCTCTTCTGTCCGGCTGTGGTGGCGTAAGTGGCAGTTCCTGTTCTGAGAATGCCTCTTCCTTGAGTCGTTCTGCCTGAGTTGTTGACAGCTGCTAAGCTAGCGCTTTTCTTCACTTGTGTGTTGAACGTGCCACTAGTCCTACCAGGGTGGTTTTCAGTTGTGGAGAGTGGAAGCTTCAGGGGGTCTGATGTTGTAGTGCGGATCCTAAGGTCTAGAGCTGTTGTTTTGATTTCTGTGGCGCTCGGTGAAACCGCTGTGGTGGATTGGAGGACAGGAGTGCCGAGGAGGTGAGGAAGGCACATGGCGAGGGAAATCAGAGTGACTCTCATCATGTCTGTGTGCGAGAAAGAGAGGGACAGAGAAATATATAGAAATAGTGGGAAAGAGAGAGAGAGTAATAGAGAGCGGGAGAGAGAAAGAGAATGACAAATAAAGAAAGAGAGAGATCTTGAGAAAACGAGAGAGCGACAGAGGCATCCAGCTAATCAGATTACTTGGTTTTGCTTGTATTACTGTAGCACACTTTTGAACACTCTCCCACTGCTTCCCAATGTCACTCAGTCTCATACTCAGTAAGCTGTCAGTTCTCAATGGAAAAAGTTGTACATCTAGCGATTCCACACAATTGGAGACCAATAACTCATGGATAATAAAATATCTATGCAAATAAACAGAAAAGTACACATACCTAATTGTCCAGCTTTCTCATCTCACTGCCTCTTCCCCTTTACCCATGACTTCCACTTCTGCGGCGCCACTCGTCATCGCACCCTGCCCTATGGCCCCATGGGATACCTCGAACCACAAGCCACCCACTCGAAGTTGACATGAGGAAATGTTCCGTTTGATTACCATGACAACAGAGCTATAAGGTGCAGGTTGGAGGTTGAGCAGGATGTGGTATGATGTTGTGGTATGACATGGCCCCGCCTCCATCCTCCATGGCTCAGTCCCCTCAGACGGCAGTTTGGAATAAAAACATGATCTATACCAACGCTTCCTGTTGACTCAATTCATTTCACACGTTCCAGATTCAAAGAGTGATAAGTGGACGTTTAACGAGAAAAGTGACAGATAGTATTCAAGTCTATAATTCTCGTTATTGCCATTGAGGTCAACAGTGATGTCAAACACTTTACTCATAATGTGAAGTGATTTAAACATACTGATTATTCATAATGCCTGCTTAACAAAGAAATTATCCAGTGCACATTAGGGGAATCTTTTAACACCATCATGGTCATCTGTAAAACCATTTTCCATAAATTATGAATGTATAAACATACGTGTACAGAATGTGTAAATTACATTGTTTGAACAAACAGTAAAAAGAAACTGCTTCCCTCTAAAGCTCTCAGTCGATCACGTCCTTTTACTCTTTCTCTACTCCCTTTCATCTTATTCCTCTTTTCTATCATTTCAACTCTCCTACTCTATTGTTTGTCCCTCCTGTAGCCGCTGTGTCCGTATTTAATTAGGGATTGGCTCAGATTACCAACCTGAGATTGACCTAATCTGTTTGAGTCACTGACACTGAGGGTGTGCGAGGTATGGATTATCACACAAATTTACCGGGTGAGAAGGACAACCATACTATCCCATCAAGCCACACATACAGTGAAGAAAGAGAGCCATACAGACCAGTGTAATGTGGAATAAAGAGGGATTGGCAAAGACCTGTCAGTGAGAGCATGCCAAATGGAGAACGAGGGAGAAGGAACCACGCCAGAGAGTAGAGAAGAAGAAGAGGATGATGAAACGTTAGCTGAGAGATGAGGAGGAAGATGAGGAGGAGATGGAGTGGAGGACAGAACAACGGGGCATGGAGGAGTGGAACGGGTTCATCTCAGGAGGAGAGAAGGCAGTAGAGCATGAGGAGGTGGCTGAATTTAGGCCTGGGGACAGCATGACCCCTCAGCATGTCCTGAGACTGTCCAGATACACCCAGGGTGAGTCTATCTGGGTAGCAGCTGCCCTTAGGCACATATCTAGGATCAGTCTACCCTCCCCAACTCCTAATATTAACCAGAGAAAATACTGACTTTAGATCATGGTCACCTTAGTCTAGAATCGCTGTTTGGGGTGTGTGTGTGTGTGTGTGTGTGTGTGTGTGTGTGTGTGTGTGTGTGTGTGTGTGATACTAATTAAACCTCTGGATTAGTGTGACTACAGGCCCCACAATGAAATAGTCACTTATGTTAACGCTCTTACGGAAAAAAACATGAATTTCAAGTGATCACGTGTTTAACATGTGATCTTATGGGAAGTTAATGGGACTACATGTAAAAGAAACGTGATAACATTACATTTACATTTTAGTCATTTAGTAGACACTCTTATCCAGAGCGACTTACAGTTAGTGAGTACATACAATGTTTTTTTTGTTTTTTTTATACTGGCCTCCCGTGGGAAGGGGACATGAAACTACACGTGAAAAAAATTTGAGTACGTGAAAACATGATCTCTTGAAATAAATGTGACAGCATGGGGATGCAAAATGTTAACATGTGATACCATAAAACTACACGTGACACATTTGAAAGTTTTTCACGTGAAAATCGAATTTTCACTTTCAAAAATGAACGTTTTTCATATGTTAAAATACAATTCCACATGTGAGAGTTAGATGTGAAAGTTTCATTTCAGTCGGTCACTCGGTATAACATACTATGGGGAGTCAACGACCAATCCTATTCACCTGAAGCAAACTGAAATCACGCCCAACAGGCCAATGGATGCCGAGCCCGCCCTCTGAAGCCCCGCCTTCCTGGCTGTAATACCGGGGTTCGCATCCATTTAATTAATTCTTCAGGCAGAACAGAAAACCAGCAGGCTCCGGACCTCTTTGGGTAAGAGTTGGATACCCCTTCCCTAGATGTTGCGAGTTTTGGGTCTTGGTATCGGTTTTTGTGTTTGCTAAAAGCGAACTACTTTATGCTCTGCTTGTATAGCTAGTGCTTCCTTGCTTGGGTAGGATTTGTGTCTGCTATAAACCCACTAACTTCTGCTCTGCTTGTGTAGCCAGTGTTTCCTTGCTTGAGTAAGATTGCCTCCGACCGTGCCCTAGGGCATGTGTCCTGTTGCCTGGGGTGAAAACACGCTCAGGAGGCCTTGGCTCGGGCCAGTTTATGCGACCATTGTCTCCAGCTGGGTTCAACTTCCATTGGGAGTCGGGCTAACTTTGTGAGGAAGATTGGTGGTCGGAGTCGATAGGGGTGTCATCCTTGCCAAGTGAGGCTCATTCCAGTTTCTCTGGCAGTGTTCCAGTGAGTTCTGATTCCGGGATGATATAATATCCCTGATTGGCTCTGGAGGGTTTTCAGAGTGTAAATCGGATGACATCAGTCCAGGGAAGCCTGAAGCCCCGGCTTTGGATTCGGCGGGGGAGATTGAACCATTGGTGGTAAATGTGCCTTTGATGGCGTTTTCTCCCCCGCAGCGGAGTTCCTCTAGGTTTGGGAAAGGTATTTCCCTCCTGTCCCTGCAGCGGTGAAGAGTCGCTTACCCCGTTTAAAGATTTTGCAGATGAGTGCTAACAAGGGGGTTAATCCTAGCATGGTGCTTCCGAATAAACAGTGCCGGTTCTCAGGATTGTCAGAGGGACAGGCGGGTGTATTTGGAAGAGCCGGTTTTGCCAACAAGGTTGTTTGGCTAATGGCCCTCCTCACCAAGCATTTACTGTGCCAACTGTGCTTTCAAGTGGCTCGGCCAATGGGGGCAAGTTACTGAGGTACCTGAACCCTGTGTGGGCCGGGTATCAGAACGCACAGTTCCTTCCCCACGTTCAGACACACGGTTGTCAAGAGTGGGGATATGAAAATGAGCATGACAGAAAATATATATTCTAGTCCTCAGGGTGGTGCTCTGCCCCTTCAGGAGATAATGTATCGGAGATTGGCAGCGTGCTCCATACAGTGGCGGGCACGCGCAGTTTCACCATGGGTGGCGCAGTGTCCTAAGGCACTGCATCGCAGTGCTAGCTGTGCCACTAGAGATCCTGGTTCGAATCCAGGCTCTGTTGTAGCCGGCCGCGACCGGGAGACCCATGGGGCGGCACACAATTGGCCCAGCGTCGTCCAGGGTAGGGGAGGGAATGGCCGGCAGGAATGTAGCTCAGTTGGTAGAGCATGGAGTTTGCAACGCCAGGGTGTGGGTTCGTTTCCCACGGGGGGCCAGTATGAAAAATATAAAATAAAAATATGTATGCACTAACTGTAAGTCGCTCTGGATAAGAGCGTCTGCTAAATGACTTAAATGTAAATGTAAATGTGATGAGGATGGTGACGAGGGGGTACGGTCTACAGTTCACTGTGCGTCCTCCTCCTTTTCGTGGCATCATTACGTCAATGGTCTCTGAGGTCCTAGTGCCGGTCTTGAGAGAGATTTCCTCTCTCCTTCAAAAGCAGGCTGTTCAGGTGGTCCCCGTGTCAGAAGTACAGAATGGTTGATGTTGCCGGTACTTCTTAGTTCCCAAGAGCGATGGAACGTTGCATCCCATCCTGGACTTGTGCGTTTTAAACAAGCACCTCAAGGTTGCAAGTTCAAAATGCTCACAATTTGCTGGCTATTGCGTAGTAGTCCCCTGTAGCTCAGTTGGTAGAGCATGGCGCTTGCAACGCCAGGGTTGTGGGTTCGTTTCCCACGGAGGGCCAGTATGAAAAATGTATGCACTCACTAACTGTAAGTCACTCTGGATAAGAGCGTCTGCTAAATGACTAAAATGTTAAATTAATTGCAGTAGGTGCGTCCCAGTGATTGGTTCACGTCCATGGATCTGAAGGATGCATATTTTAATGTGCTATTGTCACGGATTCCGCCGAGGCTGCTCCTCCTCCTTGTTCGGGCAGGCTTCGGCGTTCGTCATCCCCGGAGTACTAGCTGCTACCGTTTGATGTTATCTATGTTTGTTTGGTTTTGTCTGATTAGTGCACCTGTTCCATATCACGTATTGATTATGTCACCTATAAGTTTCCTTTGGTTTTGTTTGTAGTTGTGTGTTGTTGTCCGCCTGTCCGTTGATGTCTTTGTACATTCTTATTATGGAACGAGTATTTTACGCACTGTGTTGCGTAATCGTTTTGCCTCCTGTGTTTTCAAGGCCGTTTGCTTTTGTTCGCTATTCAGTCTTAAGTAAAGTCGTTTTGACTGAGCCTCTGTGTCCTGCGCCTGACTCCTACACCGCATCCACATCAGCTATTGTGACAGAACAACACACCATTCATGGACTCAGCAGGAGCAGCGGCGGCGACCGAGTCGCTGGAGGATCGGGTCAGCTGCCAGGAGGCCATGATCCAGCAACTCGGCTCCGCCATGCAGGAGGCAATGAACACCCTGCGCCGATGGGAAAGGGGAGGCGTGCCCACACCTCCTCCTACGTTACCACCACCATCGGCCAGCCCCACCAGACCAGCTCCGGAATCCAGTGGGATTCGGCTCTCGCTCCCGAGGGCGTATGATGGCACCGCAGCCGGGTGTCAGGGGTTCCTCCTTCAGGTGGAACTCTACCTGGCCACCATACACCCGGCGCCCTCAGGATACGAGAGCGTTTCTGCCCTCATCTCCTGTCTCTCCGGCAAGGCGTTGGAGTGGGCCAACGCCGAATGGAGGGGAATAGACGCCGCCACCACCAGCTACGCAGAGTTCTCCCGCCGCTTCAGGGCAGTTTTCGATCACCCTCCTGAGGGTAAAGCGGCGGGGGAGCGTCTGTTCCACCTCCGACAGGGGAGGAGGAGCGCACAGGAGTTCGCCCTGGATTTCCGGACTCTAGTGGCGAATGCGGGGTGGAATGAGAGGGCCCTCATCGATCACTATCAGTGTAGCCTGCGTGAAGACGTTCGTAGAGAGCTGGCCTGCAGGGACACCAATCTGTCCTTCGACCAGCTAGTGGACATGTCCATCCGACTGGATACCCTGCTGGCCACCCGCGGACGTTCCGAGATGGGGCCGTCCATTCCATCCCCCAGCACCTCCGAGCCAAGCCCAATGGAACTCGGGGGTGCTGGCGCTAGAGAAAGAAGGAGAGAGAACCCGAGGGGGGCCGTCCCCTGCACCAGCTGTGGCCGTGGAGGACACACTGCGGCTAGGTGCTGGGGAGGGTCTCCAAGGAATCGAGGCAACAGGTCGCGCACTGGGGAGTCATTTCAGGTGAGTAGGTGCCCCACTCACCCAGAGCTCTCTGTTGTTCACTTGTGTATACCTGTGGTATTTCCTCAGGTTGCATCTCATTCCCAGCATAAGGCGCTAGTCGATTCAGGCGCAGCTGGGAATTTTATTGATCGGAAATTTTGCTCTAAGTTAGGGATTTCCCTCCTGCCCATTGATGCTCCCTTTCCTGTCCATGCCCTAGATAGCCGCCCGTTGGGATCTGGGTTGATTAGGGAGGTCACAGCGCCACTGAAGATGAAGACGCAGGGGGGTCATGAGGAGATTATTCAGTTGTACCTCATTGACTCAACTGCGTATCCCGTGGTGCTGGGGCTTCCTTGGTTAATCACCCATGACCCCACCATTTCGTGGCAACAGAGGGCTCTCAAGGAATGGTCTGGCCAGTGTGTTGGGCGATGTTTAGGTGTTTCCGTTGGGGCGACCACGGTGGAGAGTCTGAACCAAGTGCCCGCAATGCACATTCCCCCGGAGTATGAGGATTTGGCACTCGTGTTCAGCAAGACTAGGGCGACACGTTTACCACCTCATAGACAGGGAGATTGTGCGATAAACCTCCAGACAGGTGCGGCGCTTCCGCGGAGCCATGTGTATCCTCTGTCTCAAGAGGAGACGGCGGCTATGGAAACCTACATAGCTGAGTCCCTGAGACAAGGATACATACGGTCCTCCACTTCCCCTGCGTCCTCAAGTTTCTTTTTTGTGAAGAAAAAGGATGGAGGTTTGCGCCCGTGTATTGATTATCGTAGTCTCAATCAGATCACTGTGAAATACAGTTACCCTCTACCTCTGATTGCGAGTATGACTGAATCATTACGCGGAGCGCGTTTCTTCACAAAACTGGATCTCAGGAGCGCTTATAACTTGGTGCGCATTAGGGAGGGAGATGAATGGAAGACGGCATTTAGTACCACCTCAGGTCATTATGAGTATCTTGTCATGCCATACGGGTTAATGAATGCTCCTTCAGTCTTCCAATCATTTGTAGACGAGATCTTCCGGGACCTGCATGGGCAGGGAGTGGTAGTGTGCATTGACGACATCCTAGTGTACTCTGCTACACGAGCCGAGCATGTAGCCCTGGTGCGCCGAGTGTTGGGTAGGCTGTTGGAGCATGACTTGTATGTCAAGGCAGAGAAATGTCTGTTTTTCCAGGAGTCCATCTCCTTCTTGGGTCATCGGTTGTCCGCGTCAGGGGTGAAGATTGAGATTGACCGGGTGTCAGCCGTGCGTAACTGGCAAACCCCAACCACTGTTAAAGAGGTGCAGCAGTTTTGGGGTTTTGCCAATTACTACCGGAGGTTTATCCGGGGTTTTGGACAGGTGGCAGCTCCCATTACGTCCCTGCTGAAGGGGGGCCCAGTGCGTTTGCAGTGGTCGGCTGAAGCGGACAGGGCGTTTCGTAAACTTAAGGAGCTGTTCACTTCGGTTCCGGTGCTGGCACACCCGGACCCCACTTTAGCATTCCAGGTAGAGGTGGACGCGTCAGAGGCCGGTATTGGGGCAGTACTGTCGCAACGCTCCGGCACGCCTCCTAAGCTCCGTCCCTGCGCTTTTTATTCTAAGAAGCTCAGCCCGGCGGAGCGTAATTATGACGTAGGGGACAGGGAGCTGTTAGCCGTGGTTCAAGCCCTAAAGGTGTGGCGGTATTGGCTTGAGGGGGCTCAACACCCTTTTCTCATTCTGACTGACCATCGTAACCTGGAGTACATCCGGGCAGCGAGGAGATTGAACCCTCGTCAGGCTAGGTGGAACATGTTCCTGACCCGGTTCGTTTTTAAGATCACGTACATCCCAGGGTCCCAGAACAGTAAGGCAGACGCCCTGTCCCGGCGGTATGACACAGAGGAGAGGTCCATTGAGCCCACTCCCATACTGCCAGAGTCTTGTCTGGTGGCACCGGTGGTATGGGAGGTCGATGCGGAAATTGAGCAGGCGTTACGCACCGACCCTACTCCCCCAGAGTGTCCAGTGGGTCGGACGTACGTGCCGCTCGAGGTCCGTGATCGTCTCATCTATTGGGCTCATACGTCACCCTCCTCTGGACATCCAGGTATTGGCCGGACAGTGCACTGCCTTAGTGTTACGTACTGGTGGCCAACATTGGCTAGGGACGTGAGGGTTTATGTCTCCTCCTGCTCGGTGTGCGCGCAGTGTAAGGCGCCTAGACACCTGCCCAGGGGGAAGTTACAACCCTTGCCCGTTCCACAACGGCCGTGGTCTCACCTCTCGGTGGACTTAGTCACGGACCTTCCCCCCTCTCAGGGGAATACCACTATTCTGGTCGTTGTGGATCGGTTCTCTAAGGCCTGTCGTCTCATTCCAATGCCGGGCCTCCCTACTGCCCTACAGACCGCTGAGGCCTTGTTCACCCACGTCTTCCGGCACTACGGGGTTCCCGAGGATATAGTGTCTGATCGGGGTCCCCAATTCACCTCTAGAGTCTGGAGGGCGTTCATGGAACGCTTGGGGGTCTTGGTTAGCCTTACCTCGGGTTACCACCCGGAGAGTTATGGGCAGGTGGAGAGAGTGAACCAGGATGTGGGTAGTTTTCTGAGATCCTATTGCCAGGGCCGGCAGGAGGAGTGGTCGGGGTATATCCCCTGGGCAGAGATGGCTCAGAACTCTCTCCGCCACTCCTCTACTAACCTGACCCCCTTTCAGTGTGTGTTAGGTTATCAGCCGGTTCTGGCACCATGGCATCAGAGCCAGATCGAGGCTCCGGCAGTGGATGAGTGGTTTCGGCGCTCGGAGGAGACGTGGAACGCTGCCCACGTACATCTGCAGCGGGCCATCCGCAGGCAGAAGGCGAGCGCCGACCACCACCGCAGTGAGGGTCCAGTCTACGCCCCTGGAGATCGAGTCTGGCTCTTGACTCGAAACCTGCCCCTTCGCCTGCCCTGCCGGAAGCTTGGCCGGCGGTTTGTGGGGCCATTTAAAGTCCTGAGGAGATTGAATGAGGTGTGTTACAGGTTGCAACTGCCGAATGACTATCACATTAACCCCTCATTCCATGTGTCTCTCCTCAGGCCGGTGGTAGCTGGTCCACTCCAGGAGAATGAGATAAGAGAGACCCCTCCGCCCCCACTGGACATCGAGGGGGCTCCGGCGTACTCAGTCCGGTCCATCGTGGATTCGAGACGTCGGAGGGGGGGTCTACAATATCTCGTGGAGTGGGAGGGGTACGGTCCGGAGGAACGGTGCTGGGTGCCTAGGAGGGACATTCTAGATCCATCCCTCCTGACTGAGTTCCATCGTAGTCATCCTACGCGCCCTGCTCCACGTCCTCCTGGCCGTCCCCGAGGCCGGGGTCGGCGCACGGCTGGAGCCGCGCGTCAAGGGGGGGGGGGGTACTGTCACGGATTCCGCCGAGGCTGCTCCTCCTCCTTGTTCGGGCAGGCTTCGGCGTTCGTCGTCCCCGGAGTACTAGCTGCTACCGTTTGATGTTATCTATGTTTGTTTGGTTTTGTCTGATTAGTGCACCTGTTCCATATCACGTATTGATTATGTCACCTATAAGTTTCCTTTGGTTTTGTTTGTAGTTGTGTGTTGTTGTCCGCCTGTCCGTTGATGTCTTTGTACGTTCTTATTGTGGAACGAGTATTTTACGCACTGTGTTGCGTAATCGTTTTGCCTCCTGTGTTTTCGAGGCCGTTTGCTTTTGTTCGCTATTCAGTCTTAAGTAAAGTCGTTTTGACTGAGCCTCTGTGTCCTGCGCCTGACTCCTACACCGCATCCACATCAGCTATTGTGACAGCTATACATCCTCCCCATCTCCCTATTGCCCGCACCTTTTCTATGGTGGTGGAGGTGGCTTTGACCCCGGTGCAGTGCCAGGGGATCAGTGGCCTATCTGGACAATTGGCTGGTCGTAGTGGAGTTGAGGGAACAGGTGGAGCGCCACACTGCAATGCTGGTTTCCCATATTCAGTCTCTGGGATTCCTTGTGAATCACAAGAAAAGTTGTTTGACCCCGGCTCAGTGCATTCAGTTTCTGGGTCTCGTTCTGAACTCGGTTCTGAATCATGGGTTTTTGTCCCAACAGAGGAGGGTCACTTTCCGGCTCTGTCTGGCACGGTTTCAGCTGGGGCACTCTGTGCCTTTTCGCTTGTGCCTGCGGTTATTGGGTCTGATAGCCTTTATGATAGCTGTGGTGCCTCTGGGACTTCTGTTGATGCGTCTATTTCAGCACTGGGTGATTGCCGACAACAGGACGGTGGTGGCGTACATCAACAGGCAGGGAAGGACGCATTCCACAGTAAGAACATCATACCAAAGGTCAAGCATGGTGGTGGTGGTGTGATGGTTTGGGGATGCTTTGCTGCCTCAGGACCTGGACGACTTGCCTTAATAGAAGGAACCATGAATTCTGCTCTGTATCAGAGAATTCTACAGGAGAATGTCAGACCATCCGTCTGTGAGCTGAAGCTGAAGCGCAGCTGGGTCATGCAGCAAGACAATGATCCAAAACACACAATCAAGTCTACATGAAAATAGCTAAAAAGCAACAAATTTGAAGTTTTGGAATGGCCTAGTCAAAGTCCAGACCTAATCCCAATTGAGATGTTGTGGCAGGACTTGAAACAAGCAGTTCATGCTTGAAAACCCACACGTCACTGAGTTAAAGCAGTTCTGCATGGAAGAGTGGGCCAAAATTCCTCCACAGCGACGTGAGAGACTGATCAACATCTACAGGAAGCATTTGGTTGGAGTCATTGCAGCTAAAGGTGGCACAACCATTTATTGAGTGTAAGGGGGCAATTACTTTTTCACACAGGGGAATTGGGTGTTTGCATAACTTTGTTTATGAAATAAATGAAATAAATATGTAACTGTTGTGTTATTTGTTCACTTATGTTCCCTTTATCTAATATTAGGTTTTGGTTGAAGATCTGATAACATTCAGTATCACAAATATGCAAAAGTAGAGAAAATTAGAAAGGGGGCAAATACTTTTTCATAGCACTGTATGTCCCCATAGTAATCAACTGAAAGACCTGTTGGGCGTGCTGGGCGTGATTTCAGTTTACGTCAGGTGAATAGGATTTGTCGTTGACTCCCCATAGTATGTTTTACCTTGTTCCCTCCTTCAGAGAACAGTAGTTACAGTGCCATCGGAAAGTATTCACACCTAGGGCTCAGTGGAGGATCCTCAGAGGAAGAAGGGGATGACCATCCTCAGTGAATTTCATAAATATAGTGAAACGTTAAAGAAGTGATCCTTTTTAGAATATATTCACGTCACCAAATAATTGATTAAGACACAATGTTTTGCCATGAAGGTCTACAGTAGCCTCAGCAGCACTCTGTAGGGTAGCACCATGGTGTTGGCGGAGGACAGCTAGCTTCTGTCCTCCTCTGGTTGGAGAGCCCATAGCAGAATATCACCTGTTGAATATCACCTGTTGAAGAGCACGTTCCTCAAACAGTGGTTGATGCATGGAGTGAAACAAGTGTTCTTATATTTATTTCTCAACAACTCATATTAAGCACATGCTCCGCTATAAAACGGAAGTAGCCTACAAAACAGACCGGTGGGAAAGTGCGCGGCCTCCATTCGCTATTCGAGTGCATACAGATGACATATCTTTTTTCCCCTGCCCCTGGTCCTGCCCATTTGATGATGGATCATTTTAAATCGAAAGACAAGATTAAATTGAGAATAGTCTGATGGGTGAACATATGGTAACTTGATGAGAGAACAGGTGTGCCGCCTGGGGCAAGGAACAAAGCACAAACTTTTTAGCTACTTTCTCAAATCATCAATAGCCTGTAGTCGCACCATGGAGCCCATATACAGTGGGGAGAACAAGTGGTTGATACACTGCCGATTTTGCAGGTTTTCCTACTTACAAAGCATGTATAGGTCTGTCATTTTTATCATAGGTACACTTCAACTGTGAGAGACGGAATCTAAAACAAAAATCCAGAAAATCACATTGTATGATTTTTAAGTAATTAATTTGCATTTTGTTTCATGACATAAGTATTTGATCACCTACCAACCAGTAAGAATTCCGGCTCTCACAGACCTGTTAGTTTTTCTTTAAGAAGCCCTCCTGTTCTCCACTCATTACCTGTATTAACTGCACCTGTTTGAACTTGTTACCTGTATAAAAGACACCTGTCCACACACTCAATCAAACAGACTCCAACCTCTCCACAATGGCCAAGACCAGAGAGCTGTGTAAGGACATCAGGGATAAAATTGTAGACCTGCACAAGGCTGGGATGGGCTACAGGACAATAGGCAAGCAGCTTGGTGAGAAGGCAACAACGGTTGGCTCAATTATTAGAAAATGGAAGAAGTTCAAGATGACAGTCAATCAACCTCGGTCTGGGGTTCCATGCAAGATCTCACCTCATGGGGCATCAATGATCATGAGGAAGGTGAGGGAAGGTGAGGGATCAGCCCAGAACTACACGGCAGGACCTGGTCAATGACCTGAAGAGAGCTGGGACCACAGTCTCAAAGAAAACCATTAGTAACACACTACGCCGTCATGGATTAAAATCCTGCAGCGCATGCAAGGTCCCCCTGCTCAAGCCAGCGCATGTCCAGGCCCGTCTGAAGTTTGCCAATGACCATCTGGATGATCCAGAGGAGGAATGGGAGAAGGTCATGTGGTCTGATGAGACAAAAATAGAGCTTTTTGGTCTAAACTCCACTCGCCGTGTTTGGAGGAAGAAGAAGGATGAGTACAACCCCAAGAACACCATCCCAAACGTGAAGCATGGAGGTGGAAACATCATTCTTTGGGGATGCTTTTCTGCAAAGGGGACAGGACGACTGCACCGTATTGAGGGGAGGATGGATGGGGCCATGTATCGCAAGATCTTGGCCAACAACCTCCTTCCCTCAGTAAGAGCATTGAAGATGGGTCGTGGCTGAGTCTTCCAGCATGACAACGACCCGAAACACACAGCCAGGGCAACTAAGGAGTGGCTCCGTAAGAAGCATCTCAAGGTCCTGGAGTGGCCTAGCCAGTCTCCAGACCTGAACCCAATAGAAAATCTTTGGAGGGAGCTGAAAGTCTGTATTGCCCAGCGACAGCCCCGAAACCTGAAGGATCTGGAGAAGGTCTGTATGGAGGAGTGGGCCAAAATCCCTGCTGCAGTGTGTGGAAACCTGGTCAAGACCTACAGGAAACGTATGATCTCTGTAATTGCAAACAAAGGTTTCTGTGCCAAATATTAAGTTCTGCTTTTCTGATGTATCAAATACTTATGTCATGCAATAAAATGCAAATTAATTACTTAAAAGTCATACAATGTGATTTTCTGGATAAAAAAATACAGACCTCTACATGCTTTGTAAGTAGGAAAACCTGCAAAATCGGCAGTGTTTCAAATACTTGTTCTCCCCACTGTAGCACGCTTCTGTCTATTTCAGCTGGTCAGTATGTGTAGTAGGTAATCCTTTCTAACGCATATTTGTTTGAAAGATATCACGTAGTAAAACTGCATAAATGTTGCTCTCCACTTTCTGGAGGACCGAGTCTTGAAATCAGTGGAATTAGAGTATGATAGCTAAGGAGATGGAGAAAACACCTGTCTCTGGATTACATCTTCAAACTAAGGGCAACCATGGCATCCGTGACAGAGAGGGAGAAGCGTCCATCCATGTATATGGGTAAGATAGTCTAGCTAGCTACATTTTCAGATATTACACGTTTCTAATTTAGTCATAAAGTCGTTTTCATTTCAAGTTCAAGTACTGTTACTTAGCTAGCTAGCTAATGTTAGCTGGCTGGCTCGCTAGCTAACGTTATGTGTATTATCTGTGTAGTAACATTACTCGTATCTCAGAGCCGTTTGCTTTGCTAGTTATAGCCTAATGTTAGCTACAGTGAGGGGAAAAAAGTATTTGATCCCCTGCTGATTTTGTACGTTTGCCCATTGACAAAGACATGATCAGTCTATAATTTTAATGGTAGGTTTATTTGAACAGTGAGAGACAGAAGAACAAAAAAATCCAGAAAAATTAATGTAAGACATTTTATAAATTGATTTGCATTTTAATGAGGGAAATAAGTATTTGACCCCTCTGCAAAACATGACTTAGTACTTGGTGGCAAAACCCTTGTTGGCAATCACAGAGGTCAGACGTTTCTTGTAGTTGGCCACCAGGTTTGCACACATCTCAGGAGGGATTTTGTCCCACTCCTCTTTGCAGATCTTCTCCAAGTCATTAAGGTTTCGAGTCTGACGTTTGGCAACTCGAACCTTCAGCTCCCTCCACAGATTTTCTATTGGATTAAGGTCTGGAGACTGGCTAGGCCACTCCAGGACCTTAATGTGCTTCTTCTTGAGCCACTCCTTTGTTGCCTTGTCCGTGTGTTTTGGGTCATTGTCATGCTGGAATACCCATCCACAACCCATTTTCAATGCCCTGGCTGAGGGAAGGAGGTTCTCACCCAAGATTTGACGGTACATGGCCCCGTCCATCGTTCCTTTGATGCGGTGAAGTTGTCCTGTCCCCTTAGCAGAAAAACACCCCCAAAGCATAATGTTTCCACCTCCATGTTTGACGGTGGGGATGGTGTTCTTGGGGTCATAGGCAGCAATCCTCCTCCTCCAAACACGGCGAGTTGAGTTGATGCCAAAGAGCTCGATTTTGGTATCATCTGACCACAACACTTTCACCCAGTTCTCCTCTGAATCATTCAGATGTTCATTGGCAAACTTGGTGGGCCTGTATATGTGCTTTCTTGAGCAGGGGGACCTTGCGGGCGCTGCAGGATTTCAGTCCTTCACGGCGTATTGTGTTACCGTATTATGGTCCCAGCTGCCTTGAGATCATTGACAAGATCCTCCCGTGTAGTTCTGGGCTGATTCCTCACCGTTCTCATGATCATTGCAACTCCACGAGGTGAGATCTTGCATGGAGCCCCAGGCCGAGGGAGATTGACAGTTATTTTGTGTTTCTTCCATTTGCGAATAATCGCACCAACTGTTGTCACCTTCTCACCAAGCTGCTTGGCGATGGTCTTGTAGTCCATTCCAGCCTTGTGTAGGTCAACAGCTCTTTGGTTTTGGCCATGGTGGAGAGTTTGGAATCTGATTGATTGATTGCTTCTGTGGACAGGTGTCTGTTATACAGGTAACAAACTGAGATTAGGAGCACTCCCTTTAAGTGTGTGCTCCTAATCTAAGCTCGTTACCTGTATAAAAGACACCTGGGAGCCAGAAATCTTTCTGATTGAGATGGGGTCAAATACTTATTTCCCTCATTAAAATGCAAATCAATTTATAACATTTCTGACATGCCTTTTTCTGGATTTTTTGTTGTTGTTATTCTGTCTCTCACTGTTCAAATAAACCTACCATTAAAATTATAGACTGATCATTTCTTTGTCAGTGGGCAAACGTGCAAAACCAGCAGGGGATCAAATACTTTTTTCCCTCACTGTATACTCTACAGTATCTATAGTCTCGCGTATCTATAGTCTCTCAGTGTCTATAGTCTCAGTAGTCTATGTAGTCATAAATGCTATAGTCTCTATAGACTCTATAGTCTTGCCGCTTCCTAGACATATAGAATAGCAACTCGTGCTCAATAACACCTCGTGCTATTATCAGTGGTTCTCTAACCACGTAGACACTTCTCATGAATGCCTACATACAGCAGTCAGTGGGGCTTTTCCATGGTACCTTTCCTGCCCTCGCTTTAGTTTTCTCTCTAAGACTAGTGAATAGCCTTCTTCTAAGACTATGGTACCTTTTTATGTTTAGTTTTATATACAGTGGGGAAAAAAAGTATTTAGTCAGCCACCAATTGTGCAAGTTCTCCCACTTAAAAAGATGAGAGAGGCCTGTAATTTTCATCATAGGTACACATCAACTATGACAGACAAATTGAGATTTTTTTTCTCCAGAAAATCACATTGTAGGATTTTTTATGAATTTATTTGCAAATTATGGTGGAAAATAAGTATTTGGTCACCTACAAACAAGCAAGATTTCTGGCTCTCACAGACCTGTAACTTCTTCTTTAAGAGGCTCCTCTGTCCTCCACTCGTTACCTGTATTAATGACACCTGTTTGAAATTGTTATCAGTATAAAAGACACCTGTCCACAACCTCAAACAGTCACACTCCAAACTCCACTATGGCCAAGACCAAAGAGCTGTCAAAGGACACCAGAAACAAAATTGTAGACCTGCACCAGGCTGGGAAGACTGACAGTGCCAAACGTGTCCCCCTGCTTAAGCCAGTACATGTCCAGGCCCGTCTGAAGTTTGCTAGAGTGCATTTGGATGATCCAGAAGAGGATTGGGAGAATGTTATATGGTCAGATGAAACCAAAATATAACTTTTTGGTAAAAACTCAACTCGTCGTGTTTGGAGGACAAAGAATGCTGAGTTGCATCCAAAGAACACCATACCTACTGTGAAGCATGGGGGTGTAAACATCATGCTTTGGGGCTGTTTTTCTGCAAAGGGACCAGGACGACTGATCCGTGTAAAGGAAAGAATGAATGGGGCCATGTATCGTGAGATTTTGAGTGAAAACCTCCTTCCATCAGCAAGGGCATTGAAGATGAAACGTGGCTGGGTCTTTCAGCATGACAATGATCCCAAACACACCGCCCGGGCAACGAATGAGTGGCTTCGTAAGAAGCATTACAAGGTCCTGGAGTGGCCTAGCCAGTCTCCAGATCTCAACCCCTTAGAAAATCTTTGGAGGGAGTTGAAAGTCTGTGTTGCCCAGCAACAGCCCCAAAACATCACTGCTCTAGAGGAGATCTGCATGGAGGAATGGGCCAAAATACCAGCAACAGTGTGTGAAAACCTTGTGAAGACTTACAGAAAATGTTTGACCTGTGTCATTGCCAACAAAGGGTATATAACAAAGTATTGAGAAACTTTTGTTATTGACCAAATACTTATTTTCCACCATAATTTGCAAATAAATTCATTAAAAATCCTACAATGTGATTTTCTGGATTTTTTTCCCTCATTTTGTCTGTCATAGTTGACGTGTACCTATGATGAAAATTACAGGCCTCTCATCTTTTTAAGTGGGAGAACTTGCACAATTGGTGGCTGACTAAATACTTTTTTTCCCCACTGTATTATTGTATACAAATTAATTTAAATTGACTTACTGAAATTCAGTCGCCGTGTCCCTCCATTTTTTGTGGATTATGTGTCTCCTCCTGGGCAGCTCACAGTAAGGGTCTGGTCTGGGCGGGTCCTCATCGTTTTTTGGTCAGACGGGAATTTCTCTCATGCTTCATAAAATGCGCCACCGGTTTTCCTCACAGACCCTCACTGGAAAGCTCCGCAGGCAGAATCAATCATCCAGTTCGTGATGCCAAATTGTTGTGTAATTACCACCAGAGACTCAAAGTCACATTTAAATTAATAATTATTTATTGTCAGTTAACTGGAGAGGATCCAACAAACTTAATGCACCATAGTACACGTCGTTCGGGAGCTCTGCCCGGGGCTGTCCCGTTAGTTGTCTTATATACGGCTACACAAAAACCTACATAAACATGATTCATTGGATTGGTTCCTGCATGTGACTGGCACCGTTTCCTATCTTAACTTATCTAACATATTCTGAGCGTTCTGCCAAATGGTCTAAGGAGGGGGTCATGACCGTCTCCCCCTCATATCTCTACCCAGCACCTGCAGGAACCAATGATTGTTTAACATAAAATGTACGTATTCAAGGCTTCCCTTCAGACTATACATTTTCTCTCACAAATGCTTCGGAGGATATGTAAAAGCTACAGTGGGGAGAACAAGTATTTGATACACTGCCGATTTTGCAGGTTTTCCTACTTACAAAGCATGTAGAGGTCTGTAATTTTTATCATAGGTACACTTCAAATGTGAGAGACGGAATCTAAAACAAAAATCCAGAAAATCACATTGTATGATTTTTAAGTAATTAATTTGCATTTTATTGCATGACATAAGTATTTGATACATCAGAGAAGCAGAACTTAATATTTGGTACAGAAACCTTTGTTTGCAATTACAGAGATCATACGTTTCCTGTAGGTCTTGACCAGGTTTGCACACACTGCAGCAGGGATTTTGGCCCACTCCTCCATACAGACCTTCTCCAGATCCTTCAGGTTTCGGGGCTGTCGCTGGGCAATACGGACTTTCAGCTCCCTCCAAAGATGTTCTATTTGGTTCAGGTCTGGAGACTGGCTAGGCCACTCCAGGACCTTGAGATGCTTCTTACGGAGCCACTCCTTAGTTGCCCTGGCTGTGTGTTTCGGTCGTTGTCATGCTGGAAGACCCAGCCACGACCCATCTTCAATGCTCTTACTGAGGGAAGGAGGTTGTTGGCCAAGATCTCGCGATACATGGCCCCATCCATCCTCCCCTCAATACGGTGCAGTCGTCCTGTCCCCTTTGCAGAAAAGCATCCCCAAAGAATGATGTTTCCACCTCCATGCTTCACGGTTGGGATGGTGTTCTTGGGGTTGTACTCATCCTTCTTCTTCCTCCAAACATGGCGAGTGGAGTTTAGACCAAAAAGCTATATTTTTGTCTCATCAGACCACATGACCTTCTCCCTTTCCTCCTCTGGATCATCCAGATGGTCATTGACAAAATTCAGACGGGCCTGGACATGCGCTGGCTTGAGCAGGGGGACCTTGCGTGCGCTGCAGGATTTTAATCCATGACGGCGTAGTGTGTTACTAATGGTTTTCTTTGAGACTGTGGTCCCAGCTCTCTTCAGGTCATTGACCAGGTCCTGCCGTGTAGTTCTGGGCTGATCCCTCACCTTCCTCATGATCATTGATGCCCCACGAGGTGAGATATTGCATGGAGCCCCAGACCGAGGGTGATTGACCGTCATCTTGAACTTCTTCCATTTTCTAATAATTGCGCCAACAGTTGTTGCCTTCTCACCAAGCTGCTTGCCTATTGTCCTGTAGCCCATCCCAGCCTTGTGCGGGTCTACAATTTTATCCCTGATGTCCTTACACAGCTCTCTGGTCTTGGCCATTGTGGAGAGGTTGGAGTCTGTTTGATTGATTGTGTGGCAGGTGTCTTTTATACAGGTAATGAGTTCAAACAGGTGCAGTTAATACAGGTAATGAGTGGAGAACAGGAGGGCTTCTTAAAGAAAAACTAACAGGTCTGTGAGAGCCGGAATTCTTACTGGTTGGTAGGTGATCAAATACTTATGTCATGCAATAAAATGCAAATTAATTAACTTAAAAATCATACAATGTGATTTTCTGGATTTTTGTTTTAGATTCCGTCTCTCACAGTTGAAGTGTACCTATGATAAAAATTACAGACCTCTACATGCTTTGTAAGTAGGAAAACCTGCAAAATCGGCAGTGTATGAAATACTTGTTCTCCCCACTGTATGTATGAATGTAACGTTGTCTTCAACTGGCTTTATACAGTGAGGGAAAAAAGTATTTGATCCCCTGCTGATTTTGTACGTTTGCCCACTGACAAAGAAATGATCAGTCTATAATTTTAATGGTAGGTTTATTTGAACAGTGAGAGACAGAATAACAACAAAATAATCCAGAAAAACACATGTCAAAAATGTTATAAATTGATTTGCTTTTTAATGAGGGAAATAAGTATTTGACCCCCTCTCAATCAGAAAGATTTCTGGCTCCCAGGTGTCTTTTATACAGGTAACGAGCTGAGATTAGGAGAACACTCTTAAAGGGAGTGCTCCTAATCTCAGTTTGATACCTGTATAAAAGACACCTGTCCACAGAAGCAATCAATCAATCAGATTCCAAACTCTCCACCATGGCCAAGACCAAAGAGCTCTCCAAGTATGTCAGGGACAAGATTGTAGACCTACACAAGGCTGGAATGGGCTACAAGACCATCGCCAAGCAGCTTGGTGAGAAGGTGACAACAGTTGGTGCGATTATTCGCAAATGGAAGAAACACAAAAGACCTGTCAATCTCCCTCTGCCTGGGGCTCCATGCAAGATCTCACCTCGTGGAGTTGCAATGATCATGAGAACGGTGAGGAATCAGCCCAGACCTACACGGGAGGATCTTGTCAATGATATCAAGGCAGCTGGGACCATAGTCACCAAGAAAACAATTGGTAACACACTACGCCGTGAAGGACTGAAATCCTGCAGCTCCCGCAAGGTCCCCCTGCTCAAGAAAGCACATATACAGGGCCGTCTGAAGTTTGCCAATTAACATCTGAATGATTCAGAGGAGAACTGGTTGAAAGTGTTCTGGTCAGATGAGACCAAAATGGAGCTCTTTGGCATCAACTCAACTCGCCGTATTTGGAGGAGGAGGAATGCTGCCTATGACCCCAAGAGCACCATCCCCACCGTCAAACATGGAGGTGGAAACATTATGCTTTGGGGATGTTTTTCCTGCTAAGGGGACAGGACAACTTCACCGCATCAAAGGGACGATGGACGGGGCCATGTACCGTCAAATCTTGGGTGAGAACCTCCTTCCCTTGTCACGATTTAAACTGAATATGAACCCAAATGCAGACAACTCCACCGAGCCAGAGAAGGTTTAACAGGTTTATTTCAAAGTTAAATTGTCCAGGTTTCCAAAAATAGGGGAAGAGCAAGTCCAGGTCTACAGGGAGGGTAACAGATCCAGGGTTCTGAGCAGGAGTGGTACCGTAACGTCCTAGTGTCCGTGGTGAGTCCAAATGTGAGGTCCAGTAGTGGAAAGCAGGATGGTGGTGGCAGGAGTGAAGCGGAGGCAGGAGTCAGGTTCCAATAATCTGTGGCACAGGAGAAATATAAATAGAACAGGCCAAAAACACAAGAGCGAAAACAAGCAGGTTGTGTCAGCAGCGAGACTAACATGGTCGTCTTGACTATGATCTGACGATGAGTGGCAAGTTTGACCGGGTCTTTAAGGCTGAGGTGATTATGGTGAATGAGCTGCAGCTGGAACCCTGATTCCCGCACACCAGACTTCACTCCTGCAATTAAGAACAGACAGAGGGGAGGGGGAGAGCAGAGAGAGAGAGCTACCTAGCAGCAGTAGGCCTAACAGTACCCCCCCCCCCCCTCTACGGACGCCACCCGGCGGCCGACAGGGTTTATCAGGATGTAACCGATGATGATAATCACGGACCAGAGCAGGATCCACAATGAAGCTCCTGGGAACGTTCCTCAGGACCATAACCCTCCCAATCCACCAGGTACTGGAATCCACGACCCCGGCGGCGAACATCCAGAAGTCGCCGGACAGTGTAGACAGGACCCCCACCCACGACCCTGGGCGGAGGAGGGGGACGAGAGGGCGGGCACAGAGGGCTAACAGACACAGGCTTAATCTGGGACACATGAAAAGTGGAATGAACCCGTAGGGAGGCAGGAAGCTGTAGTTTAACCGCGCAGGGGTTAACAATAGACAGTATTTTAAACGGTCCTATAAAACGCGGCGCCATCTTCTTAGATTCCACTTTTAATAGAAGATCACGTGACTTAAGCCATACCTCTTGACCAGGAGAGTAACCGGGAGCCTGGGACCGGTGACGGTTGGCTTGCCTCTGCATGTACGACGAAGCTCGGGACAGAGCTACTCTGGCCTTCCTCCAGACCTTGAAGCAGCGGCGCATGTGGGACTGCACCGAGGGTACCGCCAGTTCCCTCTCTTGAGAAGGGAACAGGGGAGGTTGATAACCAAGAGCACACAGAAAGGGAGACAAACCAGAGGAAGTGTTAGTCAAGGTGTTATGAGCATATTCCACCCAGGGGAGCATGGAGCTCCATGACCCAGGGTTAGACCCTGTGACACAGCGGAGAGCGGTCTCCATCTCCTGGTTCGCTCTCTCGGCTTGCCCGTTGGTCTGGGGGTGATATCCAGAGGACAGGCTGGATGTGATGCCCAAAGCTTTACAGAAAGCTTTCCATACCTGGGAGACAAACTGGGGACCCCTGTCAGAGACAATATCAGTGGGTAGACCATGAGAGCGGAACACATATTCAACCAAAATATCAGCAGTTTCTCTGGCAGTGGGCAGTTTAGGTAGGGCCAAAAAATGAGCAAACTTAGAAAAATGATCAATTACAGTAAGAATGACAGTCCTTCCAGACGAGGGGGGGGGAAGTCCAGTGACAAAATCCAATGCAATGTGGGACCAGGGACGGCTGGGTATTGGCAGAGGTCGTAGATGACCAGCGCTGGCCTGGGTGGAGTTCTTACTTCGTGCACATACCGTACAAGCAGCAATGAAGGCTCGAGTGTCCGCCTCCATCCTGGGCCACCAGAACTTCCGTCGCAAAAAGTCAAGGGTCCGAGTAACTCCAGGGTGACAGGTAAGGGGAGATGAGTGAGCCCACTGAAGTACCTGGGAGCGAACAGACTCAGGGACAAACAACCGGTTAGGAGGACCGCTCCCAGGGTCAGCTTGTAGATGTTGAGCCTGTCTAACAATCCCTTTGATGTCACATGTAATGGCAGCAATACTGCAGGTAGGAGGCAAGATGGATTCAGGGTTACTACCAGTATCAACAGCAGAATGAACACGAGACAGGGCGTCAGGCTTGACGTTGCGTGACCCAGGACGGTAAGACAGGGAAAAATTTAATCTACCAAAAAATAGTGCCCACCTGGCTTGACGGGGATTGAGCTGCTTCGCTGACTGGATGTATGCAAGATTTTTATGATCCGTCCAAACGATGAAGGGTTGTTCCGCCCCCTCCAACCAATGCCGCCACTCCTCGAGAGCCAGCTTAACGGCGAGCAGTTCACAATTGCCAACATCATAATTCCTCTCTGCCTGAGAAAGTTTTCGTGAAAGAAAAGCACAGGGATGCAGTTTGTTATCTTCAGGTGAACGTTGTGACAACACCGCACCTACCCCAGTGTCGGATGCGTCCACCTCCACGACAAACTGGCGGTCGGGGTCAGGCTGCATCAGAATGGGAGCCGAGGCAAAGCGATGTTTCAGCTCTTTGAACGCTGATTCGGCCCCTTCATTCCAAGCGAACGGTAGTGAGATGGAGGTGAGAGCGGTGAGTGGCGCAGCAATGCGGCTGTAGTCTTTGATGAACCTCCTGTAGAAGTTCGCAAACCCCAGGAATCGTTGAAGTTGTTTGCGGGTGGAGGGGGCTGGCCAGTCCGTGACAGCAGAGATCTTAGCTGGGTCCATCCGCAACTCCCCCTGAGCTATTATGTAACCCAAAAAATAGGTTTCAGACACATGAAATTCACATTTCTCCAACTTCACAAATAGTTTGTTTTCCAACAACCTTTGCAACACCTGGCGCACATGCAGTTCATGTTCCTGGGAGGACTTTGAGTAAATCAGGATATCATCCAGATAGACAAAAACAAAACGATTCAACATGTCCCGAAGGACATCATTCACTAGTGCCTGAAAAACAGCAGGGGCATTAGACAAACCAAAAGGCATAACCAGATACTCAAAATGTCCCAAGGGTGTGTTGAAGGCAGTCTTCCATTCATCGCCTTTACGAATGCGCACCAGGTGATACGCATTTCGTAGATCCAGTTTCGTAAAGATAGTTGCACCATGAAGGAGGGGAAAAGCAGAATTAATTAAAGGCAGATAATATTTGTTCTTAATGGTGATGTTGTTAAGTCCACGGAAATCAATACAGGGTCTGAGGGTCTTATCCTTTTTCCCAACAAAAAAGAATCCCGCTCCTACAGGTGACGAGGAAGGACGAATAATACCTGCCGCCAAGGAGTCCCGAATGTAGTTCTCCATAGCCTCCGTCTCCGGGCGGGAGAGATTGTACAGGCGACTGTTAGGGAGAGGGGCTCCTGGCTGGAGGTCAATGGCGCAGTCGTATGGCCGGTGAGGAGGAAGAGAAGTAGCTCTGTGTTTGCAGAAAACGGATGCCAGGTCATGATACACGTCAGGGACAGCAGAGAGATCCATGGACTCCAGTGGAGGTTGAGGAACAGTGCTGGCAGGGGTCTGAGCAGAACACAAACAGTTAACATGACAAAATGTGCTCCATGAAACAATTCTACCTGTCACCCAATCAATGTGTGGATTGTGTCTTATGAGCCAGGGGATACCAAGGACCAGGGGGGTCTGTGGGCAGTCAATTATGTGAAATTGAATGTTCCCCTGATGATTACTCGACACTCTGAGACAAACAGGGACAGTCTGATGAGTAATACGGGTCAACAATTGTCCATTTAGACCCTTAGCCTGCAGCGGACGGTCCATAGGAACAGTCTCTAAATCCATTTGTTGAGCCAACTCTCGATCTAAAAAGCTTTCATCGGCACCAGAGTCAACCAGCGCACTAACAGGAAAATTCTGGGACTGCCACTGGAGGGATGCCTGGAGCAGAATGCGGGGAGAAGAGGAAGTATCCGCTGCTCGGCTCACCAAAACTTCTCCCATTAATGATGAGCCTGCCCTTTTCCCGGACGAACTGGGCAGGAAGGAACGAAATGACCAGCTTCTCCACAATACAGGCAGACACGAGCCTGAATTCAACGTGCACGCTCCTCTGAGGACAACCGTGCACGACCCACCTCCATGGCTTCGGGTTCAGTGCTCCTAGTATTGACTCGGCCTTCTCCGTAGGGAAGAGGCGGGGAGGAGTTGGTTGACGACAGACAGGTTGCTTGGAACTAACACTCCTCTCACGGCGGCGCTCCCGAATCCGATTATCCAACCTGATGGTGAGTGAAATAAGATTATCCAGCGTAGGCGATTCATCATATGACACCAATTCATCTTTCAAAGTCTCAGACAAAGCATTAATGAACACTCCTTGTAATGCCTCGTCATTCCAACCACTCACTGCCGCTAAAGTCCGAAACTCCACTGCCATCTCCGCCACACTGCGAGACCCCTGCCGAAGAGAAAACAACTGTTTAGCGGCCTCCTTGCCCCGTACGGGGTGGTCGAAAACCTTCCTCATCTCAGTGGTGAAGGCAACATAAGAGTTGCAAACGTCGGACTGACTCTCCCAGACCGCTGATCCCCAAGAACGAGCGGAACCGCTAGTAGAGTTGATAAGGTAGGCAATACGGGATCTTTCTGAGGCGTAGGTGAGTGGCTGTTGTTCAAACACTAACGAGCATTGAGTCAAAAAATCACCACAGGTTCCCATGTTCCCGTCATAGCGCTCTGGAGCAGGAACAAAAGGCTCTCTGATCTGGGCTGGAGGAGCAGGAAAAACAGGCGGAGCGGGAGAAGGAGCAGTTTGTATGCCATGAACGAGGGGTGCAGTATTAACTTGGGTAGTAAGGGCAGACACTTGATTGGTGAGTAATTGAACCTGATTAAGCAGCATCTGACTGTTCTCAGAAATAGTCTTAAACAAAGTATCATGTTGGCCAAGTAAAATGCCCTGATTGGCTATGGCAGTCCGAATTTGAGTGAACTCTGGGGTGGTATCTGAGCTACTGTCTGCTGGGTTCATGTTTGGTCAGATCATACTGTCACGATTTAAACTGAATATGAACCCAAATGCAGACAACTCCACCGAGCCAGAGAAGGTTTAACAGGTTTATTTCAAAGTTAAATTGTCCAGGTTTCCAAAAATAGGGGAAGAGCAAATCCAGGTCTACAGGGAGGGTAACAGATCCAGGGTTCTGAGCAGGAGTGGTACCGTAACGTCCTAGTGTCCGTGGTGAGTCCAAATGTGAGGTCCAATAGTGGAAAGCAGGATGGTGGTGGCAGGAGTGAAGCGGAGGCAGGAGTCAGGTTCCAATAATCTGTGGCACAGGAGAAATATAAATAGAACAGGCCAAAAACACAAGAGCGAAAACAAGCAGGTTGAGTCAGCAGCGAGACTAACATGGTCGTCTTGACTATGATCTGACGATGAGTGGCAAGTTTGACCGGGTCTTTAAGGCTGAGGTGATTATGGTGAATGAGCTGCAGCTGGAACCCTGACTCCCGCACACCAGACTTCACTCCTGCAATTAAGAACAGACAGAGGGGAGGGGGAGAGCAGAGAGAGAGAGCTACCTAGCAGCAGTAGGCCTAACATCCCTCAGCCAGGGCATTGAAAATGGGTCGTGGATGGGTATTCCAGCATGACAATGACCCAAAACACACGGCCAAGGCAACAAAGGAGTGGCTCAAGAAGAAGCACATTAAGGTCCTGGAGTGGCCTAGCCAGTCTCCAGACCTTAATCCAATAGAAAATCTGTGGAGGGAGCTGAAGGTTGCCCAACGTCAGCCTCGAAACCTTAATGACTTGGAGAAGATTTGCAAAGAGGAGTGGGACAAAATCCCTCCTGAAATGTATGCAAACCTGGTGGCCAACTACAAGAAACGTCTGACCTCTCTGATTGCCAACAAGGGTTTTGCCACCAAGTACTAAGTCATGTTTTGCAGAGGGGTCAAATACTTATTTCCCTCATTAAAATGCTAATCAATTTATTTAAAAAAAATTATGCGTTTTTCTGGATTTTGTTGTTGTTATTCTGTCTCTCACTGTTCAAATAAACCTACCATTAAAATTATAGACTGATCATGTCTTTGTCAGTGGGCAAACGTACAAAATCAGCAGGGGATCAAATACTTTTTTCCCTCACTGTATGTATTTCTAATTGTCAAATAAATGAATTCATTCATTGTTCAATTTCAATACAGTTGTACTAATATGATTTAAAGTCACATTCTGCAAAAAAATATGAGTCTCTGGAAATCTTGCAGATTGTGGCTTTGTTGTATAATTTGTGTACATGCAGGTCTCCCTTGCAAAAGAGGCCTTGGTCTCAATGGGACCTTGTTAAAATAAAGGTAAAATACATATTCCCATAACTCTGTTCCTGAGAATGTACACTATATATACAACACTCACTACCGAGTTCCAAACTGCCTCTGGAAGCAACGTCAGCACAACAACTGTTCGTCCGTGGCCAAGCAGCCGCACACAAGCCTAAGATCACCATGTGCAATGCCAAGCGTTGGCTGGAGTTGTGTAAAGCTCGCCACCATTGGACTCTGGAGCAGTGGAAATGTGTTCTCTGGAGTGATGAATCACACTTCACCATCTGGCAGTCCGACGGACAAATCTGGGTTTGGCGGGTGCCAGGAGAACGCTAGCTGCCCCAATGTATAGTGGCAACTGTAAAGTTTGGTGGAGAAGGAATAATGGTCTGGGGCTATTTTTCATGGTTCGTGCTAGGCCCCTTAGTTCCAGTGAAGGGAAATCTTAACGCTACAGCATACAATTACATTCTAGACGATTCTGGTGAGGTCCCTACAGAAATGGTTTGTCTAGATTGGTGTGGAAGAACTTGACTGGCCTGCACAGAGCCCTGACCTCAACCCCATCGAACACCTTTGGGATGAATTGGCACACCGACTGCGAGCCAGGCCTGATCGCCCAACATCAGTGCCCGACTTCCCTAATGCTCTTGGGGCTGAATGGAAGCAAGTCCCCGCAGCAATGTTCCAACATCTAGTGGAAAGCCTTCCCAGAAGAGTGGAGGCTGTTATAGCAGCAAAGGGGAGACCAACTCCATATTAATGCCCATGATTTTGGAATGAGATGTTCGACGAGCCGGTGTCCACATACTTTTGGTCATGTAGTGTATGTATTGCGGTCTCTCTTTCTGTAAATCCCCAGCTTTCTTCCTCTGTTTTAATGTTCCTCATAAACATCCTCTATCTAATCTATTTTTATAAACACAATACTCAGCAGGTTGGAATTCTCCCCAGGGGGTGTCGAACATCAGTTCCAGCAAACAGGGAGGAGTGGAACCCACTGTTTCAGGACATCACCCCGCCTTTCCATACTTCGCCCCCATGTTCTCCCCCATTCATATCCTCTTACAGACCCTCTATTGATTCTTTCTTACATTCCCTCCCTCCTTCTCTCTCTCCTTCATCTTGTCTGGCCCTTTACGGCGGTGGCACACAAAGATACACATCTCTCTCCTTTGAATGAAAAATATGTGGTGAATACTGTTACCGTCTGTGTTGTGGGTTCTACTGAATTCATGTGGGTAGCTGATGTGTATGACACAGGGTCAGTTCTCTGGCCAGTTTGCCGTAGCCTGTGTACGCCGATGACGTCCTCGTTTGGCATCAATTTGGACATACTGTATGAAGGCGTTTGAACTCTTGAATTGATCATCCCCAGATCAGAGGTGGGGTATGGGTTTGATGGGGTGTGGGACAGCCCCTTTTCAGGATGGGGCGTTAGTTTCTGAGCAATATAGAGGACAAACTGTTTGCGTGTCCACCTTCTAAACAAGTGCTCTGCAGAGTCAGAGGAAACAAAAAGTGTGTGTGTGTTTACCAGAATGGAGTGGACGAGAATGAGAACCCAGAAGAAAAATGGTGGGGTGGGGCTGCTGACTATTAGTGCATCCTATTGATCTATACAGTATGTCCATCCATGCGCAGGCCCAGCCTAGTCTCAGGGGACTTAACAAGAGGAAAACACAGACAGAGACTGAGCTCTGCTAAAGAAGCATCTTCAACTATTCTGATGAACTGTTCTCCATCTTGTGCTTTCTCTGCCTACTCAGGAAAAAGGTTGTTTATAGCTATTTATCTATTTGTTTCATCAGAGTTTTCCAGAGAGCTGCAAAGGTTTCAGGTTGAGTAGCCCACGAGAAGCCAGCGGTTATGAGACAAGCATTTGACTGCTTAAGTGGTTACACATTCTGTGGAATGAAACGGACATCGTGTGTTGCCCATCTTTACAAGAGGTCGTGGTGAGCAAACGCATTTTCAGGTTAGTTATGTGTTATAATCGTCTGCTGTTGGTGAGCGGAGCAGGGCTTCTTCTAACAATCTCCATCGGGCTGTGTGCCCCAACGGCTGACCAGTACTCTCGTGGAGTGGTAAGTAGGAAACCCTGCACGCTTCTTCCAGTCCAATAATGACGACCAATTGAATAACCTTCATTATGTGCATTTATGACATTCCCTCAGATTCATACAACATTCGAGATGTACAAATTAGATATTACATACGTTTTCATACATAGTATGACAATGTGGATATTGGAACAATGCCTATGTTCAATGCTAGTATTGGGATTCTACTAATGAATTACGCTAGATCCATACTGCCATTTGCACTGAATTATTTGACTGTGGTGTTGCCCGTAAATATTATGTTTCAGTTATGTGTTTTAAACATATAAAAAGATCATGGTAGTTGTGTGTTTTAAACCAAAGAAAAGCTAATTGTACTCAAATCAATGTGGGCTGGCTAATGTTTAACAATAAATTACCTAAAGTGGTGCATGTTTACAATATTGCTTGGAACTGAGGCCAGTGTATATGCATACTGGAGATAGTTTCACAGTGTGTGTGTACAAAGTGTGTACATGCATGTGTGTGTATGTTGTCATTCTTGAGCTGTCTTTTTGCACAAACATTTGTGGTTCTTCCACATATACACATGCAAACGCACTCAATCACTTCCTTTCAAAAATGCTTTCTTCACATTATTGTGGAAAATATTCTGTAATATATCAATGAATTAGGAATCACTGTGTGTGTGTGTGTGTGTGGAGGACTGGCTGAGTCGGTATGGGTACCTGCCCCCTCCGGACCCTCGCACGGAGAGGCTCCAGACCAGGGAGGGCATCCAGGAAGCTCTCCGCCAGATGCAGAGGTTCGCTGGGCTAGAGGAGACAGGAACACTGGGTAAACTCTTTAGCATACTTTTGCATCCCTGAGTCTAATTATGTTAGATTGGAGAATTTTTTTTGTATTGCTAAATGGACAAAATGCCTATATTATAAATGTTATTAAACACTGTATATATTTTTTCAACATATATACAGTGGGGAGAACAAGTATTTGATACACTGCCAATTTTGCAGGTTTTCCTACTTACAAAGCATGTAGAGGTCTGTAATTTCTATGATAGGTACCCTTCAACTGTGAGAGACGGAATCTAAAACAAAAATCCAGAAAATCACATTGTATGATTTTTAAGTAATTAATTTGCATGACATTAGTATTTGATCACGTACCAACCAGTAAGAATTCCGGCTCTCACAGACCTGTTATTTTTTCTTTAAGAAGCCCTCCTGTTCTCCACTCATTACCTGTATTAACTGCACCTGTTTGAACTCGTTACCTATATAAAAAGACACCTGTCCACACACTCAATCAAACAGACTCCAACCTCTCCACAATGGCCAAGACCAGAGAGCTGTGTAAGGACATCAGGGATAAAATTGTAGACCTGCACAAGGCTGGGATGGGCTACAGGACAATAGGCAAGCAGCTTGGTGAGAAGGCAACAACAGTTGGCGCAATTATTAGAAAACGCAAGGTCCCCCTGCTCAAGCCAGCGCATGTCCAGGCCCGTCTGAAGTTTGCCAATGAACATCTGGATGATCCAGAGGAGGAATGGGAGAAGGTCATGTGGTCTGATGAGACAAAAATAGAGCTTTTTGGTCTAAACTCCACTCGCCGTGTTTGGAGGAAGAAGAAGGATGAGTACAACCCCAAGAACACCATCCCAACCGTGAAGCATGGAGGTGGAAACATCATTCTTTGGGGATGCTTTTCTGCAAAGGGGACAGGACGACTGCACCGTATTGAGGGGAGGATGGATGGGGCCATGTATCGCGAGATCTTGGCCAACAACCTCCTTCCCTCAGTAAGAGCATTGAAGATGGGTCGTGGCTGGGTCTTCCAGCATGGCAACGACCCGAAACACAGAGCCAGGGCAACTAAGGAGTGGCTCCGTAAGAAGCATCTCAAGGTCCTGGAGTGGCCTAGCCAGTCTCCAGACCTGAACCAAATAGAAAATCTTTGGAGGGAGCTGAAAGTCCGTATTGCCCCGCGACAGCCCTGAAACCTGAAGGATCTGGAGAAGGTCTGTATGGAGGAGTGGGCCAAAATCCCTGCTGCAGTGTGTGCAAACCTGGTCAAGACCTACAGGAAACGTATGATCTCTGTAATTGCAAACAAAGGTTTCTGTACCAAATATTAAGTTTTGCTTTTCTGATGTATCAAATACTTATGTCATGCAATAAAATGCAAATTAATTACTTAAAAATCATACAATGTGATTTTCTGGATTTTTGTTTTAGATTCTGTATTTCACAGTTGTAATGTACCTATGATAAAAAGTACAGATCTCTACATGCTTTGATAGTAAGAAAACCTGCAAAATCGGCAGTGTATCAAATACTTGTTCTCCCCACTGTATATACACTACCGGTCAAAAGTTTTAGAACACCTACTCATTCAAGGGTTTTTCTATATTTTTACTATTTTCTACATTGTATAATAATAGTGAAGACATCAAAACTATTAAATAACACATATGGAATCATGTAGAAACCAAAAAGGTGTTAAACAAATAAAAATATATTTTATATATTTGAGATTCTTCAAATAAACACCCTTTGCTTTGATGACAGCTTTGCACACGCTTGGTATTCTCTCAACCAGCTTCATGAGGTAGTCACCTGGAATGCATTTCAATTAACAGGTGTGCCTTCTTAAAAGTTAATTTGGGGAGGGAGGGTACACTGAAGATAGCCCTATTTGGTAAAAGACCAAGTCCATATTATGGCAAGAACAGCTCAAATAAGCAAAGAGAAACGACAGTCCATCATTACTTTAGACATGAAGGTCAGTCAATATGGAACATTTTAAGAACTTTGAAAGTGTCTTCAAGTGTAGTCGCAAAAACCATCGAACTGGCTCTAATGAGCACCGCCACAGGAATGGAAGACCCAGAGTTACCTCTGCTGCAGAGGATAAGTTCATTAGAGTTACCAGCCTCAGAAATTGCAGCCCAAATACAGTGAGGGAAAAAAGTATTTGATCCCCTGCTGATTTTGTTCGTTTGCCTACTGACAAAGAAATGATCAGTCTATAATTGTTATGGTAGGTTTATTTGAACAGTCAGAGACAGAATAACAACAACAAAAATCCAGAAAAACGCATGTCAAAAATGTTATAAATTGATTTGCATTTTAATGAGGGAAATAAGTATTTGACCCCCTCTCAATCAGAAAGATTTCTGGCTCCCAGGTGTCTTTTATACAGGTAACGAGCTGAGATTAGGAGCACACTCTTAAAGGGAGTGCTCCTAATCTCAGCTTGTTACCTGTATAAAAGACACCTGTCCACAGAAGCAATCAATCAATCAGATTCCAAACTCTCCACCATGACCAAGACCAAAGAGCTCTCCAAGGATGTCAGGGACAAGATTGTATACCTACACAAGGCTGGAATGGGCTACAAGGCAATCGCCAAGCAGCTTGGTGAGAAGGTGACAACAGTTGGTGCGATTATTCGCAAATGGAAGAAACACAAAATAACTGTCAATCTCCCTCAGTCTGGGGCTCCATGCAAGATCTCACCTTGTGGAGTTGCAATGATCATGAGAACGGTGAGCAATCAGCCCAGAAATACACGGGAGGATCTTGTCAATGATCTCAAGGCAGCTGGGACCATAGTCACCAAGAAAACAATTGGTAACACACTACGCCGTGAAGGACTGAAATCCTGCAGCGCCCGCAAGGTCCCCTTGCTCAAGAAAGCACATATACAGGCCCGTCTGAAGTTTGCCAAT
This sequence comes from Coregonus clupeaformis, assembly GCF_020615455.1. Lineage (NCBI taxonomy): Eukaryota > Metazoa > Chordata > Actinopteri > Salmoniformes > Salmonidae > Coregonus > Coregonus clupeaformis. The sequence continues at coordinate 34,769,969 of NC_059198.1, read as the reverse complement.
GAACATCTGAATGATTCAGAGGAGAACTGGTTGAAAGTGTTGTGGTCAGATGAGACCAAAATGGAGCTCTTTGGCATCAACTGTATGCTGATTTAGAGTGGTAGAAGGTGGCCTTAGCAGCAGAAACAGATGAAGAAAATGTAGAGAGGAGGGAGTGAAAAGATGCCAGGTCGGCAGGGAGTTTAGTTTTCTTCCATTTCCGCTCCGCTGCCCGGAGCTCTGTTCTGTGAGCTCGCAATGAGTCATCAAGCCACGGAGCTGGAGGGGAGGACCGAGCCGGCCGGGAGGATAGGGGACACAGAGAGTCAAAGGATGCAGAAAGGGAGGAGAGGAGGGTTGAGGAGGCAGAATCAGGAGATTGGAGGGAGAAGGATTGAGCAGAGGGAAGAGATGATAGGATGGAAGAGGAGAGAGTAGTGGGAGAGAGAGAGCGAAGGTTGCGGCGGCGCATTACCATCTGTGTAGGGGCAGAGTGAGTAGTGTGGGAGGAGAGCGAGAGAGAAAAGGAAACAAAGTAGTGGTCGGAGACATGGAGGGGAGTTGCAGTGAGATTAGTAGAGGAGCAGCATCTAGTGAAGATGAGGTCAAGCGTATTGCCTGCCTTGTGAGTAGGGGGACGGTGAGAGGGTGAGGTCAAAAGAGGAGAGGAGTGGAAAGAAGGAGGCAGAGAGAAATGAGTCAAATGTGGACATAGGGAGGTTGAAATCCCCCAAAACTGTGAGGGGTGAGCCATCCTCAGGAAAGGAACTTATCAAGGCGTCAAGCTCATTGATGAACTCTCCAAGGGAACCTGGAGGGCGATAGATGACAAGGATATTAAGCTTAAATGGGCTAGTGACTGTGACAGCATGGAATTCAAATGAGGAGATAGACAGATGGGTTAGGGGAAAAATTGAGAATGTCCACTTGGGAGAGATGAGGATTCCTGTACCACCACCCCCTCTGACCAGATGCTCTCGGGGTATGCGAGAACACATGGTCAGACGAGGAGAGAGCAGTAGGAGTAGCAGTGTTTTCAGTGGTGATCCATGTTTCCGTCAGCGCCAGGAAGTCGAGGGACTGGAGGTTGGCATAGGCTGGGATGAAGTCAGCTTTGTTGGCAGCAGAACGGCAGTTCCAGAGGCTGCCTGCGACCTGGAACTCCAGGTGTGGGGTGCGTGCAGGGACCACCAGGTTAGAGAGGCAGCAGCCATGCGGCGTGGTGCGTTTGTGTAGCCTGTGCAGAGAGGAGAGAACAGGGATAGGCAGAGGCATAGTTGACAGGCTGTAGCAAATGGCTACAAAAATGCAGAGGAGATCGGAATGAAATGAGCTAAGCATCTGGGAGAGGAGAGAGCAGGGCCTCCCTCACCAAAAACTTCTACCTCAGAAACTAAAATTGTTTCACTGAACCACCCGAACAAAAACTCTCCCAACTTCCACCTTTAGAAATCAGAATTGTTGTGAACCACAGCGGTTCAATGTTTAAAGGAATAGACTCAACCCACTTTATTCAGCTAGCTAACTATGACACCATAGCTAACTAGCATGCTAGCATCCAATAACAATAACACACAGTTTAGCACCAACACTTGGTCACAACAAACCACCAATAGTGTGTTAACTAGCTAACTAGCATGCTAGCATCCAGTAACACACAGTTTAGCACCAACACTTGGTCACAACAAACCACCAATAGTGTGTTAACACACTAAACAGATCATTCGTGTCTGTGTCAAGTTCCTTTCATGACGCAGCAATGATTAAACGTTGGGTAGCTAGGACAAGTATATTGTATTTAGCTACTACAGTACAGTTAGCTGGTCATGTTGGGTAGCTAGCAATGGCCACTGTGTTGACTTTGTTTGAAGAACGGCTAGCTAGCTAGCTTCGTGCTACACCCGGCACACAATGGCTACTGTGTTGACTCTGACTCTGTTCGAAAAACGGCTAGTTAGCTCGCTTCGTGCTACAGCCGGCACGGCCGAAGACACTGCCAACCTACAGTAACTACCCACAACAACCCACAATGCCTAGCTATGACGCCATAGCTAACTAGCATGCTAGCATCCATTAACACACAGTTTAGCACCAATACTTGGTTACAACAAACTGCCAAGAGTGTGTTAGCACACTAAACAGATAATTCATGTCCGTGTCTAGTTCCTTTCATAACGCATAACGCAGCAAAAATTAAACGTTGGCTAGCAGCACATTAACATTGGAAACAGCTCTCCACCGTTGCTAAACGTTACCAGTAGCTACCCATAGGGAATCTGTGGAGGGAGCTGAAGGTTTGAGTTGCCAAACGTCAGCCTCGAAACCTTAATGACTTGGAGAAGATCTGCAAAGAGGAGTGGGACAAAATCCCTCCTGAGATGTGTGCAAACCTGGTGGCCAACCAGGTTTGCACACAAACCTTTGCCAACAAGGGTTTTGCCACCAAGTACTAAGTCATGTTTTGCAGAGGGGTCAAATACTTATTTCCCTCATTAAAATGTAAATCAATTTATAACATTTTTAACATGCGTTTTCTGGATTTTTTTGTTGTTATTCTTTCTCTCACTGTTCAAATAAACCTACCATTAACATTATAGACTGATCATGTCTTTGTCAGTGGGCAAACGTACAAAATCAGCAGGGGATCAAGTACTTTTTTCCCTCACTGTAAATGCTTCACAGAGTTCAAGTAACAGACACATCTCAACATCAACATTTCAGAGGGGACTGTGTGAATCAGGCCTTCATGGTCAAATTGCTGCAAAGTAACCACTACTAAAGGACACCAATAAGAAGAAGAGACTTGCTTGGGCCAAGAAACACAAGCAATGGACATTAGACCGGTGGAAATGTGTCCTTTGGTCTGGAGTCCAAATAGGAGATTTTTGGTTCAAACCGCTGTGTCTTTGTGAGACGCGGTGTGGGTGAACGGATGATCTCCGCATGTGTATTTTCCACCGTAAAGCATGGAGGAGGAGGTGTTATGGTGTGGGGGTGCTTTGCTGGTGACACTATCAGTGATTTATTTAGAATTCACACTTAACCAGCATGGCTACCACAGCATTCTGCAGAGATACGCCATCCCATCTGGTTTGGGCTAAGTGGGACTATCATTTGTTTTTCAACAGGACAATGACTCAACACACCTCCAGGCTGTGTAAGGGCTATTTGACCAAGGAGAGTGATGGAGTGCTGCATCAGATGACCTGGCCTCCTCTATCCCCCGACCTCAACCCAATTGAGATGGTTTGGGATGAGTCGGACAGCAGAGTGAAGGAAAAGCAGCCAACAAGTGCTCAGCATATGTGGGAACTCCTTCAAGACTGTTGGAAAAGCATTCCAGGTGAAGCTGGTTGAGAGAATGCCAAGAGTGTGCAAAGACACGGCAGTTGGAACCAAAAATCTCAAATTTGGACTCCAGACCGAAGGACAAATTTCCACCGGTCTAATGTCAATTTCTCGTGTTTCTTGGCCCAAGCAGGTCTCTTCTTCTTATTGGTGTCCTTTAGTACTGGTTTCTTTGCAGCAATTCGACCACGAAGGCCTGATTCACACAGTCCCCTCTGAACAGTTGATGTTGAGATATCTGTTACTTGAACTCTGTGAAGCATTTATTTGGGCTGCAATTTCTGAGGCTGGTAACTCTAATGAACTTATCCTCTGCAGCAGAGGTAACTCTGGGTCTTCCATGCCTGTGGCAGTCCTCATCATAGCCAGTTTCATCATAGCGCTTGATGGTTTTTGCGACTGCACTTGAAGAAACTTTGAAAGTTCCTGAAATTTCTGTATTGACTGACCTTCATGTCTTAAAGTAATGATGGACTGTCGTTTCTCTTTGCTTATTTGAGCTGTTCTTGCCATAATGTGGACTTGGTCTTTTACCAAATAGGGCAAACTTCTGTATACCCGCCCCTACATTGTCACAACACAACTGATTGGCTCAAACACATTAAGAAGGAAATAAATTCCACAAATTAACTTTTAAGGCACACCTGTTAATTGAAATGCATTCCAGGTGACTACCTCATGAAGCTGGTTGAGAGAATGCCAGGAGTGTGCAAAGCTGTCATCAAGGCAAAGGGTGGCTATTTGAAGAATTTGAAATATAAAATATATTTTGATTTGTTTAAACACTTTTTTTGGTTACTACATGATTCCATATGTGTTATTTAATATGTTTGATGTCTTCACTATTACTCTACAATGTACAGAATTGTAAAAATAAAGAAAAACCCTTGAATGAGTAGGTGAGTCCAAACTTTTGACTGGTACTATATATTTGACTGGTACTATATATATATATATACAGTGGGGAAAAAAAGTATTTAGTCAGCCACCAATTGTGCAAGTTCTCCCACTTAAAAAGATGAGAGAGGCCTGTCACTTTCATCATAGGTACACGTCAACTATGACAGACAAATTGAGGAAAAAAATCCAGAAAATCACATTGTAGGATTTTTTAATGAATTTATTTGCAAATTATGGTGGAAAATAAGTATTTGGTCACCTACAAACAAGCAAGATTTCTGGCTCTCACAGACCTGTAACTTCTTATTTAAGAGGCTCCTCTGTCCTCCACTCTTTACCTGTATTAATGGCACCTGTTTGAACTTGTTATCAGTATAAAATACACCTGTCCACAACCTCAAACAGTCACACTCCAAACTCCACTGTGGCCAAGACCAAAGAGCTGTCAAAGGACACCAGAAACAAAATTGTAGACCTGCACCAGGCTGGGAAGACTGAATCTGCAATAGGTAAGCAGCTTGGTTTGAAGAAATCAACTGTGGGAGCAATTATTAGGAAATGGAAGACAAACAAGACCACTGATAATCTCCCTCGATCTGGGGCTCCACGCAAGATCTCACCCCGTGGGGTCAAAATGATCACAAGAACGGTGAGCAAAAATCACAGAACCACACAGGGGGACCTAGTGAATGACCTGCAGAGAGCTGGGACCAAAGTAACAAAGCCTACCATCAGTAACACACTACGCCGCCAGGGACTCAAATCCTGCAGTGCCAGACGTGTCCCCCTGCTTAAGCCAGTACATGTCCAGGCCCGTCTGAAGTTTGCTAGAGTGCATTTGGATGATCCAGAAGAGGATTGGGAGAATGTCTTATGGTCAGATGAAACCAAAATAGAACTTTTTGGTAAAAACTCAACTCGTCGTGTTTGGAGGACAAAGAATGCTGAGTTGCATCCAAAGAACACCATACCTACTGTGAAGCATGGGGGTGGAAACATCATGCTTTGGGGCTGTTTTTCTGCAAAGGGACCAGGACGACTGATCCGTGTAAAGGAAAGAATGACTGGGGCCATGTATCGTGAGATTTTGAGTGAAAACCTCCTTCCATCAGCAAAGGGCATTGAAGATGAAACGTGGCTGGGTCTTTCAGCATGACAATGATCCCAAACACACCGCCCGGGCAACGAAGGAGTGGCTTCGTAAGAAGCATTTCAAGGTCCTGGAGTGGCCTAACCAGTCTCCAGATCTCAACCCCATAGAAAATCTTTGGAGGGAGTTGAAAGTCCGTGTTGCCCAGCTACAGCCCCAAAACGTCACTGCTCTAGAGGAGATCTGCATGGAGGAATGGGCCAAAATACCAGCAACAGTGTGTGAAAACCTTGTGAAGACTTACAGAAAACGTTTGACCTGTGTCATTGCCAACAAAGGGTATATAACAAAGTATTGAGAAACTTTTGTTATTGACCAAATACTTATTTTCCACCATAATTTGCAAATAAATTCATTAAAAATCCTACAATGTGATTTTCAGGATTTGTTTTCCTCATTTTGTCTGTCATAGTTGACGTGTACCTATGATGAAAATTACAGGCCTCTCTCATCTTTTTAAGTGGGAGAACTTGCACAATTGGTGGCTGACTAAATACTTTTTTCCCCCACTGTATATATACAGTGGGGAAAAAAAGTATTTAGTCAGCCACCGATTGTGTGTGTCTGTTCTTTTGCCCATCTTCATCTTTTCTTTTTATTGGCCAGTCTGAGATATGGCTTTTTCTTTGCAACTCTGCCTAGAAGGTCAGCATCCCGGAGTCGCCTCTTCACTGTTGACGTTGAGACTTGTGTTTTGCGGGTACTTTTTAATGAAGCTGCCAGTTGAAGACCAGTGAGGCGCCTGTTTCTCAAACTAGACACTCTAATGTATTTGTCCTCTTGCTCAATTGTGCACTGGGGCCTCCCACTCCTCTTTCTATTCTGGTTAGAGCCAGTTTGCGCTGTTCTGTGAAGGGGTAGTACACAGCGTTGTACGAGATCGTTTCTTGGCAATTTCTCGCATGGACTAGCCTTCATTTCTCAGAAAAAGAATAGACTGACGAGTTTCAGAAGAAAGTTATTTGTTTCTGGCCATTTTGAGCCTGTAATCGAACCCACAATTGCTGATGCTCCAGATACTCAACTATTCTCAAGAAGACCAGTTTTATTGCTTCTTTAATCAGCACAACAGTTTTCAGCTGTGCTAACATAATTACAAAAGGGTTTTCTAATGATCAATTAGCCTTTTAAAATGATAAACTTGGATTAGCAAACACAACGTGCCATTGGAACACAAGACTGATGGTTCCTGATAATGGGCCTCTGTACGCCTATGTAGATATTCCATAAAAAATCAGCCGTTTCCAGCTACAATGTCTACACTGTATTTCTGATCAATTTGATGTTATTTTAATGGACAGAAAAATTACTTTTCTTTCGAAAACAAGGAAATTTGTAAGTGACCCCAAACTTTTGAATGGTAGTGTATATATACAGTGGGGGAAAAAAGTATTTAGTCAAAAAAGATAAAAAAAGATAAAAAGATGAGAGAGGCCTGTAATTTTCATCATAGGTACACGTCAACTATGACAGACAAAATGAGAAGAACAAAATCCTGAAAATCACATTGTAGGATTTTTAATGAATTTATTTGCAAATTATGGTGGAAAATAAGTGTTTGGTCAATAACAAAAGTTTCTCAATACTTTGTTATATACCCTTTGTTGGCAATGACACAGGTCAAACGTTTTCTGTAAGTCTTCACAAGGTTTTCACACACTGTTGCTGGTATTTTGGCCCATTCCTCCATGCAGATCTCCTCTAGAGCAGTGATGTTTTGGGGCTGTCGCTGGGCAACACAGACTTTCAACTCCCTCCAAAGATTTTCTATGGGGTTGAGATCTGGAGACTGGCTAGGCCACTCCAGGCCCTTGAAATGCTTCTTACGAAGCCACTCCTTCGTTGCCCGGGCGGTGTGTTTGGGATCATTGTCATGCTGAAAGACACAGCCACGTTTCATCTTCAATGCCCTTGCTGATGGAAGGAGGTTTTCACTCAAAATCTCACGATACATGGCCCCATTCATTCTTTTCTTTACACGGATCAGTCGTCCTGGTCCCTTTGCAGAAAAACAGCCCCAAAGCATGATGTTTCCACCCCCCATGCTTCACAGTAGGTATGGTGTTCTTTGGATGCAACTCAGCATTCTTTGTCCTCCAAACACGACGAGTTGAGTTTTTACCAAAAAGTTATATTTTGGTTTCATCTGACCATATGACATTCTCCCAATCCTCTTCTGGATCATCCAAATGCACTCTAGCAAACTTCAGACGGGCCTGGACATGTACTGGCTTAAGCAGGGGGGACACGTCTTGCACTGCAAGATTTGAGTCCCTGGCGGCGTAGTGTGTTACTGATGGTAGGCTTTGTTACTTTGGTCCCAGCTCTCTGCAGGTCATTCACTAGGTCCCCCCCGTGTGGTTCTGGGATTTTGCTCACCGTTCTTGTGATCATTTTGACCCCACGGGGTGAGATCTTGCGTGGAGCCCCAGATCGAGGGAGATTATCAGTGGTCTTGTATGTCTTCCATTTCCTAATAATTGCTCCCACAGTTGATTTCTTCAAACCAAGCTGCTTACCTATTGCAGATTCAGTCTTCCCAGCCTGGTGCAGGTCTACAATTTTGTTTCTGGTGTCCTTTGACAGCTCTTTGGTCTTGGCCATAGTGGAGTTTGGAGTGTGACTGTTTGAGGTTGTGGACAGGTGTCTTTTATACTGATAACACGTTCAAACAGGTGCCATTAATACAGGTAACGAGTGGAGGACAGAGGAGCCTCTTAAAGAAGAAGTTAGAGGTCTGTGAGAGCCAGAAATCTTGCTTGTTTGTAGGTGACCAAATACTTATTTTCCACCATAATTTGCAAATAAATTCATAAAAAATCCTACAATGTGATTTTCTGGATTTTTTTTTCTCAATTTGTCTGTCATTGTTGACGTGTACCTATGATGAAAGTTACAGGCCTCTCTCATCTTTTTAAGTGGGAGAACTTGCACAATTGGTGGCTGACTAAATACTTTTTTCCCCCACTGTATATATATATATATATATATATATATATATATATATATATCATATATATATTTTTTTTTTTTAAATATATATATAAAGAGAGTGAGCCTGGATATCGGCATCTTGGTTTCTCCACTAAAATAATCACACACCGTAACTGTTATTGTACACACTGATGAAAGTATAGAATATAATTATAAAAATATGAATGTCCTCTCTATCTCTCCCCCTAACTCTCTCTCTGTCCCCCCACCCTCTCCTCCCTCAGACCATGCTACTCTTTCTCTGATGAAGACCCCTCGCTGTTCCCTGCCTGACATTGTTGGAACAGAAGACCTGAGGAAGAGAAGGAGGAAGAGGAAAAAGAGATATGCTTTGACCGGGCTGAGCTGGAAAAATAATGATATCACCTGGAGGTATGATGTCACTGTCACTCTGAATGCTGATTGGCTGACAGCTGTGGTATATCAGACCGTATACCATGGGTATGACAATAAATTACTGTTTACTGTTCTAATTACGTTGGTAACCAGTTTATAATAGCAATAAGGCACCTTGGGGGTTTGTGGTATATGGCCAATATACCACGGCTAATGGCTGCATCCAAGCACTCCGCGTTGCGCTGTGGATAATAACAGCCCTTAGTCGTGGTATATTGGCAATATACCACACCTCCTCGGGTCTTATTGCTTAATTATACCAGTTACCAGATTCCGAATTAACTTAGTTACCAGATTTCGAAACAACTCAATTACCAGCTGTTTACGTGGCACATACTAGGCCATACTAGTCTCCACTCGATTTAACGTTTAAAAAACATACAGATGCGCTAGTTAAAAAGCTAAGGTTTAAAGTGGGTTTATTTTTTAGAAATAGGTCTTGCCTCTCCCTAAATAGCAGGAAGCAGATTGTACATTCAACTTTCCTGCCAGTTCTTGACTATTGTGACACCATTTACCAGAATGCAGCAGCCACTACTCTTAAACCTTTGGATGCCATCTACCATAGTGCCGTTCGTTTTATCACAGGTGACAGTTTTAATACTCATCACTGTATCCTTTATCAAAAGGTTGGCTGGTCCTCATTAAAGTCCCATAGATCACTTCATTACTCCCTTTTTGTTTAAAAAGCTATACTACTAAGCTTCCGACTTAACTAACTTATTAAAGTATAAAAGAATGAGATACCAAACCCGTTCACAGGATTGGTTAACTCTTGAAGTTCCTCGGGTCTCCACCGAACTAGGATAATCCGCTTTTAGTTTTAATACACCTCATTGCTGGAACCAACTACAAAGCTGTCATCAAGGGAAAGGGTGGCTATTTGAAGAATCTCAACAATAACATATTTTTTTATTTGTTTAACACTGTTTTGTGTTATTTCATAGTTTTGATGTCTTCACTATTATTCTACAATGTAGAAAATAGAAAAAACCCTTGAATGAGTAGGTGTTCTAAAACTTTTGACCGGTAGTATATTTTCTAGGATTGATGAGACCTTGGACTCACTTGCCGGCGCTCAGACTTAGCCAGTGTGTACTGGCAAGATGAGGATCATTGCAAAAATGCTTTTGTGACAATGAGAGGACATTCGAATTCCAGGTCATGGGGTTTGGGTTGACAAATGCTCCAAGCAGCTTTCAGCATCTCATGGACCTGGTTTTGGCTGATTTACGGTGGACAACATGTTTGGTGTACTTAGATGACATCATAGTGTTTGGTCGTACATTCCAAGAGCATGTGAAGCGTTTAGACAAGGTTCTCAGCAGATTGGAGCAGGCAGGACTAAGGTGAAGACATCTAAGTGCCATTTGTTCAGGTTACAGGTGAGCTACACGGGACACATCTCAGCTAAGGGAGTGTCCACTGACCCCATGAAAACAGAGACAGAAGCTTTTTAGGCCTGGCGTCATCCTACAGGAGGTTCATAACAGATTTTGCAGCCATGGCGGAGCCTTTGTACAGATTGACAGATAAGGGGAAAATGTTTGAGTGGAACACAGTGTGTGAAGTGGCATTTAATGAATTGATGTCCAAGCTTACCACATCCCACATACTTGCTTTCCCGGACCCAAATCTAGATTTCATAATGAATACTGACGCATGTGACATAGGCATAGGGGTAGTCCTCTCCCAGAAACACGAGGGTAGAGAGAGAGTAGTAGCATATGCCAGTTGGGCACTGTCAAAACAGGAGAGGAAGTATTCACCTACCAAGAAGGAGCTTCTTGTTGTGGTAGTGTTTCTTAAACATTTCAGACAGTTTTTGCTGGGGAGGAAATTTCTACTGAGAACTGATCACAGCTCACTGAGGAGGCTGAGTAACTTCAAACAACCTGAGGGACAGTTGGCTAGATGGTTAGAGAAACTGGATCAGTTTGACTATGATATTGTCCACATGCCAGAGAGTCTGCACAGTAATGCAGATGGTGTGTCACACCAACACACACAGACAGAGAGTGTAGACACAGCCGACTCACAGGAGGCCACTATCAATCTGAGAGGCATCGAAAACAAGCCTCAGGGTGTCACTATTGAGCCTGTAGTTGGAGCTCAAACAAGCCAGTCCCCACAAATGCAGCTTTCCTTTTGGAAGCACATGATAGAGATCCTGTGGTCTCCCAGTTAAATAAATTGAAAAAAGAGGGTAGAACAGAGCTCCCTGTGGAGTTGCAATCGGAGCCAAAGTTCAGGCCTTTCAAACAAGTGTGGGGGGCATTACATGTGAAGAATGGGGTGTTATGCCTTGAGAGTCAAATCTATGAGACAGATGACACCATCTGGAGAGGGGTTGAACCAGATGAGCTCGTACATGAGATACTTACCTTCCGTTTGGCCACTCTACCATAAAGGCCTGATTGGTAAAGTGCTGCAAAGATGGTTGTTCTTCTGGAAGGTTCTCCCATCTCTGCAGAGGAACTCTGGAGCTCTATCAGAGTGACCTTCGTGTTCTTGGTCACCTCTCTGACCAAGGCCCTTCTCCCCCAATTGCTCAGTTTGGCCAGGTGGCCAGCTCTAGGAAGAGTCTGGGTGGTTCCAAACTTCTTCCATTTAAGAATGATGGAGGCCACTGTGTTCTTAGGGACCTTCAATGCTGCAGAACATTTTTGGTACACTTCCCCAGATCTGTGCCTCGATCACAATCCTGTCTTGGAGCTCTACGGACAATTCCTTTGACCTCATGGCTTGGTTTTTGCTCTGACATGCTCTGTCAACTGTGGGACCTTATATAGACAGGTGTGTGCCTTTCCAAATCATGTCCAATCATTTGAATTTACCACAGGTAGGGCTGTGGTGGTCACAAAATATTGTCAGCCGGTGATTGTCAAGCAAATAACTGTCGGCCTCAAGGTAATTGACCGTTAATTAACGTAAACACATTTAGCATCTCCTGGCTTCTACGCATAGCCTACAAGCCACTGATGCTGACCTTTGGAACATCTACATTTTAAAAACTCTAATAAATCCTTGTAATATAGCCTACACCTTCACAATAAATCCATTATTTATTTTAGACAGGTCTAAAGAAGCATGAAATGAAGAAAATGTAGTCTACTCTGAGTTGTCCTTATGTTAGGTCCTGATCTGGCTATGCCAAATGTCTGTGGGCTACACTAGTTCATTTAGCAGACAACATTTGCTTAGAATTCCGTGGCATTAATTTATAGTATGAAGAATACAATTGAACAAAGCTGAATAAAATATAAAGGATATTTTCTCCAAACGATTTGAGGGAGTGCGCACATTCGGCTATTCTGTGTTGAGCGGTTAACAAAGAAATAGGTATTCCTATATGCTTAATTTAGAGTTATTAATGTAACTTTAGTTGTTCTACAAACATTGGGCTATACAGTGCCCTCCGCTGATATTGGCACCCTTGGTAAATCTGAGCAAAACAGGCTGTGAAATGTTTTTATTTGCTGTTTATCCTCTTGGTCTTTCATTCAAAATATTCACAAAAATCTAACCTTTAATTGAAGTAAAATGATTGAAAAAAATAAATGTGAAATTTACTCCGAAACATGTGTGCCACAATTATTGGCACCCCTACAAATTATTTTCAGTAAAATCTAACTGAAGTTTATTCCCATTCATATTTTATGTTTTTAAGTTCACCTGAGTGATTAGGTACACTTAAGTGGTAAGCCATGACTTCCTGTTTCACTGGGGTATAAATATGAGGTGACACACAGGCCAAGTTCTCATAGTCATCCATCATTATGGGAAAGACCCAAGAATACAGTAATGATGTGCAACAAAAGGTTGTTGAGCTGCACAAATCAGGAAATGTCTATAAAAAAAATAGCTCAACAGTTGAAAATGCCCATTTCCACTATCAGGGCAATAATTAAGAAGTTTAAGCAACTGGAGATGTTAACAATCGGCCTGGAAGAGGACGTGTGTCTATATTGACCCCACGCACAGTGAGGAGGATGGTTCGAGTAGCCAAAAAATCTCCAAGGATCCCAGCTGGAGAATTGCAGACGTTAGCTGGGTCTTGGGGTCAGAAAGTCTCCAAAACTACGATCAGACATAACCACAAGTTGTTTGGGAGGGTTGCCATAAAAAAGCCTTCATCAAACAACAAACTCAAGCGCCTACAGTTTGCCAAATGTTACTGGAACTTTCAATGGGACTTGGTTCTATAGTCAGATGAGACCAAAATATAGCTTTTTGGAAACAAACACCAGAGGTGGGTTTGGCATAGACAGAAAGATAGCCATGCAGAAATGTACCTCATCCCCACTGAAGTATGGTGGTGGATCTTTGATGTTGTGGGGCTGTTTTGTCTTCCAAAGGCCCTGGACAACTTGTTAGGATACATGGTATCATGGACTCCATCAAGTACCAGCAGATATTACATCAAAACCTGACTGCCTCTGCTAGGAAGCTTAAACTGGGCCGTGGTTGGATCTTCCAGCAGGACAATGATCCAAAGCATACCTCAAAATCAACACAAAAATGGTAAACTGACCACAGAATCAAGGTTTTGCCATGGCCATCCCAGTCCCCTGACCTAAACCCCATAGAAAACCTGTGGGATGAGCTGAAGAGGAGAGTCCACAAGCATGGACCTCGGAATCTGAAGGATCTGGAGAGATTCTGTATGGAGGAATGGTCTCAGATCCCTTGCCATGTGTTCTCCAAACTCATTACGCATTATAGGAGAAGACTCTGAGCTGTTATTTTGGCAAAGGGAGGTTGCACAAAGTATTGAATGAAGGGGTGCCAATAATTGTGGCAAACATATATTTGAGAAAAAATATTTGTTTTATGATAAGAATAATTTTTTTCTTTCAATTATTTTACTTTAATTAAAGGTTAGATTTCTGTGAATAGACCAAGAGGATAAACAATTTTTTCTTTAAATTCACAGCCCGTTTTGCTCATATTTACCAAGGGTGCCAATATTAGTAGAGGGCACTGTATGTTTTGATTTTTAATACATTGTAAGGCTGCATGATGCGACTCTAATGATGATTTGAAAAATGTCGCTTGAAAGGCATGAGCTCTGCTTAGTTTTTTGCGCAGGCACACACAACATCAGTCACTTATTCACAATTTGACAAGCACTTGATAATGCCTAGAATTTCACGGCGGCATCCCCTTTGTGTGGCCGTAATGCACCCTAAAAAAATGAAAGTGCATGTCTGCGCATGTCCTTATCCATCAAGATGGCGCCGGAGGAGATGGTTGCCGTTTTACGGCCCTCTAACTGTGTGTTTTTTCGCGTTTTTTGGAATTTATTCTGTACATAATGTTTCTGCCACCGTCTCTTATAACCAAAAAGAGGTTCTGGATGTCAGGACAGCGATATCTCACCTCGTATTGGACGAAGGTTTTTTCTTCAACGAGTCAGAAGCAAAGGATATTCTACAGACACCCGACAAGGCCCAAATCCCTGTCATTCGCATGAGAAAGAGACAGAGATATCGTGGACGTAGGTCGGGGTGCCTTGTAAGGATCCGACGGCGAGCGAGTAATCTGCCTCTTCTATCAATCCTATTAGCCAACCTACAATCATTGGAAAACAAAATGGACGACCTAAGATCAAGGATATCTTCTGTTTCACCAAGTCGTGGCTGAACGACGACATGGATAACATACAGCTGGTGGGATATACGCTACATCGGCAGGATAGAACGGCTGACTCCGGTAAGACAAGGGGTGGCGGTCTGTGTATATTTGTAAACAACAGCGGATGCATAAAATCTAATACTAAGGAAGTCTCGAGGTTTTTCTCGCCTGAGGTAGAGGATCTCATGATAAGCTGTAGACCACACTATTTACCAAGAGAGTTTTCTTCTATATTTTTCATAGCTGTCTATTTACCACCACAAACCGATGCTGGCACTAAAATTGCACTCAATGAGCTGTATAAGGCCATAAGCAAACAGGAAAACGCTCATCCAGAGGCAGCGCTCCTAGTGGCCGGGGACTTTAATGCAGGGAAACTTAAATCCGTTCTGCCTAATTTCTATCAGCATGTTAAATGTGCAACCAGAGGACAAAAAAACTCTAGACCACCTTTACTCCACACACAGAGACGCATACAAAGTTGTCCCTTGCCCTCCATTTGGCAAATCTGACCATAATTCTGTCCTCCTGATTCCTGCTTATGAGCAAAAACTAAAGCAGAAAGCACAAGTAACTTGGTTAATAAGGAAGTGGTCAGATGACGCAGATGCTAAGCTACAGGACGGTTTTGCTAGCACAGACTGGAATATGTTCCGGGATTCTTCCGATGGCATTGAGGAGTACACCACATCAGTCACTGGCTTCATCAATAAGTGCATCGATGACGTCGTCCCCACAGTGACCGCACGTACATACCCCAACCAGAAGCCATGGATTACAGGCAACATCCGCACTGAGCTAAAGGGTAGAGCTGCCGCTTTCAAGGAGCGGGACTCTAACCCGGACGCTTATAAGAAATCCTGCTATGCCCTCCGACGAACCATCAAACAGGCAAAGAGTCAATACAGGACTAAGATTGAATCGTACTACACCGGCTCCGACAGGGCTTGCAAACTACATTACAGACTACAAAGGGAAGCACAGCCGCAGGCTGCCCAGTGACACGAGCCTACCAGACGAGCTAAATCACTTCTATGCTTGCTTCGAGACAAGCAACACTGAAGCATGCATGAGAGCATCAGCTGTTCCGGTTGAATATGTGATCACGCTCTCCATAGCCGATGTGAGTAAGACTTTTAAGCAGGGCAACATTCACAAGACCGCAGGGCCAGACGGATTATCAGGACCTGTATTCCGAGCATGTGCTGACCAACTGGCAAGTGTCTTCACTGACATTTTCAACATGTCCCTGACTGAGTCTGTAATACCAACATGTGTCAAGCAGACCACCATAGTCTCTGTGCCCAAGAACACTAAGATAACCTGCATAAATGACTACTGTTATTTTATTTTACTGCTGCTCTTTAATTATTATTATATATATTTCTTTACTTATATATTTTTACCTTATTTTTTTCTTTAAACTGCATTGTTGGTTAAGGGCTTGTAAGTAAGCATTGCACTGTAAGGTCTACACCTGTAATATTAGGTGCATGTGGCAAATAAAATTTGATTTGAATTCCAAGGTGCATATTGAAGATATTGGAAGACCTGTTATCAAGTACTTTTCATCAGCCAACCAGATGAGTAGGCCTAACAAACAGCAAAAGCACTAGCCCATGTCAATCTACTATCCCCCATAGTACAAAGATCGACCTATTCTGTTCTGTGCAAGAAATAAATATTCCAAACATAGTCTAGGACAGTTGTGGGATGCGATATATCCCAAATTAATAAAACCACTATCATTAAAAAACAATTTTTACACAATGTAGCTGACGCAACAGATCAGAATGTTTAGCTTAAAATGTTGATAAACTATTAGGCTATTTCTTCACATTATAAGCGCAGCAATGCACACATGGTAGTAAGCTATAAGCGCAAATGTTCCATTAGAGGAAAACACCATTATAAAAAGTGACCGCAAATGCAATTATGCATGTCATGCTTTTATTATAAAGGTGCATTTTTATGGTGAAAATTATCTTCCCCAAACTTGAAACTCACGCGCTGCTTATGTATGCGCAAAGCTGTCATCAAAGCAAAGGGTGGCTTTTTGAAGAATCTCAAATATAAAATATATTCTGATTTGTTTAACACTTTTTTGGTTACTACATGATTCCATATGTGTTCTTTCATAGTTTTGATGTCTTCACTATTATTCTACAATGTAGAAAATAGTAAAAATAAAGAAAAACCCTTGATTGAGTAGGTGTTCTAAAACTTTTGACTGGTAGTGTACAGTATTCATTTTTTTTGTATCCGTTTCCATACTGTTTCCCTATCTTTAGTAGATATACCATACGGTTAAAGAGAAAATAGCCTAATTAATGAAAAAAGCATCTAATCAACAATGGTATTATTTTCAATTAACTCTGCAACTCTTCCAACTATTGATGTATTTCACAACTGCCGTCAGTTTGATGC
Organism: Coregonus clupeaformis; assembly: GCF_020615455.1. NCBI lineage: Eukaryota > Metazoa > Chordata > Actinopteri > Salmoniformes > Salmonidae > Coregonus > Coregonus clupeaformis. Next base: position 34,753,138 of record NC_059198.1, on the reverse strand, counting down.
CAAAACATTGACAACAAATACATAGTGACAATGTAAAAAAAATGAATAAAGGATATTTCATGCTAAAACCCTCATATTATTCATTAAGGTGATGGTTTATATTCAGGATAATGTTTTACAGCTTTGTCATTCTATTTTTAATTTTTTTAATCATTTTATTTAATTATTTTATGCATTTTACATATGCTAAGGTCACACAGAGGGCCAGAGATAGTTACAGACAACTGTACAAATCTGAAGTACCCAAAAGGGCCACTAGATGTCTTGTGATAGACATAAAATCCTTGAAAGATACCATGATTCTGGTAGTTTACTGGTAAACTTTGAAAGTTTCCAGTAATATACCCTTCTTTGCAACCCTAATCTCCTCTCATGCCCTGCCTCATTCTCCCCCACTCCAGTGTGCACAGCTACCCCTCCCCCTCCCTGTCCCCCTCCCTTCGCCCCGAACTGGTGGACCTCATCCTCACCTACGCCCTCCGTGTGTGGAGCAACCCCACCCCCCTCAACTTCCACCTTCTTCGCCCCTCCCGGGACCACCCCGACCAAGAGGGGGACTTCAGGGTGTCCTTCCTCAGCTCCTACCACGAGGACGGGTACCCCTTCGATGGCAGAGGGGGCACCCTGGCTCACGCCTTCTTCCCTGGGACGGCGGACATGGCGGGGGACACCCACTTTGACAATGGGGAGAGCTGGAGTTACGGGTATGGAGGTGAGGGAGAGGCTTACGGCTTAACACACATACACAGTGTGTACTTCTGTGAATAACATAATGAGATTTGAATTGCTTTCTCTTTCTCTTTCCCTCTCTATCCATCTATCTCATTTCCTCCCCCCATCTCTTACTCTCTCCCTCTCTTTCCTAACCTTGTCTCTCCCTTTTTTTCCCTCCCTCCATTTCTGTCATTCTCTCCCTCTATCGCCAAATTGCCTATACCTACAGTATATGTACATGTCTACCTCAATTACCTTGTACCCCTGCACATCGACTCGGTACTGGTACCCCATGTAGAGCTGAAGTCGGAAGTTTGCATACACTTAGGTTGGAGTCATTAAAACTCATTTTTAAACCACTCCACACATTTCTTGTTAACAAACTATAGTTTTGGCAAGTCGGTAAGGACATACACTAAGTTGACTGTGCCTTTAAACAGCTTGGAAAATTCCAGAAAATGATGTCATGGCTTTTGAAGCTTCTGATAGGCTAATTGACTTCATTTGAGTCAATTGGAGGTGTACCTGTGGATGTATTTCAAGGCCTACCTTCAAACTCAGTGCCTCTTTGCTTGACATCATGGGAAAATCAAAGATGAACGTACTTTGTTGCGAAAAGTGCAAATCAATCCCAGAACAACAGCAAAGGACCTTGTGAAGATGCTGGAGGAAACAGGTACAAAAGTATCAATATCCACAGTAAAACGAGTCCTATTACGACATAACCTGAAAGGCCGCTCAGCAAGGAAGAAGCCAGTGCTCCAAAACCGCCATAAAAAAGCCAGACTATGGTTTGCAACTGCACATGGGGACAAAGATCATGCTTTTTGGAGAAATGTCCTCTGGTCTGATGAAACAAAAAATATAACTGTTTGGCCATAATGACCATCGTTATGTTTGGAGGAAAAGGGGGGCAGCTTGCAAGCCGAAGAACACCATCCCAAACGTGAAGCACGGTGGTGGCAGCATCATGCTGTGGGGGTGCTTTACTGCAGGAGGGACTGGTGCACTTCACAAAATAGATGGCATCATGAGGAAGGGAAATTATGTGGATATATTGAAGCAACACCTCAAGACGTCAGTCAGGAAGTTAAAGCTTGGTCGCAAATGGGTCTTCCAAATGGACAATGACCCCAAGCATACTTCCAAAGTTGTGGCAAAATGGCTTAAGGACAACAAAGTCAAGGTATTGGAGTGGCCATCACAAAGCCCTGACCTCAATCCTATAGAAAATGTGTGGGCAGTACTGAAAAAGCGTGTGCGAGCAAGGAGGCCAACAAACCTGACTCAGTTACACCAGCTCTGTCAGGAGGAATGGGATAAAAATTCACCCAACTTATTGTGGGAAGCTTGTGGAAGGCTCCCCGAAACGTTTGACCCAAGTTAAACAATTTAAAGGCAATGCTACCAAATACTACTTGAGTGTATGTAAACTTCTGACCCACTGGGAATGTGATGAAAGAAATAAAAGCTGAAATAAATCATTCTCTACGATTATTCTGACATTTCATATTCTTAAAATAAAGTGGTGATCCTAACTGACCTAAGACAGGGAATTTTTACTAGGATTAAATGTCAGGAATTGTGAAAAACTGAGTTTAAATGTATTTGGCTAAGGTGTATGTAAACTTCCGACTTCAACTGTATATAGCAAAGTTATCGTTACTCATTGTGTATTTATTCCTTGTGTTATTATTTTTCTATTATTTCAATTTTTTTCTCTTTGCATTGTTGGGCCCGTGAGTAAGCATTTCACTGTTAGTCTACACCTATTGTTTACCAAGCATGGGATAAATACAATTTGATTTGAGATCTATTGTGTCTCTTTTTCTCTCCTCTCCATCTCTCTCTCAGATGACATTGGCACCACTGATCTCTTCACGGTGGCGGTGCATGAGTTTGGCCACGCCCTGGGCCTCTCACATTCCTCTTCCAATCCCTCCATCATGAGGCCATACTACCAGGGGACTGTGGGGGACATCCAGAGCTATACACTACCTACCGATGACAGGCTGGGAATACAGGCTATTTATGGTACACACCATCACACTCACACACAGTGCACACACACACATTTGAAGTCTTTATTTGGGTCCTCAACAAAGGGAATTGTCATAAAGACCCATATGCAGTACATACGCACGCATGCACAACACAAACAGACACAGGAACACAAATGCTCAAAAAACACTGAAATGGTATTTCATAGGAAAGAGAAGAAAGTCTGCAACGCATCCCACTCCGGCCCCCACCACTCCCAAGCTACCTTTACTGCCCAGTCCTCCATCCCCAAGACTAACACCACAGTGAGTGTATAACTGGGCAAATACTGCACTACTACTATTGTTACAGTTAAGATACTATATCACAATATCATGAAAATATCATAAAGATACAGTACCCTCTCTCTACCGCCACTTACAAAACACAGCCCAGACCCTGCTCTGCCAGATCGCTGTGAGGGGAAATATGATGCCATTGCCAACATCAGAGGAGAAGTCTTCTTCTTCAAGGGTAAGAAGAACAACCATTTTTCATGTAAACCCCAGAAACATGTATGGGCTTGGGAATGTTAGTGTCTGTGTGGCGCCATTTTCTCACGAGCCAAAAGTGGTCCCCGAAAATTGCATACTACAGTGAGATCCAAAAGTATTTGGACAGTGACACATTTTGTGTTGTTTTGCTCTGCACTTCAGCACTTTCGATACAAATAAAGGGTAAATAATGTATTGTGTCATTTCGGAGTCACTTTTATTGTAAATAACAGTAGAATATGTTTCTAAACACTTCTACATTACCATGATTATGGATAATCCTGAATGAATTGTGAATAATGGTGAGTGAGAAAGTTACAGAGGTACAAAGATCATATCCCCAAGACCTGCTGACCTCTCACCATTACCAATAACAGGGGAGGTTAACATTTGGGGGGGTATGACGCTTATGCCTCTGTAACTTTCTCACTCATCATTATTCACTCATCATTCATGATTATATATTCTTATTTACAATAAAAGTGACTCCAAAATGACATTATTTACCATTCATTTGTATCCAAAGTGCTGAAGTACAGAGCCAAAACAACACAAAATGTGTCACTGTCCAAATACTTTTGGATCTCACTGTAGTATACAATTTTCGGGGACCACTTTTGGCTCGTGAGCGCTACTTTCAGAACTACTGGCTAAAAAGTATACAAAGTACTGGTGTCTCTCTTTAAAGGGAAGATTGCAGAATTAGGTTGCTGTTAAACATTCTGATTGGTTTCATCCTTCCAACTAAAAGTCCCAATACGACATATCACTTTAGAATTGTATTTTGGGCAACATTTTTATTTTTATCTGAATTTAACCAAGGTGATGTCGTTCAGAAAAGTGACGTCAAGAGAAGAACACACGTGTGAATACACAGCAGGAGTGAAGTCACTGTCCACATAAGACAGGAAAGACCCACATCATTGTTTATTTTATTTTATATTTTGGCACTTATCATCTGACCATATCCTGTGATTTCTTTATTCTGTATCAGCTAAAAAAAAAAAAAAACACTTATACAGCAGGCAGGCTTTTAGCATAGCGCATTTTACACCACTGCTGGTTTACCCCTACTAGCTAACCCCTAGCAGCCTTGAAACACATCTCTTATTAGCAGCTCAGCACATCAGCATTTCTCATACTGTTACACAAAATCAAGATAAACCTTTATCATCATAGTAGACATTGAACGTCTATAACCAAACTGGCTAAAACTGTTGTTGGCCGATGGTAGCTATAGCTCTCCACATGCTAACCTGAGTACTAACATTACTAACGTTACTAGCAGCAGTAACAGTAAATCCAGGTATAATGGCTAACACACACATTGGCTACCATGATATCCTGCAACTTAAATCGGCCAATAAAGATCAGACAGTTCAGCAAAAATAAAGACATACCTTGAAATAAACAATGACATTAATCCAAACAATGACATTAATATTTGACCATTTATTTCTGCAAAACGTGCAGTGTTGATGGAGTTGTTGTAGCTTGCTTGTTAGCTAGCTAGCTTATTCCATCCCCAAACACCATGCTAGATCCGAGTGGGCCAGTTCATTTTGAATGGCCCGGTGCACTTAGATAGCTGGCTATTGTTTAGTTGCGTCATTTCAAATCTGGTATTAGGAACAAAAGAGGTCAATACACGTCTTCTAAAATAGACTAGTATTTTAATTAATGCAAACCACTTCAATAGTAAATATGATGTTCGTATATACGGGTCCACTGAAATACCACGCAGGGCACTCAGAGAACTGATCCATTGTTCTGAGTTCTTCTTCAAATACTCTGACAGAGATAGTTCCCGCTCCCTGCTGAGCCTATCAGGGTAGAGACTGAGCGTGGTTTAGACTTACTCAGCCTCTCCGTTGGCACACAGGCTGGTCCCAGACCCTTGGCGCTTTATCGTTGCACACTGTTGCCAGGCATAAGTTGTTATCATCACAACCTGTAGAGTCAGCACCCATAGACACTGTTCCCCTGTACCTACGTCCTTGGACGGTTCACAGATCACAAAGAGGCAGTGTTCGTATCTGTGAGAAATACAAGTCTTATCTCATCCTACCCCCTAACGTTCCTCACATGAATCACAGCTTGTTATGTGAAACAATTTATATCAGTACAGTACAAACCCATTATGTTTAATCATTAATGCATTCCTTCTAAGCTAGTCATCACATCTAGATCCCCACACTATCTTTGTTTTTTTGATCATCTACTAGCAACATAACATGACAAAACTCTTTGGGCACTTTAGTACCTACTTACCCAATTCGCCTCCATCACCGAAGCCACCAGCCGTCTGTTCCTTTCTTGACGTCAAAGCCCAATGGTATAGGAGTTTTTGATAAATGTCAATCAAATTGCGAAAATAGAAGTGTATATCATTTTTTTTGCATAAAGACGTTTAGATGGAATACAATCCATTTACGTTGTTAGATTTGTGAAATATACTGTGTATCGTGTAACCTTTCCTTTAACACTTATCCGAAGTGTACTTATTAAAAGTAAACTGTAACCCGTACATTGTACACAAATACGTATGCATAGTGCCATGTTCATCCAGAATGCCGCAGCCCGTCTGGTGTTCAACCTTCCCAAGTTCTCTCACGTCACCCCCCTCCTCCGCACACTCCACTGGCTTCCAGTTGAAGCTCGCATCCGTTACAAGACCATGGTGCTTGCCTTTGGAGCAGCGAGGGGAACGGCACCTCTGTACCTTCGGGCTCTGATCAGTCCCTACACCCAAACGAGGGCATTGCGTTCATCCACCTCTGGCCTGCTGGCTCCCCTTCCTCTGCGGAAGCATAGCTCCCGCTCAGCCCAGTCAAAACTGTTCGCTGCTCTGGCACCCCAATGGTGGAACAAGCTCCCTCACGACGCCAGGACAGCGGAGTCACTCACCACCTTCCGGAGACATTTGAAACCCCACCTCTTTAAGGAATACCTGGGATAGGATAAAGTAATCCTTCTACCCCCCCCCCCACAAAAAAAAAATTTGTAAAGTGGTTATCCCACTGGCTATAGGGTGAATGCATCAATTTGTGAGTCGCTCTGGACTAGAGCGTCTGCTAAATGACGTAAATGTGCCCTTGAGCAAGGCACTTAACCCTAATTGCTCCTGTAAGTCGCTCTGGATAAGAGCGTCTGCTAAATGACTAAAATGTAAAATGTAAAATGTAAATGTAATATTGTACACCCAAAACACACACTTTCCCATTCTCTCTCCCCCCAACCTGTGCCTCTCCCTTTATTTTCTCTCTCCCTCCCTCTCTCAGGTGCTTTCTTCTGGCGTGCTCGGCAGTGGGGTTCTCTGGTGTCTTTCATCCCAGCACTGATCCACAACTTCTGGGTTGGGCTCCCCCTATGGCTGGACCGGATCGACACAGTCTATGAGAGGAGCGACGGACACATCGTCTTCTTCATCGGTGAGAGAGGCAAAAAATATTCCAAAATATATAATACTGCATAATATTATATGTTATACCGTAAATATATAATATTCTGAATTGTATATTGTTTACTGTTATGTGCTTGTATGAGTAGTATATGAATGCCCAAATGAGCGTCTACTATCTGTTTATGTCTGATAAATGATATATTTCAATTTGATTCATCTCTCTCTGGTTGTCCTCTGTCCTCTCTACTCTCTGTGCAGGAGCCCAGTACTGGGTGTTCAAAGACAGGGCCTCTCTGCCTGGGTACCCACGCTCCCTGGAGGAATGGGGCGTGCGTACCATGGACGGTCGGGCACTGGAGAGGGTGGAGGCGGTGTTCGTGTGGGCACACAACGGGAAAACATACGTGTTCAGCGGAGGGGAGTTCTGGAGATTTGACGAAGGGGGGCGGGTCAGGAAACTGGAGGGGGGGTACCCCAAAAGGGCCTCCCTCTGGACAGGGGTGCCCTCTGACCCCGATGACATCATCAGCTGGGGAGACGGTAAGAGAGGTGCTCGAGTTAGTGGTTGCCCCTAATTACAGATCCAGGATCAGATTAGCCTTTACCCAATCCAACCATTTTACCCAGGGATGGGCAACTGACAGCCCCCCATTTTGTAGACCCGCGGATAATTAAAAAAAAATAGGAACTCAGTCGGGGTGTCAACTTACTGTTGAGAGTTAGAACAATAGAATACACAAGGTGCAATTTCAAAATGTGGTTGTGCATCAGCAGTTTTTCTATTATGTCAGTCACTGACAGTCACTCAATTAGCCCATGTCTGCTAAACATTTTTTGATTGGTAAGTTAGTCTAGCGGCCAGCTATCTAAACTGGTAGTAAGCATGGTCGAATTACCGACCTATGGCAAAATTAGCTGTAAAACTGCAGGAAATTAGCTGTAAAACTGCAAATTCTTCTCTCCGCCCCTTGGCAAAATGAGTAGAATTGCATGAAATGAGTTATAAAATTGCAAAATCTTCTCTCTGCCCCATAGCAAAATGTGTAGAATTGCAGCAAATGTACTTAAAACTGCAACATTTTCTCTCCGCCCCATGGCAAAATGTGTAGAATTGCAGGGAATTAACTCTAAAACTATAAATGTTTCTCTTCGCTGTCAAGAAGGGGGCCGCTAAAATGTTTTGCTCACAACAAAATGTTGCTTAGGGCCCCCAAAAGGCTAGGGCCGGCTCTGTGGGTATGGATTTACTGTGGGTATGGATGTGGGTACGCAGACCCATGAGCCACTCATGATGAGTTCAGTTCTAAGGTGACATATGGAATTGTTTTAAGATGATCATACTATGGATCATTTAGCTACAGTGGGGAGAACAAGTATTTGATACACTGCCGATTTTGCAGGTTTTCCTACTTACAAAGCATGTAGAGGTCTGTAATTTTTATCATAGGTACACTTCAACTGCGAGAGACGGAATCTAAAACAAAAATCCAGAAAATCACATTGTATGATTTTAAGTAATTAATTTGCATTTTATTGCATGACATAAGTATTTGATACATCAGAAAAGCAGAACTTAATATTTCGAACAGAAACCTTTGTTTGCAATTACAGAGATCATACGTTTCCTGTAGGTCTTGACCAGGTTTGCACACACTGCAGCAGGGATTTTGGCCCACTCCTCCATACAGACCTTCTCCAGATCCTTCAGGTTTCGGGGCTGTCGCTGGGCAATACGGACTTTCAGCTCCCTCCAAAGATTTTCTATTGGGTTCAGGTCTGGAGACTGGCTAGGCCACTCAGGACCTTGAGATGCTTCTTACGGAGCCACTCCTTAGTTGCCCTAGCTGTGTGTTTCGGTTCGTTGTCATGCTGGAAGACCCAGCCACGACCCATCTTCAATGCTCTTAATGAGGGAAGGAGGTTGTTGGCCATCCTCCCCTCAATACGGTGCAGTCGTCCTGTCTCCTTTGCAGAAAAGCATCCCCAAGGAATGATGTTTCCACCTCCATGCTGGTGTTGTGTTCTTGGGGTTGTACTCATCCTTCTTCTTCTTCCAAACACGGCGAGTGGAGTTTAGACCAAAAAGCTCTATTTTTGTCTCATCAGACCACATGACCTTCTCCCATTCCTCCTCTGGATCATCCAGATGGTCATTGGCAAACTTCAGACGGGCCTGGACATGCGCTGGCTTGAGCAGGGGGACCTTGCATGCGCTGCAGGATTTTAATCCATGACGGCGTAGTGTGTTACTAATGGTTTTCTTTGAGACTGTGGTCCCAGCTCTCTTCAGGTCATTGACCAGGTCCTGCCGTGTAGTTCTGGGCTGATCCCTCACCTTCCTCATGATCATTGATGCCCCACGAGGTGAGATCTTGCATGGAGCCCCAGACTGAGGGTGATTGACCGTCATCTTGAACTTCTTCCATTTTCTAATAATTGTGCCAACAGTTGTTGCCTTCTCACCAAGCTGCTTGCCTATTGTCCTGTAGCCCATCCCAGCCTTGTGCAGGTCTACAATTTTATCCCTGATGTCCTTACACAGCTCTCTGGTCTTGGCCATTGTGGAGAGGTTGGAGTCTGTTTGATTGAGTGTGTGGACAGGTGTCTTTTATACAGGTAACGAGTTCAAACAGGTGCAGTTAATACAGGTAATGAGTGGAGAACAGGAGGGCTTCTTAAAGAAAAACTAACAGGTCTGTGAGAGCCGGAATTCTTACTGGTTGGTAGGTGATCAAATACTTATGTCATGCAATAAAATACAAATTAATTACTTAAAAATCATACAATGTGATTTTCAGGATTTTTGTTTTAGATTCCGTCTCTCACAGTTGAAGTGTACCTATGATAAAAATTACAGACCTCTACATGCTTTGTATGTAGGAAAACCTGCAAAATCGGCAGTGTATCAAATACTTGTTCTCCCCACTGTATTTGATTTATACAAATATTTGATAAAATATCGTATTTGGCCTTTACTACTATAGCCCATAGAAACGCATTGAATAACACATTCATAAATGGCAAAACAGACGACAGTCATTAGTTTGTAGCCCAAATGTATGGACGCTACAAACAGAAGTTGGCACATCGACGGTACCTACTTCAGACGAGTCCCCTGACAGTTGTGGGGGTCATAGAGCAAAATAGAGATCACCATCGTGTTCGTGAGAGTCATAATAGTTTGTAGTTCATACCGTTCGGACACTACAGACGTTTTCAGTGAGAAGAACAATTTTTGGGATGTCTCATGGTCTGAGAAACATCGCTTTTAAATTGACACTATGGAATGCAATGACATCCCTTTTAACCTTTTTAAATGCCTTAATGAATTATCACTATTAACTATCCTATTATCACTATTAACTATCCTATTATCACTATTAACTATCCTATTATCACTATTAACTATCCTATTATCACTATTAACTATCCTATTATCACTATTAACTATCCTATTATCACTATTAACTGTACATACCGTTTCTATCTTTATACCATATTTATCAATTCTAATCCCTACATAAACTCACTCGGACATACACACACACACACACACACACACACACACACACACACACACACACACACACAGGAGCTGCATGTGGTCTCTCTCGCACTCACAGCTGCACTGGGCACTCTCTGACCACGCCAACATCTTGTGAGCTGGTGAGTAGCCTCCTAGAAAGCTAGCGAGCAAGACGGCTAACGGCTAATTGCTAGACATTCAAAGAGCACATTTATATCATCACTCAAACACATTTACTTACGATTAAACAACATACACTAACTTCTGTAACATTCTGACATGAACAAATACGTTTTAAATCGAATTCGGTCCTGAAAGGGGGGAAATATAGAAATGAATCACACAGAGAAGTTGTTTCAGCTTCAAGTCAGTGTAATGAGTGAGCTGGGAAGCTCCATGAGCCTTTTATAGGAATTCTTAGGCATAACCAATAAAACTCAGCTCAAACAGAAAACACAGATCATATTATCAACATTCAGACAAATGATAGCATATCACTTGCTTGTACACATTATGATTCTGTATTATTTCGTTATGGCATTAAGGCACATTTCATTCTATCACACATACATTTTTCATATGGGTGTCCTCGGAAATCAAACCCACAATCCTGGTGTTGCTAGCACCATGCTCTACCAACTGATGCACCATGCTCCACATTTTGTTCAGTTACAGCCTTATTCTAAAATTGATTAAATCAATGTTTTTCCTCATCAATCTACACACAATACCCCATAATGACAAAGTGAAAACAGGTTTTTAGAAATGTTTGCAAATGTATAAAAAATAAAAAACAGAAATAGCTTATTTACATATTTCCGAGACAGGATTGTGTCGAGGCACGGATCTGGAGAAGGGTACCATATAATTTCTGCAGCATTGAAGGTACGCAAGAACACAGTGGCCTCCATCATTCTTAAATGGAAGAAGTTTGGAACCACCAAGACTCTTCCTAGAGCTGGCCGCCCGGCCAAACTGAAAAATCGGGGGAGAAGGGCCTTGGTCAGGGAGGTGACCAAGAACCTGTTGGTCACTCTGACAGAGCTCCAGAGTTCCTCTGTGGAGATGAGAGAACCTTCCAGAAGGACAACCATCTCTGCAGCACTCCACCAATCAGGCTTTTACGGTAGAATGGCCAGACGGAAGCCATTCCTCAGTAAAAGGCAGCTCGCTTGGAGTTTGCCAAAAGGCACCCAAAGGACTCAACATTGAACTCTTTGGCCTGAATGCCAAGCGTCACGTCTGGAGGAAACCTGGTACCATCCCTACGGTAAAGCATGGTGGTGGCAGCGTCATGCTGTGGGGATGTTTTTCAGCGGCAGGGACTGGGAGACTAGTCAGGATCGAGGATGAAAACCTGCTCCAGAGTACTCAGGACCTCAAACTGGGGCAAAGGTTCACCTTCCAACAGGACAACAACCCTAAGCACACAGCCAAGACAATGCAGGAGTGGCTTCAGGACAAGTCTCTGAATGTCCTTGAGTGGCCCAGCCAGCACACAGACTTGAACCCAATCGAACATCTCTGGAGAAACCTGAAAATAGCTGTACAGCGACTCGCCCAATCCAACCAGACAGAGCTTGAGAGGATCTTCAGAGAAGAATGGGAGAAAATCCCCAAATACAGGTACACCAAGCTTGTAGCATCATACACAAGAAGACTCAAGGCTGCAATCGCTGCCAAAGGTGCTTCAACAAAGTACTAAGGAAAGGGTCTGAATACTTATGTAAATGTAATATTTCTAAAAATCTGTTTTTGCTTTGTCATTATGGGGTATTGTGTGTAGATTGATGAGGGGATATTTATTTTATTTTATACATTTTAGAATAAGGCTGTAACGTAACAAAATGTAGAAAAAGTCAAGGGGCCTGAATACTTTCCGAATGCACTGTACAAGTGGGAAACCTGCATATTTTTTGTTACCCGAGTTGCCGAGTTGTGATGTTTCACCACTGACCTTTGACCTTTTCAACCAAAAGATGACAACAAATCAATTTGACAATTACAAACTTATCAATGTGAATATAGCCAGTTTGGCCATATTGTCAATGTTAAGCAAGCTAGCTAACTTTATTATTAGTAACGTTAGCTAGCTTGTATAGCTACCTAAATATTTTTGGTTGAAGAATTGTTCCGACTTCAAAAGCACTTGAACACAATCATGTTGGTCTTATAACTTCCCACTTTCCCACTTCCCACGAGCACATGAATGCCCCATTTGTCACATGAATATAAATATATTGTATGCAACTTTACTGAGAGTGTGATATTGGGAGATTATCAATTGTGGAAAAGTCTGTCCTCTCCTCGACCCCTCCATCCTCCTCTCCTCTGTGACACGGAAACCGATGAGTGGTCGAGGAGAGTGTCAATATGTTAGTAATCGAAAGGAGGAGTATGCTCTCCTCCTCGAATACCTACTTTGGCAGAGGATGCACAAGAGTTTCCTCCCGGCAGCTAGCGCGGAAGTGTTTTAAAATCTGCCACACCCCCTCGAAGGAGAAAAGCATGCTCACATTTAAAAACTATACGCTACTTACAGTTCAAGTCGGAAGTTTACATACACTTAGGTTGGAGCCATTAAAACTTGTTATTCAACCACTCCACAAATTTGTTAACAAACTATAGTTTTGGCAAGTCGGTTAGGACATCTACTTTGTGCATGACACAAGTAATTTTTCCAACAATTGTTTACAGACAGATTATTTCACTTATAAATCACTTTATCACAATTCCAGTGGGTCAGAAGTTGACTGTGCCTTTAAAGAACTTGGAAAATTCCAGAAAATGATGTCATGGCTTTAGAAGCTTCTGATAGGCTAATTGACATACTTTGAGTCAATTGGAGGTGTACCTGTGGATGTATTTCAAGGCCTACCTTCAAACTCAGTGCCTCTTTGCTTGACATCATGGGAAAATCAAAAGAAATAAGCCAAGACCTCAGAAAAATATTTTTGGACCTCCACAAGTCTGGTTCATCCTTGGGAGCAATTTCCAAATGCCTGAAGGTACCACGTTCATCTGTACAAACAATAGTATGCAAGTGTAAACACCATGGGACCACACAGCTGTCATACCGCTCAGGAAGGAGACGCGTTCTGTCTCCTAGAGATGAACGTACTTTGGTGTGAAGAGTGCAAATCAATCCCAGAACAACAGCAAAGGACCTTGTGAAGATGCTGGAGGAAACGGGGACAAAAGTATCTACAGTGCCTTGCAAAAGTTTTCATGGTGGTGGCAGCATCATGCTGTGGGGATGTTTTTAATCGGCAGGGACCGGGAAACTGGTCTGAATTGAAGGAATGATGGATGGCGCTAAATACAGGGAAATGCTTGAGGGAAACCTGTTTCAGTCTTCCAGAGATTTGAGACTGGGACGGAGGTTCCACCTTCCAGCAGGACAATGACCCTAAGCATACTGCTAAAGCAACACTTGAGTGGTTTAAGGGAAAACATTTAAATGTCTTGGAATGGCCTAGTCAAATCCCAGACCTCAATCCAATTGAGAATCTGTGGTATGACTTAAAGATTGCTGTACACCAGCGGAACCCATCCAACTTGAAGGAGCTGGAGCAGTTTTGCCTTGAAGAATGGGCAAAAATCCCAGTTGCTAGATGTGCCAAGCTTATAGCGACATACCCCAAGAGACTTGCAGCTGTAATTGGGGGGGGGGGGATAACCTGAAAGGCCACTCAGCAAGGAAGAAGCCACTGCTCCAAAACCGCCATAAAAAAGCCAGACTACGGTTTGCAACTGCACATGGATTGTACTTTTTGTAGAAATGTCCTCTGATCTGATTAAACATAAATAGAACTGTTTGGTCATAATGACCATTGTTATGTTTGGAGGAAAAAGGGGGGGCTTGCAAGCCGAAGAACACCATCCCAACCGTGAAGTACGGGGGTGGCAGCATCATGCTGTGGGGGTGCTTTGCTGCAGGAGGGACTGGTGCACTTCACAAAATACATTGCATCATGAGGAAGGAAAATTATGTGGATATATTGAAGCAACATCTCAAGACATCAGTCAGGAAGTTAAAGCTTGGTCGCAAATGGGTCTTTCAAATGGACAATGACCCCAAGCATACTTCCAAAGTTGTGGCAAAATGGCTTAAGGACAACAAAGTCAAGGTACTGGAGTGGCCATCACAAAGCCCTGACCTCAATCCTATAGAAAATGTGTAGGCAGAACTGAAAAAGCATTTTGCGAGCAAGGAGGCCTATAAACCTGACTCAGTTACACCAGCTCTGTCAGGAGGAATGGGCCAAAATTCACCCAACTTATTGTGGGAAGCTTGTGGTTTGACCCAAATTAAACAATTTAAAGGCTACCAAATACTAATTGAGTGTATGTAAACTTCTGACCCACTGGGAATGTGATGAAAGAAATAAAAGCTGAAATAAATCATTCTCTACTATTATTCTGACATTTCACATTCTTAAAATAAAGTGGTGATCCTAACTGACATAAGTCAGGGAATTTTTACTTGGATTAAATGTCATGAATTGTGAAAAAACTGAGTGTAAATGTATTTGGCTAAGGTGTATGTAAACTCCCGACTTCAACTGTATATAACCTTTTATCACTTTACACATTTATTTTGGGATTCCACTCCTGTGAATTTGCCTGATGACGTGCGAGTGGAGAAGGAGAGTCTAATTTCATACAAGCGCATTTCTTTCAATGTTTCCTCTCCTCACCTCCGCTCTTCGATTACCTTTGACCTTTTTCAAAAGGAGGCGAGGAGAGGACGGAGGAGAGGAAGCGAAGTGTCAAGCAAAACCAATTGAGAATCTCCCAATGTGTTTAGTTGACCACATCTCTCCTTCAACTACACAAACCATACTATAATCACTCTCTTCCCTATGCCCCTCAGGAGATGCTTATTTTTTCAAGGACACCTCCTACTGGGTGCTAAAGAGAGGGGGATTGGACCAGGGAAGTATCACTCCAAAATCCACATCAGTGGATTGGATGAAATGTAAGGTTGCTGGACCAACTCCCACCCACTTACCCAAGATACCTCACCCTACAGGCAGAGACTGTGCCCAGAGTAGAACTGTGACAATAGAAGCATCTTATTGGCTAATCATACTGTCTGTTTTCGTTTTGTTGTTATTTTCTGTTTCTGTATGTTAGTGTTTTCTTTTTCAATGTTTTTTTCTCTGTCAACAATAATGATTACAATGATTTGGTGAAAATGAAATTAAATAGGTAAAATGACACACAGCAAGCAAGGTTCATGAGTTGTGATGATTTCAGTGCTCTGAGGAATTATAAGACATTAACAGTGTAGTTATGTATGTCCGTTTGGTCATTATGTCTTGTGTTGTATGTTATCTGTACGCCAAGTATGCCTGTCCTTTGTTGCAAAGACAATTTCCATATGGGATATTAAATTATACTATTCTATCCTATCCAGTGTAATGTCATGATTGGTTCAATTATAATTTAGTCGTTCTGAACTTAGTTTAGGAGCACGTTCAGTTGATTGAATGTTTTGCTATGTTTGCAAACAAGGATACAGAGACGTTGGTAAAGACAGATTTCTATCAAAATGATGTAAATCAAATCAACATGTATTTGTCGTATGCAATACATACATACATACAGTGGGGAGAACAAGTATTTGATACACTGCCGATTTTGCAGGTTTCCCTACTTACAAAGCATGTAGAGGTCTGTAATTTTTATCATAGGTACACTTCAACTTTGAGAGACGGAATCTAAAACAAAAATCCAGAAAATCACATTGTATGAATTTTAAGTAATTAATTTGCATTTTATTGCATGACATAAGTATTTGATACATCAGAAAAGCAGAACTTAATTTTGGTACAGAAACCTTTGTTTGCAATTACAGAGATCATACGTTTCCTGTAGGTCTTGACCAGGTTTGCACACACTGCAGCAGGGATTTTGGCCCACTCCTCCATACAGACCTTCTCCAGATCCTTCAGGTTTCGGGGCTGTCGCTGGGCAACATGGACTTTCAGCTCCCTCCAAAGATTTTCTATTGGGTTCAGGTCTGGAGACTGGCTAGGCCACTCCAGGACCTTGAGATGCTTCTTAGGGAGCCACTCCTTAGTTGCCCTGGCTGTGTGTTTCGGGTCGTTGTCATGCTGAAAGACCCAGCCACGACACATCTTCAATGCTCTTACTGAGGGAAGGAGGTTGTTGGCCAAGATCTCGCGATACATGGCCCCATCCATCCTCCCCTCAATACGGTGCCGTCGTCCTGTCCCCTTTGCAGAAAAGCATCCCCAAATAATTATGTTTCCACCTCCATGCTTCACTGTTGGGATGGTGTTCTTGGGGTTGTACTCATCCTTCTTCTTCCTCCAAACACGGCGAGTGGAGTTTAGATCAAAAAGCTAAATTTTTGTCTCATCAGACCACATGACCTTCTCCCATTCCTCCTCTGGATCATCCAGATGGTCATTGCCAAACTTCAGACGGGCCTGGACATGCGCTGGCTTGAGCAGGGGGACCTTGCGTGCGCTGCAGGATTTTAATCCATGACGGCGTAGTGTGTTACTAATGGTTTTCTTTGAGACTGTGGTCCCAGCACTCTTCAGGTCATTGACCAGGTCCTGCCTTGTAATTCTGGGCTGATCCCTCACCTTCCTCATGATCATTGATGCCCCACGAGGTGATATCTTGCATGGAGCCCCAGACCGAGGGTGATTGGCCGTCATCTTGAACTTCTTCCATTTTCTAATAATAGTGCCAACAGTTGTTGCCTTCTCACCAAGCTCCTTGCCTATTGTCCTGTAGCCCATCCTAGCCTTGTGCAGGTCTACAATTTTATCCCTGATGTCCTTACACAGCTCTCTGGTCTTGGCCATTGTGGAGAGGTTGGAGTCTGTTTGATTGAGTGTGTGGACAGGTGTATTTTATACAGGTAACGAGTTCAAACAGGTGCAGTTAATACAGGTAATGAGTGGAGAACAGGAGGGCTTCTTAAAGAAAAACGAACAGGTCTGTGAGAGCCGGAATTCTTACTGGTTGGTAGGTGATCAAATACTTATGTCATGCAATAAAATGCAAATTAATTACTTAAAAATCATACAATGTGATTTTCTGGATTTTTGTTTTTTCCGTCTCCCACAGTTGAAGTGTACCTATGATAAAAATTACAGACCTCTACATGCTTTGTAAGTAGGAAAACCTGCAAAATCGGCAGTGTATCAAATACTTGTTCTCCCCACTGTACATACATGGTGTACAAAGTACAATTAAATGCTTACTTGCAGGTTCACCTCGTAAGATTGAAAAAAACATATGAACATAGAGTCCCAAACTAAAGATGTGTTGTGAAAATACTGAATGCAATGTGTGTAAATGTGCCCATATAGTTTTTCAAACATATTTCATGATCCAAAAGCAAATGAGTCATCATTAACCAAAACTAATGATGATTTGCAACAGTACACGTTACAGTAATAATATAACTTTTTGCGGTAATTAGTTATAAAACGGAGTACTGTTCCAATTTGAGTAATAATCTTACAGTTACTGATCAAAGATAGGTTGTCGTTACTTCATTACTTTCGTTATCATTCCCTTCCTATTCAAGTTATTGAGGCAAATAAATATGTATGATGATAATTATTCCCTCTCTGTTGGCGCAATATAAAAAATCCCCCCGCCCCAGATTCAAATTGTTTTCGTCATGACCTCACTAAGTTCCTGTTTACGGACGTACACACTACTAACTTCTTTAGTGACGGAAATTAAAAATGGCTAAAACATTGAGTTTCTCAGCGTGGAAGTACTCGCATTACTTCCCGGAAACACATCTCCACTGCTAGAAACACAACTTCCAATCTCTTGAAGCACCAGCAAAAGAAACAAGCCAAGACAAAACTTGTAGCAAAAGACCACTGAGACCTGACTACTGCTGCTGAAGATGACTGTAGGCCCACTTCATCCAAACAACCAAGGCTTGATTTTAATCGGGAGGACAGGCTGTAACCCAGGTCATGGATGACAAGACGCAACAAGAGACACTGAGATGCAAATATTAGGGCTCATCCTCCAATTTACAAAAACAGATAAACCAAAAAGTGTGTTAAAATAGACATACAAACTGAATTGAAGTGGAAAAACTGTCCTAAAGCTTCAAAAATAAAAAAGATGAAGTCAAAAACTGCAGAACAGAACGTAACATACATTAAATCAACTCATAAATCAACTCATAAATCAAAACTGACAAGAGGGAGCTTTACATTGAGAATATATTGGGAGTGGCCAGTTGCATTCTCAGGAAGAAGTGCAAAACATTCCTTTTCAATAAACATTAAGTTTCAGGGTACTGATAAGATTTTAACAGTACACAGTATCAATGTATGAAAGATACTTTGCTATTTCAAAACGTGAAGGAAAAAAGTGTTCCCCTGCAGTGAACAGAGGGGTGGCACTTTCCAACACCCCTTCGGAATCATACTTTAAACCAGGGTTTCCCAAACTCAGTCCCCTCTGGGTGCACATTTTGTTTTACACAGCTGATTCAAATAATCAAAGCTTGATGATGAGTTGGTTATTTGAATCAGCTATGTAGTGCTAGGGTAAAAAACAAAATGTGCACCCAGGGCAGGCCCCAAGACCGAATTTGGGAAACCCTGCTTTAAACAACAGAATTCTGGTCGGACCTCCTTTACCAGAACACAGCTGGCTTCCATGCTGCATACATTGGGCCGGTAACTGCGGACACACTGAAGTAAACCGAATACATTACCTAGAACTTTGACTGTTTGTAGATAAGGATATGAGTTATTATAACGGTAGATGACACCAATGACTGTTACAACATAAACTATGCTGCATCGACTCAACATAGAGAAACGATAATAACAAATGTGCGGTTTTTACTGTGCGGTCGTCACATCCAGGGAGAACTGAACAAGCTTGTATCTGGGTATGGGGTATGTAGTCGAGGAAATGCTGCCCTTATCCACAGTAGAATCCTCCTCTTTCAGACAGACTTAGCTAAATACAGATGACAGGCAACGAAGGGCCACCAGAATTGAAAACATTTGCAAGCTATCTGGATAAAGAATGCACTGAGATGGAATTCGAGCTTAATAAAATGTTTGAGGGCTATTTACTCTCCCTCCACACCAGAGATGCTCATGTGACGCACACAAATATGTATGGTCACATTTTTTATGTTTTATTTAGTTTGTTATTTTATGGAGCCATCCCTTGTATCATTTTCTAGGCCTCCCAGGTATTTGCATTGAATATAATATATATGATTACTGCCGCTAGGGGGAGCTGCTACTGCTGGGATCATGAGGTCTTGTTGCTTCTTCAATCTTGGAGAATGCCTATTACTAAACACTACTAACTTTTCTCCATCTCATCATTCCACCCTGTTAATTCAGGTATGTAATGCGCAAAAGTGCAAAATGACTCACGAAATGTTGAGATAACGTGGTTAACTACATAGACCATGAGTTGGATGATGTTTGAAGGCAATTGAAGGGAGTTTTAAACGAGTTAAAAATTGGTTGGTGTTTTCCCCCATTATGAGTAATGGAGGTTTGCTAGGTTGCTAATGTTTCATATGTAAGAAAAGGGAATAAGATGGCATCCAAACTTTTTTCAACATTGTTTTTAGCTCCTATTTGCTTTATTTTCTATGAAGAAAGGCTCAGTTTACTTCAGGTAATATATGTAAATATGTGACGTGATGTTAAAATGTGTTGAAAGTGTTTATATTTGTAAGAAAATAGCATTTAACAATTCACTAGCTTTATGCTAACTGAATTTAGCTTTGCTAAGCTCTAGCTAACTCTAGGCTATTGGGTTTCAGCTATTGTTAGCTCACATGTTGATGGTTTAAAATGTAATGGTTGTAGCATTGTTTAGCACAGGCCTCCAGTCATTGGTAGCTTTATGGGAATTGACACTGCTAGTACAGTGAGTTCTATATAATGTTATATAGCCTCTTATGGTACAATTTGATGGTTTTACATGCCAAATAGCTTATGTTGCTATTTGCTTAATACTACTGATTTGAATAGCCTCACATTATATTCAGTATCCATATATTTTTTTTAATAATGTAATTTAGCAGACTTACAGAAGCAATTAGGGTTAAGTGCCTTGCTCAAGGGCACATCAACAGATTTCACCTAGTCAGCTTGGGGATTCAAACCAACAACCTTTTGATTACTGGCCCAACTTCTTAACCACTAGGCTACTACCCAGCCCACAATTAGTGAATGGTAGTAGGTGAATATGTTTCAATGTGAACGTGTAGCTGTATGGAGATAGCTTTTCGAACTTGAGACCTTTATTTTTTATACTCAATATGGAATGTGAAGACTTAATACTACAATGCAGTTGTAATGTGTAATTGATTTTGACAACAAGAAAAAAGAAAATAACTATATTTGAATACATCTTGGAGAATGCCTAATACTGAACACTACTAACTTTTCTCAGTCTCATCATTCCACCCTGTTAATTCAGGTCTATTATCTCCTGACCACGTCTCAATCTGAAGTGTGTAACACTCATCCCACACACTAAACCTAATATCAAGCAAGGATGTGGATAAGTGGCTGACAATGAACACCGATTCCAGCGTAGTCTACAGAAGCGCTCGGCCCTCTGGACTAAGGCGAGCCGTTTGACCGTTGCTTCAGAGCTTGTGGAGGACGTGTGTAGCAGAAAACTCCTGGTGCCCACAATGAAACTCGTTCCTTGATGCCCTGTCCCGAATTACCAAGGTTCCCATCGCAGAGTTGAAAAAAAAAAAGTACAGCTTTTTTCGTAGCAGGGCGCCTATCAAGGGGGTTATTTCTGGGGTGGCACAAGAAATAAAGGCAAAGGATATAACTGAAGACATCGATGGAGTGGTTGGTGCACGTCGACTGACCTGTATGTTGGACGGAGAAAATAAATTCACTTCATCCATGCTACAGTTCTTTGATGAAGAGTCTCTCACTTCTCATATAAAGTTAGGATTTATGAGATACCCTGTAAGAGCTTTTGTGCACAAGCCCCTTCAGTGTCATAAATGTAAAATATTTGGTCACGTGTCAAGAGTGTGCAGAAGGGAAGAATATCGTATGCCAGATCAAGGGAAATGCTGCAACTGTGGAGGTGAACATGCGCCTGAATTCTTGGAGTGCCCTGTTAGGGTGAAGGAGAATGAGGTGGCAAGGGTAAGGAGTGTCCAGCGTGTCTCCTATCTGGAGGCGGTGAGAAAATTGGAAGGAACGAGTGGCGGGGGAAGAAGCAATGGTAGTAGAGCCACCACGACCAGGGAAGGTTGCTCATCAACCGAGGGATAGTGAAAAGCTACATTTAAAAAAGGTGGACTTTGTGTTATTTATTGCAATGGTCATAAACTGTACAGCAAAAGTGGAGAAAAAGTCTAAGAAAATTGGAATAATTGTGAATGCCGCTGAATGTTTTTTGGGTCTTCGTGATTTCACAGCCGAGGTGGTGCAAGAAATCCTGTCGGTGAATGTACCTCCATCACAGGCCCCTGAGCCTGTGTAGGGATGTATTTTGGAGTGGACTGTGATTGAAGAAGTGTGATGGGTTTTCTTAGTTTCCGTGTTTAATTTTGTATGATGTTGTTTTCCCCCTTTCCCTAAATGTTTTTTTCTTTTTTTCTTATTCATTACCCCGTCCAGCTGGTGGCGGTAATGCAACATTAACATTGGATAACAACTGCCGTTAAACCCCATCAAAGAAGATGAAGAAGAAGAACCAGTGGTGGCAGTAATACACTAACTATGCGTCCATCTGCCTGAGAAAGAAAAAAGAAGAAAAAAAGAGCCGGGGCATTTTGAAAATTCTGTTGCATTGAACATGTTTGTTACGAGGAGGACACGCAAAATTAGGGCATGGAAAGGGTACTACAACACTCAATGTCCAGGTATATTATTCATGTCTATCTAGAGAACACAGGCACTGCTCCCATAGCTACCAGAGTTAGTTGGCTAGCTAGCTAAGTTAGCTACGCTAGCCTGCTGTAGCACATAGCTAGCTAGCTATATTGCTGTGTAACAACCAACAGAAAAAACACATTTTTAAATTCAAAGTTACTAACTAGCTAGCTACAAATGTATTTAACTGTAATAAACTGGGAATTTTTATATAAATTGCAGGTTAGCTAGACATTTTGACTAGTTAGCTAGCTAGCTAGCTTGCAAACAAGTTTGTTTTTGCTAACAAAGATTCTAGGGTTAACGTTAAAAAGCTAGGCTAGCAGTAGCTACAATACATTTTTTCTTTTTTGTATTTTCTAGTATTCAAATATAGTGTTCAAATATTTTAACTAATATTAAAATCATGTTATTGTGCTAATGATGCTTTTCTGTTTTCATAACGGGCAGTTGATCAGCTGAATAAAATAAAATAAAATAAAATAAAATGTATTGGTCACCTACACATTGGTAGCAAAATGCTTGTGCTTCTAGTTCCGACAGTGCAGCAATATCTAGCAAGTAATATCTAACAGTTCCACAACAAATACCTAATACACACAAATCTAAGTAAAGGAATGGAATAAGAATATATAAATATATGGATGAGCAATGTCATTGTCAGAGCGGTATAGGCTAAGATGCAATAGATAGTATAGAATACAGTATATACAGTGGGGAAAAAAAGTATTTAGTCAGCCACCAATTGTGCAAGTTCTCCCACTTAAAAAGATGAGAGAGGCCTGTAATTTTCATCATAGGCAGAATAACAACAAACAAATCCAGAAAAACGCATGTCAAAAATGTTATAAATTGATTTGCATTTTAATGAGGGAAATAAGTATTTGACCCCCTCTCAATCAGAAAGATTTCCGGCTCCCAGGTGTCTTTTATACAGGTAACGAGCTGAGATTAGGAGCACACTCTTAAAGGACGTGCTCCTAATCTCAGCTTGTTACCTGTATAAAAGACACCTGTCCACAGAAGCAATCAATCAATCAGATTCCAAACTCTCCACCATGGCCAAGACCAAAGAGCTCTCCAAGGATGTCAGGGACAAGATTGTAGACCTACGCAAGGCTGGAATGGGCTACAAGACCATCGCCAAGCAGCTTGGTGAGAAGGTGACAACAGTTGGTGCGATTATTTGCAAATGGAAGAAACACAAAAGAACTGTCAATCTCCCTCGGCCTGGGGCTCCATGCAAGATCTCACCTCGTGGAGTTGCAATGATCATGAGAACGGTGAGGAATCAGCACAGAACTACACGGGAAGATCTTGTTAATGATCTCAAGGCAGCTGGGACCATAGTCACCAAGAAAACAATTGGTAACACACTACACTGTGAAGGACTGAAATCCCTGCTCAAGAAAGCACATATACATGCCCGACTGAAGTTTGCCAATGAACATCTGAATGATTCAGAGGAGAACTGGGTGAAAGTGTTGTGGTCAGATGAGACCAAAATGGAGCTCTTTGTCATCAACTCAACTCGCCGTGTTTGGAGGAGGAGGAATGCTGACTATGACCCCAAGAACACCATACCCACTGTCAAACATGGAGGTGGAAACATTATGCTTTGGGGGTGTTTTTCTGCTAAGGGGACAGTACAACTTCACCGCATCAAAGGGACGATGGACCATGTACCGTCAAATCTTTGGTGAGAACCTCCTTCCCTCAGCCAGGGCATTGAAAATTGGTTGTGGATGGGTATTCCAGCATGACAGTGACCCAAAACACACGGCGAAGGCAACAAAGGAGTGGCTCAAGAAGAAGCACATTAAGGTCCTGGAGTGGCCTAGCCAGTCTCCAGACCTTAATCCCATAGAAAATCTGTGGAGGGAGCTGAAGGTTCGAGTTGCCAAACGTCAGGCTCGAAACCTTAATGACTTGGAGAAGATCTGCAAAGAGGAGTGGGACAAAATCCCTCCTGAGATGTGTGCAAACCTGGTGGCCAACTACAAGAAACGTCTGACCTCGGTGATTGCCAACAAGGGTTTTGCCACCAAGTACTAAGTAATGTTTTGCAGAGGGGTCAAATACTTATTTCCCTCATTAAAAATGCAAATCAATTTATAACATTTTTGACATGCGTTCTTCTGGATTTTTTTGTTGTTCTTCTGTCTCTCACTGTTCAAATAAACATACCATTAAAATTATAGACTGATCAGTTCTTTGTCAGTGGGCAAACATACAAAGTCAGCAGGGGATCAAATACTTTTTTCCTTCACTGTATGAGATGGGGAATGCAAGATATGTAAACATTATTAAAGTGACTAGTGTTCCATTTATTAAAGTGGCCAGTGATTTTCAAGTCTGTATGTAGCAGCAGCCTCTCTGTGCTAGTGATGGCTGTTTAACAGTGCCTTGAGATTGAAGCTGTTAACAGTGGCCTTGAGATTGAAGCTGTTTTTCAGTCTCTCGGTCCAAGCTTTGATGCACCTGTACTGACCTCGCCTTCTGGATGATAGCGGGGTGAACAGGCAGTGGCTCGGGTGGTAGTTGTCCTTGATTATCTTTTTGGCCTTCCTGTGACATTGGGTGCTGTAGGTGTCCTGGAGGGCAGGTAGTTTGCCACCGGTGATGCGTTGTGCAGACCGCACCACCCTCTGGAGAGCCCTGTGGTTGTGGGTGGTGCAGTTGCCGTACCAGGCGGTGATACAGGCCGACAGGATGCTCTCAATTGTGCATCTGTAAAAGTTTGTGAGGATTTTAGGTGACAGGCCAAATTTCTTCAGCTTCCTGAGGTTGAAGAGACGCTGTTGCGCCTTCTTCACCACACTGTCTGTGTGGGTGTACCATTTCAGTTTGTCAGTGATATGTACGCTGATTAACTTAAAACTTTCCACCTTCTCCACTGTCCCGTCAATGTGGATAGGGGGGTACTCCCTCTGCTGTTTCCTGAAGTCCACGATCTCCTTTGTTTTGTTGACGTTGAGTGAGAGGTTATTTTCCTGACACCACACTCCGAGAGCCCTCACCTCCTCCGTGTAGGCTGTCTCATTGTTGTTGTTAATCAAGCCTACTACTGTTGTGTTGTCTGCAAACGTGATGATTGAGTTGGAGGCTTGCATGGCTCTGCAGTCATCGGTGAACAGGGAGTACAGGAGGGGGCTGAGCACACACCCTTGTGGGTTCCCGGTGTTGAGGATCAGCGAAGTGGAGATGTTGTTTCCTATCTTCACCACCTGGAGCCGGCCCATCAGGAAGTCCATGACCCAATTGCACAGGGCGGGGTTGAGACCCAGGGCCTCAAGCTTAATGATGAGCTTGGAGGGTACTATGGTGTTGAATGCTGAGCTATAGTCAATGAACAGCATTCTTACATAGGTATTCCTCTTGTCCAGAAGGGCTAGGGCAGTGTGCAGTGTGATGGCGATTGCATCGTCTGTGGACCTATTGGGGCGGTAAGCAAATTGAAGTTGGTCTAGGGTGACAGGTAAGGTGGAGGTGGTATGATCCTTGACTAGTTTCTCAAAGCACTTCATGATGGCAGCAGTGAGTGCTACGGGGCGATAGTAATTTAGTTCAGTTACCTTTTGCATTCTTGGGTACAGGAACAATGGTGACCATCTTGAAGCATGTGGGGACAGCAGACTGGGATAGGGAGAGATTTAATATGTCCGTAAACACACCAGCCAGCTGGTCTGCGCATGCTCTGTGGACGCAGCTAGGAATGCCATCTGGGCCGGCAGCCTTGCGAGGGTTAACACGTTTAAATGTCTTACTCACGTCGGCCACGGAGAAGGAGAGCCCACAGTCCTTGGTAGCTGGCCGCGTCTGTGGCACTATGTTATCCTCAAAGCGGTCAAAGAACTTGTTTAGCTTGTCTGGCAGCAAGACGTCGGTGTCCACGTCGTGGCTGATTTTCCTATTGTAGTCCTTGATTGTCTGTAAACCCTGTCACATACGTCTCGTGTCTGAGCCGTTGAATTGCGACTCCACTTTGTCTCGATATTGACGTTTTGCCTGTTTGATTGCCTTGCGGAGGGAACGACCACTCTGTTTGTATTCTGCCATATTCCTCGTCACCTTGCCATGGTTAAATGCGGTGGTTCATGCTTTCAGTTTTTCGCGAATGCTGCAATCTATCCACGGTTTCTGGTTAGGGTAGGTTTTAATAGTCACAGTGGGTACAACATCTCCTATACACGTCCTTATAAACCCACTCACCGAATCAGCATATACGTCTATATTATTCTCAGAGGCTACCCGGAACATATCCCAGTCCGCGTGATCAAAACAATCTTGAAGCGTGGATTCCGATTGGTCAGACCAGCATTGAATAGTCCTTAGCATGGGTGCTTCCTGTTTGAGTTTCTACCTATAGGAAGGGAGGAGCAAAATGGAGTCGCGGTCAGATTTGCCGAAAGGAGGGCGGGGGAGGGCCTTGATTGCATCGCGGAAGTTAGTGTAACAATGGTCTAGTGTTTTTCCAGCGCGAGTGCTACAGTCAATATACTGATAGGATTTAGGTAGCCTTTTTCTCAAATTTGCTACAATAAATGCAGCCTCAGGATCTATGGTTTCCAGTTTGCATAAAGCCCAGTGAAGTTCCTTGAGGGCTGTCGTGGTATCGGCTTGAGGTGGGATATACACGGCTGTAACAATAACCGAAGAGAATTCTCTAGGGAGATAATACGGTCGGCATTTGATTGAATGCCAAGTATTGGAGATTGGAGTAAGAGAGACAAAAGGTGAGTTATTCCCATTAAGACTTGCACAGTCCAGTTCCCTATCCTAAAATGTTCACAAGGATTTTGATGCATTTTACTTCTGTCAAGCCATTTTTCGCATTGTTATCAAATTGGTAATGTCACAGTTCTCAAAATAAATATTCATTCTTAAAGTGATTGGTACTCACATGCCAACCATAACAAGCAATAGACTGGCAGTTCTCTATAGCTTGTTACAAAATTTGGTAGGCGCACGGCGATGCGGTACGGTACTCAATTTGGCCTCTGCATGCCTCCAGAGGCTCCACAATTGCATCACACCCTCCATACGGAGCCTCCGACCACATTTTAGGATCAAGCATAAATTGCCTTTTACATATTAGGCCTGTGAGTAGACTGCGTTTTAGTTTTGTGAATATGCCTTCAGAAAGTATTAATACCCCTTAACTTATTTCGTATTTTGTTGTGTTACAGCCTGGATTTGAAAAAGATTTTTTGTCTACACACAATACCCCAGAATGACTAAGTGAAGACATGTTTTTAGAAATCTTTGTAGATTTATTGAAAATGAAATACAGAAATATCTAACTTACATAATTATTCACACCCCTGAGTCAATACATGTTAGAATCACCGTTGGCAGCTTTCTGGTTAAGGCTTTGCACACCTGGATTGTACAATATTTGCACATTACTCTTTTAAAAACTCTTCAAGCTCTGCCAAGTTGGCTGTTGATCATTGCTAGACAGCCGTTTTCAAGTCTTGCCATAGATTTTCAAGACGATTTAAGTCAAAACTGTAACGAGGCCACTCAGGAACATTCAATGTTGTCTTGGTAAGCAACTCCCGTGTATATTTGGCCTTGTGTTTCAGGTTATTGTCCTGCTGAAAGGTAAATTTGTCTCCCAGTGTCTGTTGGAAAGCAGACTGAACCAGGTTATCCTCTAGGAAGTTGCCTATGCTTAGCTCTATTCCGTTAAGCATACCCATAACATGATGCAGCCACCTGTCACGACTTCCTCTGAAGCTGTCTCCTCTCCTTGTTCGGGCAGGCTTCGGCGTTCGTCGTCACCGGCCTTCTAGCCACTGCCGCTCCTCATATCGTCATTCCATTTGTTTTGTCTTGTTTATTACACACACCTGGTTCATAACCCCTCATCAGTACCTGTATATGTGTTCCCTCTGCCCCTATTGTCTTTGTGTGTGATTGTTTATTGTAGAGGAGATTATAGCTCGGTGGAGCTCGATTCTATTGTGTATCGCTGGGTTATTCACCCGTGTGCCTTTATTTCCCCAATGCGCCGTTTGTCCGCACTGGTGTGTATTACGCATTGCTGCGTACCTCTGTTCATTGATTAAACCATTTATTCTGTGATATCCTCTCCACCCGAATACATGGAGTCAGCAGGAACCGGGAATATGTCTGGAGTTGTGGACCGGGTCTGGGAGCATTCGAATATGCTAGCCAGCTTAGGCGAAGCGATGGATCGGGTTCTCCAGGTCGTCCAATGCCTGGAGGGGAGAGGATCCGATCCTTCGGGACCAGCTGCGCTACCGGATCCAGCCACCCACACCCCAGCACCCAAAGGGATTCACCTGTTCCGACCGAGGGAGTACGACGGGACAGCGGCCCGCTGCCAGGGTTTCCTCCTGCAGCTGGACCTCTATTTCACCACCATCAGAGTGGCCTCCAGATCTCAACCCCATAGAAAATCTTTGGAGGGAGTTGAAAGTCTGTGTTGCCCAGCGACAGCCCCAAAACATCACTGCTCTAGAGGAGATCTGCATGGAGGAATGGGCCAAAATACCAGCAACAGTGTGTGAAAACCTTGTGAAGACTTACAGAAAACGTTTGACCTGTGTCATTGCCAACAAAGGGTATATAACAAAGTATTGAGAAACTTTTGTTATTGACCAAATACTTATTTTCCACCATAATTTGCAAATAAATTCATAAAAAATCCTACAATGTGATTTTCTGGATTTTTTTTTCTCATTT
Organism: Coregonus clupeaformis; assembly: GCF_020615455.1. Lineage (NCBI taxonomy): Eukaryota > Metazoa > Chordata > Actinopteri > Salmoniformes > Salmonidae > Coregonus > Coregonus clupeaformis. The sequence continues at coordinate 34,724,335 of NC_059198.1, read as the reverse complement.
TGTCTGTCATAGTTGACGTGTACCTATGAGGAAAATTACAGGCCTCTCTCATCTTTTTAAGTGGGAGAACTTGCACAATTGGTGGCTGACTAAATACTTTTTTTCCCCACTGTATAAGGAATTCAGTCAATTGAAATAAATTCATTAGACCCTAATCTATGGATTTCACATGACTGAGAATACAGATATGCATCTGTTGGTCACAGATACCTTTAAAAAAAAAAGTAGGGGCGTGGATCAGAAAACCAGTCAGTATCTGGTGTGACCACCATTTGCCTCATGCAGCGCGACACATCTCCTTCACATAGAGTTGATCAGGCTCTTGACTGTGGCCTGTGGAACGTTGTCCCACTCCTCTTCAATGACTGTGTGAAGTTGCTGAATATTGTCAGGAACTGGAATACGCTGTCGCACACGTCGATCCAGAGCATCCGAAACGTGCTCAATGGGTGACATGTATGATGAGTATGCAGGTCATGGAAGAACTGGGACATTTTCAGCTTCCAGGAATTGTGTGCAGATCCTTGCGACATGGGGCTGTGCATTATCATGCTGAAACATGAGGTGATGGCGGCGGAGGAATGGCATGACAATGGGCCTCAGGTTCTCGTCACAGTATCTCTGTGCATTCAAATTGCCATTGATAAAATGCAATTGTGTTCGTTGTCCATGGCTTATGCTTGCCTATACCATAACCCCACCGCCACCATGGGGCACTCTGTTCACAATGTTGACATCAGCAAACCGCTCGCCCACACAACGCCATACACGCTGTCTGCCATCTGCTCTGTACAATTTAAACCGGAATTAATCCGTGAAGAGCACACTTCTCCAGCGTGCCAGTGGCCATCGAATGTAAGCATTTGCCCACTGAAGTCGGTTACGACTCTGAACTGCAGTCAGGTCAAAACCCTGGTGAGGACAACGAACACGCAGATGAGCTTCCCTGACACGGTATCTTACAGTTTGTGCAGAAACTATTTGGTTGTGCAAACCCACAGTTTCATCAGCTGTCCGGGTGGCTGGTCTCAGACGATCCTGCAGCTGAAGAAGCCGGATGTGTAGGTCCTGGGCTGGCGTGGTTACACGTGGTCTGCGGTTGTGAGGCCGGTTGGACATACTGCCAAATTCTCTAAACATACATTGGAGGCGGCTTATGGTAGAGAAATGAACATTAAATTCTCTGGCAACAGCTCTGGTGGACATTCCTGCAGTCAGCATGCCAATTGCACACTCCCTCAAAACTTGAGACATCTGTGGCATTGTGTTATGTGACAAAACTGCACATTTTAGAGTGGCCTTTTATTGTCCCCAGCACAAGGTGCACCTGTGTAATGATTATGCTGTTTGATCAGCTTCTTGATATGCCACACCTGTCAGGTGGATGGATTATCTTGGCAAAGGAGAAATGCTCACTAACAGGGATGTAAACAAATTTCTGCACAAAATTTGAGAGACATAAGCTTTTTGTGCGTATAGAACATTTCAGGGGTTTCTTTTATTTCAGCTTGTGAAACATGGGACCAACACTTTACATGTTACGTTTATATTTTTGTTCAGTATACATTATACTTTATGACCATATGTAGTGTACCTTTGTGATTATTGAGATCTTCTGACAAAGATCCATGTTGGATCTAATCTTTTTCCAATAAAGGTGGTACATTGGGAGAATATACGGTGTGCAGGGTAGGTAACAACACATCTGCCACACTGATCCTCAACAAGGGGGCCCCTCAGGGGTGCGTGCTCAGTCCCCTCCTGTACTCCCTGTTCACCCAAGACTGCATGGCCAGGCACGACTCCAACGCCATCATTAAGTTTGCAGACGACACAACAGCGGTAGGCCTGATCACCGACAACGATGAGACAGCCTATAGGGAGGAGGTCAGAGACCTGGCCGTGTGGTGCCAGGTCTCCCTCATCGTGATCAAGACAAAGGAAATTATTGCGGACTACAGGGAAAAAAAAGAGGACTGAGCACGCCCTTATTCTCATCGACAGGCTGTAGTGGAACAGGTGGAGAGCTTCAATTTCCTTGGTGTCCACATCACCAACAAACTATCATGGTCCAAACACACCAAGACGTGAAGAGGGCACGACAAAGCCTATTCCCCCTCAGGAGACTGAAAAGATTTGGCATGGGTCCTCAAAAAGTTCTACAGCTGCACCATCGAGAGCATCCTGACTGGTTGCATAACCGCCTGGTATGGCAACTGCTCGGCCTCCAACCGCATGGCACTACAGAGGGTAGTGCGTATGGCCCAGTACATCACTGGGGCCAAGCTTCCTGCCATCCAGGACCTCTATACCAGGCAGTGTCAGAGGAAGGCCCTAAAAATTGTCAAAGACTCCAGCCACCCTAGTCATAGACTATTCTCTCTGCTACCGCACGGCAAGCGGTACCGGAGCGCCAAGTCTAAGTCCAAAAGGCTCCTTAACAGCTTCTACCCCCAAGCCATAAGACTCTTGAACAGCTAATCATGGCTACCCAGACTATTTGCATTCTCCCTCTGAGTACCTCTGGAGATGGCTCAATGCACGCAACACACTGTGCTTTTCCCGGGACCTTGCCAGATTTGATGCAATTCTTCAGCTTATTTTCCACAGCCCGGATCTCATCACTCGTCCACTTTCTCCTCTTGGTATTTGATTAACCTAAATAAAAACATAGTGTTAATAGCTCTCATTGGCTTTTTCCAAAGGAGGAAACATATTTGTATACTTCCCTTTAGGTTGCAATCAAACTGATCAACCACCTCTCACACAAGCCTTTCCCTTCTGTCCTCATACTCAAACATCCTGGCAATAAGTCCGTAATGTCATCCACATTAAACAAATGAAACTTTGATAAAGTTCAAACCTGGAAATAATACTGAAATATGCACTCTTCAGTACAGAGCTTTGACAAAAAGGCCACTTAAGACGAACAAAAACGAAAGATATGTTAATGCATAGGAATAACATGTCAATGCCACAATTCAGTGGTATTCCCCTTATATAACCAACTCTAAAATGATCATGTTTGTTATGACTTATGGGTAAGCTTCAATAGTGAAAATGATGTACCATTGCCTACGTTGTTATAGGAACTCTTGGAATACCTTTAGTCTTCTGAGGTTCTTCACTCTCAGACTCATCATCAGCAGTTGGCACTCTTTTCTTTGGCCTTGAGGGTCATTTTAAGACAAAGAAAAGAAAAGCTGGTTTACTCGAATTTCTCATTTAGGAAATAACACACTGAAAAGGCAAGATGGTTGAAAACATTTCGAAGCACAACAGAGATGAGACAAGTGGGCAGAGAGATGAGTAATGTAGCGTAGTGTAATGTAGAGATGAGAACTGTGGTCTGTACTTACCTGATGGTAACAGACATGCCCTCTTTTTTTTTTGTGGATCAATGTTAATTTAGTCCAGATTGTTGCCTTTAAACTCAGACAGCCGTCCTTGCTCATGGGCCATCAGACCTTGACTTATTTTAGCCAGTTGTAACGTGCCTTCGGGCAGCCGGTAGTAATTTCAATGGATTCTGATGTCTTGTCCAAGAAAATTGGCCAGTTGGTCCATCTCATTGTCCTTCAGATTAATGACCGTGGACATGGTGGCCACATGCTTCCTCAGTTTTGTTGATGATATTGTTTCGGGGTGCTTTGTCCCACATTCACAGGCAATTTTATGGATGATATCTGATCCTCTTAAGCACATCTCTGCTTCTGGTCTCGCAAACATATACCGATTTTCATCAGGCACACCACATTTTTGGCGATTCTTTACAAGCATCTCCATCGATGAGAGCATATCCGGTGTGAGGAGGATTGGGACCTTTCGGTTTCCTTTCATTTCAATATGCTGAATGTGCTGGTAAAGTCGGACAAGGCATCTGCAACATCTGAATGCACCACCGAGGTGTCTCCCAGGGTGATAGCATTAAGGGGCATCTTAGACACTTCTCCCTCTCTCCTGCGATTAAACAGTGTCACCTCACAGAGCGTCACTTTGGCAAGATTTGACAAATTAAGTTGTAAGTTTGCTTTGGTACTCCCCCCTTTGCACATCAATATGCATGTGCATCTTTTTCAAATCCTCAGGGAAGGGGAGGAGCTGAGGGGCTATCCATTTGGCCTTAACTAGAGTTTTGAGAGCACATTCATTCCACCTGGAGTCATAAATGCATTTAAAAGTATTCCAATTCTGAATGATATCCTTTTGGGCTGACATCGTTGCTTCATGTTCCACAATATTTGCTATTTTCTTTAGGCTGTGGCCTAACTTCAGAGCCAAAGATGGAGTTTTACAAATATAATTTTCTTAGTCGAAGCCAGCCACCTCCATTGCTTCCACCACCACATGGGGGAAGTTCGCTGGTCCAAAAAAGTCCTCCATGCTTTTCAGCTTGCCAGCTGTCCTTGCTTGGCGGATCAGTCTCTGGCGGATAAGTCTCTACATTTTTGTCCTGATGTAATCATGCTTGGTCTTGTCTTCTCCAAACTTATTCTATAGGTGTTCTCCAAATGTCACTATACACTTCTCTTTTCTGATAATGTCTGTCACTTCATCTTGATTCATATCATTGATCAGTCTCCAAAGTCTCTGGCTCACACCATCCAGGACATCAGAGTCTGCGGCTTGGACAATGACCGTATCCACATCACTGTCAGAAGCGATTGCTGGGATCCAAGCTTAAATGGCAAAGGTCACGCCTAAAAGCACAACCACATGGCCCATCATTACATTTAGTTAATGGCTAGGACTATACCCTTGCCACTTAGAATACTACAGGGGTGAATGAGCCATTTGGAAGCTGGAGATGATTAAGTGGCCATGATGGTATCAGGGCCAGATTGGGAATTTAGCCAGGACACAGGGGTTAACACCCCTACTCTTACAATAAGTGCCATGGGATCTTTAGTGACCACAGAGAGTCACAACACCCATTTTAACGTCCAATCCGAAAGACGACACCCTACACAAGGCAATGTCCTGGGGCATTTCTTTAGATCAGAGGAAAGTGTGCCTCCTACTGGCCTTCCAACACCACTTCCAGCAGCATCTGGTCTCCCATCCAGGGACCGACCAGGACCAACCCTGCTTAGCTTCATAATGTTATCGTGGCGAGCGAAGCACTTCTCATGACTTCTCAGGTTTTCCATTATCTTCGTTCTGGTGCTTTCATGTCTGCAAAAAAGGTTAAGAGATAGACCATTTAATATACATAAAAATATATTACTTGAAGAGCAGTCACTCTGACCACAATGATGTTGCATTGTTGGGATAACTATATCCTGGTCAATCGTCTTCAGTGTTGAATCTGTTATTTCCATTTCATGTAGCTAATTTAGCCACCATATCTACGCTGTTTAGTTTGAAAAGACTAGATAGCTTTAAAAGTAGCTATGAGGCACAAAACTAGAGTTCTAAAAAGTATAAATGCAATCAAAGTGTGTCTATGCAGCTTTAATAAGCTCATCCCCCTGAGCCTAGGCCTACTGCTTTAAGATTCAGTGAGTTATTAATACTATGGAGGTCTGTGGAGAGTGTGCATAACCCTCCCTAATTTAAAAAAATGAGGGAGGGTTCATAAAATAATATGAAGTATGAATGGAAATTCTAATATAAATGTTCATGAATTCACCAATGTGAACAATAAGGTTTGACTGTGACCCCGTGTCCAGGGAAACTCCAGGGAAGAACGTAGCAGGTTAGGAGAATGACGTTAAAGTTAAGAAAAGGGTTAGGCTTAGCTACAGTGCTACAGTCGACCTCTAGAATGAGAAAGTAGCCAGGAGCCAATAGAAAGAGAAGCAAGAAGGGGCTTGGTTCTTCCCTGGAGTTTCCCTGGATGCGGGTCACAGTCAGACCCTTCTCAAGGTGAACACACTATTGAATGACATTTCCTGAACCAAGATGGCCTCCTGGTCACCCACATCGGCACACCCCTACTTCCACTCGTCACAGTTGCCGGCTAAAGCACTGGGTGTATAAATGGTGAAGCCGACAAGAAAGAGGAAACATGGGCTCTGTTTAAAAGGGGATCATAGAAGCATTGCCCAATTCATTTTCTCAGGCAAATCCTATGTGAAAGAAGTAGGCCTAACGTCTACACTTATATTTGATGTTGGTCCTCTGTAGCTCAATTGGTAGAGCATGGCGCTTGTAACGCCAGGGTAGTGGGATTGATCCCCGGGACCGCCCATACCTAAAAATGAATGCGCACATGACTGTAAGTCGCTTTGGATGAAAGCGTCTGCTAAATGGCATATTATGTTTATATCCAAGCCTATTTAAGGTCATAAGGCCCATTTTATAGTGGGATAGTCTAACTGTAGCCTACCGCTTTGTGTATTTACCTTACGACTAATGTTTACTCTTTGATCATTTCACAGTATGTTAAGCCTTATGTGAAGCTTTATGCTAATATTTCAGTTACCTTTATGCTAATCATGTTCATTGATGTTCATCTGAACCCTAATACTTGTTTCTATCTGTTACCATACATGAAAGTAGTTCTCACCAACATGTTTTGCCCTCTGTGCTGGGACGGTTTTTGGTGCTATAATAAATGGTTAAATGGTCATTGGAGTCTTGTCCACCTCGCTCTCTAACCGAGCCGAATTGGCGGTTCGCATCCACCAACATCTACAGTCTAGTTTCGGTACACTACAACTATACTCTGGTCTCACAGTGTATTTATTTTAAGAAAGTTTCAGAGTGTAGCAATAATTTAAGGTATAGCCTTCATAGACAACAGCGCATTTTGGAGCTCCATAGATCGCAATGCATTTTATAGCTCAATGGGTGAACATGGTTTCAACATTTACATTTTTACATTTTAGTCATTTAGCAGACGCTCTTATCCAGAGCAACTTACAGTTAGTGAGTGCATACATTTTCATACATCCGATAAAATGTGTCTCTGTAACTTTAATCGCCTCACCAGTCTGAGTATTTTGTAATTGAAACAGAGTCTCAAGCATAAGTCGTTGATTCATAAATACAATGGAAGTCTATGGAAGTATAACTTTAAAGTAGTATCAAAAAGAAAAGATATAGCAGAAGTAAGTACATAGTACAGGGTGAAAAGGCGCTTTGGTGAAGAAATGTCCCTTCCTTATGTTGTAATATACATATTACCAAGACAAATATGATTATTCATGTTCTGAATCGTTCAGTGGGGTCTTTCTCTAACATTTCATTAACAGTATATCCAAAAAGTTGGATTTCGTAACCTTAAACATCCGATAATAAGCACTGACCTCTGTTGACAGAGGGGTGCAGCTTTCTCGCAGAAACCTTTGAGGATTTTACATGTTCAGCTGGTCATCTTCCCCGGGTCGCAAAAATAGCATGACACGAGCTGAATTAAAATGTAAAGGCTTTGAAAATAAAAAGCTTTCAGTATGCTGAGTGCGATGTTGATATTTCACAGAGATATGCTTGTTTTTGTGTGAAATCTTAGACAGAACAGGAATTTCGCATTTATATGAAGCGTATAATAAAATATAGAAATATTACGTCATGTCTCAAAATCGATATCTATCTTAGCTCTATATTGCTCTATATAAGGATTCAAAAAGAAAGATGATGAGTTTAATGTGAAAGTGAGCCTGTCATGTAGCCTTCATTCTCGCACAGCATCCAGTGCAATTTTCCTAGTTTTGACCACTTGTTTTTCTCTGGCCTCCATTGATTTAGTCACCCTAATTTTGGCCATCCTACAAGGGTAAAAACTCCAATAACTTTTGAACGGATTATGATAGAGACATGAGGTTTGGATCATTGGTTTTCTTAGATGATTATCTACACAATTAACACATTTTAACCCGTTGGTCAAAATATGTGTTTTTAATTGGACACTACCTAGTAGGGTACATAATAAAGTTTGAATAGTATAAAGTATTACATTTACATTTTAGTCATTTGGCAGACGCTCTTATCCAGAGCGACTTACAGTTAGTGAGTGCATACATTATTTTATTTTTCATACTGGCCCCCCGTGGGAATTGAACCCACAACCCTGGCGTTGCAAACGCCATGCTCTACCAACTCTACATTCCCTCCCCTACCCTGGACGACGCAGGGCCAATTATGCGCCACCCCATGGGTCTCCCGGTCGCGGCCGGCTACGACAGAGCCTGGAGGAGGAGTATGTAGGAGTAGAGAGAAAAGGAAAAATTAAAGTAGGCCTATGTCAAATTACAGTAGTGCACACACATTAGGGTTCATTGTACATCATTAGAAATAAATCATTTGGAAATATTTAGTTGGCCGAGGTATTTAGATAGACAACTAGCATTTTATCGAAATGGTTTCATGATCCACAACTCATGTCTAACCAATGTTGTTGCACTGTCACCCTACATTGATTTGTTTTAGCTCATTAGTAGCTAACAGTTGGCTACCCACTGGGCACAAACTGGTTGGATCAATGCTGTTTCAACGTAATTTGTCAATGTATTGTGACGTTGAAGCTACAGTATGTTTGAAACACATTTGGATTTGCAAAAAGTCCTCAACCAGTACTATTTTGATATCATTTCAACAAGCATTGCAAATATTGAAATCATGGTAAAACTTCAACTTCAATACAATGACTTAACCTGACTAACAGGTTGCTATCTAATTTCAACGTAATCATCAAAACTATGTACAGTGGGGGAAAAAAGTATTTAGTCAGCCACCAATTGTGCAAGTTCTCCCACTTAAAAAGATGAGAGAGGCCTGTAATTTTCATCATAGGTACACGTCAACTATGACAGACAAATTGAGAAAAAAGAATCCAGAAAATCACATTGTAGGATTTTTAATGAATTTATTTGCAAATTATGGTGGAAAATAAGTATTTGGTCACCTACAAACAAGCAAGATTTCTGGCTCTCACAGACCTGTAACTTCTTCTTTAAGAGGCTCCTCTGTCCTCCACTCGTTACCTGTATTAATGGCACCTGTTTGAACTTGTTATCAGTATAAAAGACACCTGTCCACAACCTCAAACAGTCACACTCCAAACTCCACTATGGCCAAGACCAAAGAGCTGTCAAAGGACACCAGAAACAAAATTGTAGACCTGCACCAGGCTGGGAAGACTGAATCTGCAATAGGTAAGCAGCTTGGTTTGAAGAAATCAACTGTGGGAGCAATTAGTAGGAAATGGAAGACATACAAGACCACTGATAATCTCCCTCGATCTGGGGCTCCACGCAAGATCTCACCCCGTGGGGTCAAAATGATCACAAGAACAGTGAGCAAAAATCCCAGAACCACACGGGGGGACCTAGTGAATGACCTGCAGAGAGCTGGGACCAAAGTAACAAAGCCTGCTACCATCAGTAACACACTACGCCGCCAGGGACTCAAATCCTGCAGTGCCAGACGTGTCCCCCTGCTTAAGCCAGTACATGTCCAGGCCCGTCTGAAGTTTGCTAGAGTGCATTTGGATGATCCAGAAGAGGATTGGGAGAATGTCATATGGTCAGATGAAACCAAAATATAACTTTTTGGTAAAAACTCAACTCGTCGTGTTTGGAGGACAAATAATGCTGAGTTGCATCCAAAGAACACCATACCTACTGTGAAGCATGGGGGTGGAAACATCATGCTTTGGGGCTGTTTTTCTGCAAAGGGACCAGGACGACTGATCCGTGTAAAGGAAAGAATGAATGGGGCCATGTATCGTGAGATCAGCAAGGGCATTGAAGATGAAACGTGGCTGGGTCTTTCAGCATGACAATGATCTCAAACACACCGCCCGGGCAACGAAGGAGTGGCTTCGTAAGAAGCATTTCAAGGTCCTGGAGTGGCCTAGCCAGTCTCCAGATCTCAACCCCATAGAAAATCTTTGGAGGGAGTTGAAAGTCTGTGTTGCCCAGCGACAGCCCCAAAACATCACTGCTCTAGAGGAGATCTGCATGGAGGAATGGGCCAAAATACCAGCAACAGTGTGTGAAAACCTTGTGAAGACTTACAGAAAATGTTTGACCTGTGTTATTGTCAACAAAGGGTATATAACAAAGTATTGAGAAACTTTTGTTATTGACCAAATACTTATTTTCCACCATAATTTGCAAATAAATTCATTAAAAATCCTACAATGTGATTTTCTGGATTTTCTTTTCTAATTTTGACTGTCATAGTTGACGTGTACCTATGATGAAAATTACAGGCCTCTCTCATATTTTTAAGTGGGAGAACTTGCACAATTGGTGGCTGACTAAATATTTTTTTCCCCCACTGTATATGTTGAAATTGTGTTGAAAATTCCACGTAGAATGGTAAAAAATCTCACATAGAATCTATGTGGAAATTGCAACACAATTCATGTCATGTGGTGTTGTAAATACGTTAAACATGCAACATCAGATCCACGTCACATTTTTGTATATACTCACTGTTTAATCCCTGTCTGTTTTTCATTCATTGGGTGGTTGAAATTAAGTTTAATTTCATATTTGATTAGACATATTTTATTTGGCCTTGTTTCAATGTTGATAGTAAACTGGTATGCTTGAATCAACATCATTGTTTCAACGTCATGCCATCAACCTAAATAAAGAGATACCTAAATTGAAATCAAATCTGAAGCCACAGTCCAACGATTCCTGCCTGAACAGTGACAGTATATGGTATGTGGTATATGAGGGGTAATGTACTTCAGTGAGAACGAGTCTACCACCCAGGTGCATAACTCTATGTACGCTTGGAAACAAACTGTGTTCGTTTCTGCTGAGCTATCATGTCAACACATATGGATACTTATAACAATCAGAGTAGAGACTTCCGGTAGACAAGATGGCGTATTGAATACACAGCGGTACAAATCACCTCAAGATAAAAACATAATATTCAATATCAGTAAGGTAGACTAAATATTAGCACTTCATATATTCGCGGGTAATAACATTCAATCTGGATAATAACACAAAACAAATTATAAGGCTAGAGAAATGTATCGACAAATATTACAACAACACGCAACACCCAAACATGACGGAAGATAAACGAGGAGAATCAATCTCCAAGAGAAAGCGCGACTCCTCGACTGATACAGATGATTTATGCTTTTCTCCACTGGGACTGGTAAGTGTGGAAAGCGACCTGTTGAAGTCGATAAATGACAAACTGGGCATACTAGAGTTGGTCAGTAATTATGTAAAAGAGTTGAAGGCGAGTCTTGAAATGAGTGACGGAAAAGCTGCGATAATGGAGAATGATACAAAATGTTTTAAAGGGATAGTCACTAAGATAGAAACGGACGTTAAGGAACTTAAAAAAGAACTTTCTGAGAGAAGCCTTACTAGACATACAAACTAGATCGATGAGAGAAAATGTAGTACTTACGGGTATCCAAGAAAAAGAAGGAGAGGTTACCGAAAAAATTGTGAAGTACTTTTTCTTACAACACTTCAAATCCCACTTGAGGCTGTCGATAAAACCCAACTCGAACGTGTACACCATTTTGGACAAAGAGGACAGAGATATGAGCGTCCAATCGTTGCCAAATTTGCTTTTCTTAAGGATAAAGTAATGGTTAAAAGCCTAGGTAAAAGTCTTGCTTTCACGAAAATAGGCATGAATGATCAGTTCCCAAGGGAGATTGCAGAACGGTGCATAGTTCTGTACCCAATCTTCAAGGAAAATAGATTAAAAGGGAAGCGTGTTGCTCTCGTTGTCAATAAACTGTTCCGCGAAACAAAGACTACTCCATGGCTATTCTGAAAGTTCTAATAGAGGAGTCGAATAATGGAACACCCAATACTAGCCATGGTAGGGATTGTAATAATAAAGCTCATTTATAGTATGTATAGTATATTATAAAGGGATAAGACGGTATTACAAGAAAAGATAACAAGCAAAATAATACATCTTCAAATACAACTAATTAGAACACAAGTACTCAATCAAGATTGTGGAGACAAAAACATAGCAAACAGAAGACATAGAAGGCACAGTATGTGGGAATGTGTGGATGTATTGTGATGGAAGGTGTGGTGTGCGTTTTTGTGTTTGAAAAAGTGTGGCATTAAATGAGTGAGAAAGGAAATGGTTGCATATCCCAGAACCAACGTGTGTCTGTGAGCATGGGTTGTGAGAGAGAGCTTTCAATTTTGTGCAGATGAGGGATATACATTTTAAAATATAATATACAGTGAGGAAAAAAAGTATTTAGTCAGCCACCAATTGTGCAAGTTCTCCCACTTAAAAAGATGAGAGAGGCCTGTCATTTTCATCATAGGTACACGTCAACTATGACAGACAAATTGAGAAAAAAAAATCCAGAAAATAACATTATAGGATTTTTTATGAATTTATTTGCAAATTATGGTGGAAAATAAGTATTTGGTCAATAACAAAAGTTTCTCAATACTTTGTTATATACCCTTTGTTGGCAATGACACAGGTCAAACGTTTTCTGTAAGTCTTCACAAGAAGACATACAAGACCACTGATAATCTCCCTCGATCTGGGGCTCCACGGAAGATCTCACCCGTGGGGTCAAAATGATCACAAGAACGGTGAGCAAAAATCCCAGAACCACACAGGGGGACCTAGTGAATGACCTGCAGAGAGCTGGGACCAAAGTAACAAAGCCTACCATCAGTAACACACTACGCCGCCAGGGACTCAAATCCTGCAGTGCCAGACGTGTCCCCCTGCTTAAGCCAGTACATGTCCAGGCCCGTCTGAAGTTTGCTAGAGTGCATTTGGATGATCCAGAAGAGGATTGGGAGAATGTCAGATGAAACCAAAATAGAACTTTTTGGTAAAAACTCAACTCGTCGTGTTTGGAGGACAAAGAATGGTGAGTTGCATCCAAAGAACACCATACCTACTGTGAAGCATGGGGGTGGAAACATCATGCTTTGGGGCTGTTTTTCTGCAAAGGGACCAGGACGACTGATCCGTGTAAAGGAAAGAATGAATGGGGCCATGTATCGTGAGATTTTGAGTGAAAACCTCCTTCCATCAGCAAGGTCATTGAAGATGAAATGTGGCTGGGTCTTTCAGCATGACAAAGATCCCAAACACACCGCCCGGGCAACGAAGGAGTGGCTTCGTAAGAAGCATTTCAAGGTCCTGGAGTGGCCTAGCCAGTCTCCAGATCTCAACCCCATAGAAAATCTTTGGAGGGAGTTGAAAGTCCGTGTTGCCCAGCGACAGCCCCAAAACATCACTGCTCTAGAGGAGATCTGCATGGAGGAATGGGCCAAAATACCAGCAACAGTGTGTGAAAAAACTTACAGAAAACGTTTGACCTGTGTCATTGCCAACAAAGGGTATATAACAAAGTATTGAGAAACTTTTGTTATTGACCAAATACTTATTTTCCACCATAATCTGCAAATACATTCATTAAAAATCCTACAATGTGATTTTCTGGATTTTTTTTTCTCATTTTGTCTGTCATAGTTGACGTGTACCTATGATGAAAATTACAGGCCTCTCTCATCTTCTGAAGTGGGAGAACTTGCACAATTGGTGACTGACTAAATACTTTTTTTCCCCACTGTATATATAAACTCAGCAAAAAAAGAAATGTCCTTTCACTGTCAACTGCGTTTATTTTCAGCAAACTTAACATGTGTAAATATTTGTATAAACATAACATGATTCAACAACTGAGACATAAACTGAACAAGTTCCACAGACATGTGACTAACAGAAATTGAATAATGTGTCCCTGAACAAAGGGTGGGTCAAAATCAAAAGTAACAGTCAGTATCTGGTGTGGCCACCAGCTGCATTAAGTACTGCAGTGCATCTCCTCCTCATGGACTGCACCAGATTTGCCAGTTCTTGCTGTGAGATGTTACCCCACTCTTCCACCAAGGCACCTGCAAGTTCCCAGACATTTCTGGCCCTAGCCCTCACCCTCCGATCCAACAGGTCCCAGACGTGCTCAATGGGATTGAGATCTGGGCTCTTCGCTGGCCATGGCAGAACACTGACATTCCTGTCTTGCAGGAAATCACGCACAGAACGAGCAGCATGGCTGGTGGCATTGTCATGCTGGAGGGTCATGTCAGGATGAGCCTGCAGGAAGGGTACCACATGAGGGAGGAGGATGTCTTCCCTGTAACGCACAGCGTTGAGATTGCCTGCAATGACAACAAGCTCAGTCCGATGATGCTGTGACCGCCCCAGACCATGACAGACCCTCCACCTCCAAATCGATCCCGCTCCAGAGTACAGGCCTCGGTGTAACGCTCATTCCATCGACGATAAACGCTAATCCGACCATCAACCCTGGTGAGACAAAACCGCAACTCGTCAGTGAAGAGCACTTTTTGCCAGTCCTGTCTGGGCCAGCGACGGTGGGTTTGTGCCCATAGGCGACGTTGTTGCCGGTGATGTCTGGTGAGGACCTGCCTTAAAACAGGCCTACAATTTAGATTTTTACTAATTATCTTTGAAAGACAGGGTCCTGAGTTTATGTAACACCCACATATGATTGCTTGACACCCCCTCATCATATTGGAGGAAGAAATACAGAAATAATATAAATGAATAAAATGAAACAAAGTGGGATTAATTATTTCAATAATTATTTATCTATTTACATGTGCATTTATTACATCATCTTTGGTCCTCCATACAGCATGCTATTGTAATTTAGTGCTGAACTTTGTAGTATTATTCATTGTATTTTAATGTAGCCTAGCTACAGTATGGAAGGTAAAAAGTGTTTTTTTCCATTAATTAAAAACATGGCAACATATTTGAAATATATTTTGGATATTTTACAAGCTAACATAGCATGCTGTCAAAATGTATTTCCACATATTTAAATATATAAAAACAGTATGTCGCGCTGGACAAGAGTTGGTAGAGTATGGCGCTTGCAACGCCAGGGTTGTGGGTTCGATTCCCACGGGGGGCCAGTATGAAAAATGTATGCACTAATTATAAGTCGCTCTGGATAAGAGCATCTGCTAAATGACGTAAATGCTAAATAACAAAAATGTTATGGTCTAAAATCACCACACTTACTCGTTTAATGCCTTCCGTAATATTGCTATTAGGACTTTGGTCGGGAACACCACCCAACAGTATATCATGTCTGGATATATAATTTGTTTTTTTTCACTCCATGCATCAACTGGCTAAATAAACAGAACTTCAAACCTCCAAATGATAGCCACTCCAGCAGATAAAGGAGATTGATACAAAAAGATTTTATTTTCACAATATCAAAAGTCAACAGTGAACCCTACAGAAATTTGTGGATCAACAAGGTAGAGAGAAAAAAATACAGTTCTGTGTAGTGATCCCATTTAACCAGTTACTTTATTTTTGTTTGAGTGTAGGTGCTGATCAGGATATGCTGAGTTGCATTGAGAGCGATGTTTTTGAAAACTGAGTTAGAGACAAAACACAAGTAAACAGGAAACTGAAATAGCAAACTGGAGAAAATAATTTTTGCAGTTCATCCTTTACACAACAGTTACACATTTTTATTTTCTTTGATTTTTGTATAGGAAATTATGCATATGGAAACCCAGAAACTGGGTTAATTTCCTATATCTGCAGATTAAAAGATTATCTCATCTCCTTTCAAGTATCCCTCCATCTGTAGGACAATGTCCACATTTTCAAATGTAAAAATACAAGATTAGGGGGAGGGACAAATACCAAACAACAATGGCGGAGAGAGGGGATAAGAGACGTTAATAGGAGGGGAGGAAGAAAAAGAAGAACGTGGTGATTTTCGAGAGCTGAAATAACAACAGTCATGGGCACAGTTTCATGCGGACCCAAAGCGGTCACAACTAGACACATGATCTTCAGGACCAAGGCCTGGACAGTATCAGCAGTATGGTAATAGCTCCATCTCATCCTCTGATAGGGTAGGTGGATAGAGGGCTAGGTGGAGTTTCTGCCATATTGCTCACACTGACACAGCTCTTTCATCTCTCCATTGGGGATTCAAGAAGTGTGTAGTGCAGGGGTAGGCAACCCTGGTCCTGGAGTGCGGCAGGCACATCCTGTTTTTGATTAAACCGACCTGGAAGACCAAGTGTGTTGAATTTAGGCAATCACTGAACTGATCAATAAGCTTAGTAGCTCAGTGTGGTGCCTTGAGACAATTGTACAGTACCTGCGGCACTCCAGCAACAGGGTTGTCTACCCCTGGTCTAGGGGTCAGTTTCAAACAGAACCGAAGAGATTCTAGACACCAGAATTCATCCTAACATAAAGGGCGCGTTCCTCTGCCCAGGCATTGCTTACACATGCCAGATCTTACAACCCCTGGATAGGTATTTTAAGTATCAGCTAACCACATCAACTTATAGCAATATAGCAGTCGACGACACAGTCGATGACGTGGCACACAACCATTGGTTGGTGCATGCAACGTCTGAGCAGGGGAACGCGACCAAAGGCTCCATATTCCCTCCAGGGTGAGAGGTCACAGGAAGTAGTCTGCCACTGGCTTTTTGGAGGGAATGCCCCTGGTTTCCTGCGGAGCGGCTTCAAATATGATGAACTCCCTCTGCAGGTGCTCATCCAGCTCCAAGATGGCCGCCACATTACCACATCTGAGACAGAGAGAGACAGAGACACAGAGAGAGAGAGAGAGAGAGAGAGAGAGAGAGAGAAGGTTGCTATGGCGACCTAAACATTGCTATAAGTTAAAGCACATGTAGAGTTTGGCCATAAACTCAGCAGTCCAAATACACAATATATAGGACGGGAGAAGAAAACGAGACAACAAGCGAGCAAGAAAAAGATGGAGAGACAGGACACAGACCTGTAGCAGTAGTTGGGTGCGGACCACACAGTGAGCACGGTCTCATTGAAGTGCCACTTGTATCCCTCCATGACCAGCTGGTGGGCTCTGCAGATCATGTGGATGTCGTTGGCCGCGTTGAACTGGGCCACCACGTCACTGCCAAACAGGTAGCCCGCCCCTCTCGGGCTCACACCCCACCCTGTGGTGTCTGGGAGAGGGAGAGAGAGAGGGAGAAGCAGAGAGAAATTCTGGTCGTTACTCGAGTTGTCTCATTCCTTTTCGTTGGGGCATAGATGCTAAAATGTATGACAGACAGACTTGGTGGAATTTTCACCATCTTGTTTATAGCTACATGTTTTTGGGGTGGAAGGGTTATTTAGGGGGTTGTTTCTGGACAGTACCAGTATCTTACCTTCTGGGTCAGACCACAGCAGGTCACACATGGGGCCGTCGTGAGGCACTTCCTGCTTTCTGTCGATAGTTCTGATCTGGTCCAGAGTTTGAATAGAGGGAGAAAGGCCGCCGTGCACACAGAATATCTACACAATGAGAAAGAGAGAGAGAGAAAGAATCTACACTGAACAAAAATATTAACACAACATGTCAAGTGTTGGTCCCATGTTTCATGAGATGAAATAAAAGATCCCTGACATTTTCTATACGCACAAAAAGCGTATTTCTCTCAAATTTTGTGCACAAATTTGAGCATTTCTCTTTTGCCAAGTTAATCCATCCACCTGACATGTGTGGCATATCAAGAAGCTGATTAAACAGCATGATCGTTACAGGTGCACCTTGTGCTGGAGACAATAAAAGGCCACTCTAAAATGTGCAGTTTTGTCACACAACACAATGCCACAGATGTCTCAAGTTTTGAGGGAGTGTGAAATTGGCATGCTGACTGCAGGAATGTCCACCAGAGCTGTTGCCAGAGAATTGAATGTTTATTTCTCTACCATAAGCCGCCTGTACGTCCAACCGGCCTCAACCGCAGACCACGTGTATGGCGCCATGTGGGCGAGCAGTTTGCTGACAACGTTTTGAACAGAGTGCCCCATGGTGGCGGTAGGGTTATGGTATGGTCAGGCATAAGCTATGGACAACGAGAACAAAATTGCATTTGCTATCGATGGCAATTTGAATGCACAGAGATGCCGTGAGGAGATCCTGAGGCCCATTGTCCTGTCATTCATCCTCACCCATCACCTCATGTTTCAGCATGATAATGCACGGCCCCATGTCGCAAGGATCTGTACACAATTCCTGCTCTGGATCGAGTTGCTCTGGATCGACATGTACGACAGCGTGTTCCAGTTCCCGCCAATATCCAGCAACTTCGCACAGCCATTGAAGAGGAGTGGGACAACATTCCACAGGCCACAATCAACAGCCTGATCAACTCTATGCAAAGGAGATGTGTTGCACTGCATGAGGTAAATGGTGGTCACACCAGATACTGACTGGTATTCTGATCCCCGCCCCTACTTTAAGGTATTTGTGACCAACAGATGCATATCTGTTTTCCCAGTCCATACATTAGGGCCTAATTTATTTATTTCAATTGACTGATTTCCTTATATGAACTGTAACTCAGTAAAATCTTTGAAATTGTTGCATGTTGTGTTTATATTTTGTTCAGTATAGTTAAGGCTCTACACAATACAATTCCAGAAACAGGTTTCTTTAAAAACAATCTTCCCAATACAGCAACAAAACATGTTTGAACCGATGGGTGTGATTGCGATCCACAGTTACTTGCATTAATTACAGAGGAAAACCAGAGCTAGCAGGAGAGATATAAAGAGGGGAGATTGTAGCGAGTCATGCTGTTTCAGTGAGAACTAGCTATTTAGTGAGACTAGCCATCTAACCATAACAATCTAATAATAATAATAATAATATGCCATTTAGCAGACGCTTTTATCCAAAGCGACTTACAGTCATGCGTGCATACATTTTTTTGTGTATGGGTGGTCCCGGGGATCGAACCCACTACCTTGGCATTACAAGCGCCGTGCTCTACCAGCTGAGCTACAGAGGACCGCGTGGTCCCAGATCTATTTGTGCTGTATTGTCAACTCCTATGTTCATTGTCACGTCCCTCCTTGGCATGACCATAAGAGTTGGTAAGATGGCACAAATAACAATCAGAGAGAAGCAAATAAATGTGACTGAAGGGGCCAGGGAGCACACCTTGCCGTCGATGATGGCAGAGAGGGACAGGTAATCAAAGATCTCGGTGCAGTATCTCCACACGGTGACCGAGCCGTACTTGCGGAGGCACTCATCATAGAAGCCGTAGACCTGTGTGATCTGCCGTGACTCGTGGTTCCCTCGGATCAGAGTGATCCTGTCTGGATACCTCACCTGTGGGAGGAGGAGGGGGTAAGTTACTTGTTAGAATGGGTCCTTCAGAGGGACCCTACATGCCAAAAGGCAAATGAGAGGGGTGGTAGGTCCGACTTTGTCCCATAGAGAGCTTAGGTTAGTAGTGGAGCTAGACACCAAGGGCACACTTCGCACAGCACAATGAGAAAGTATAAAAAAATTCCAATCATTGCATTTCCTGAATTTATATAAGTTTAAATTGAATTAACTCCAACTCTGCATAGCATTAGAAACACTACTACAGAGGGGGTAAAAGCCGGTCTGAAGAATGAAAACATCTAGCCTCAGAATAATTGAATAGCTCTGATTTAGCTTCTCTCGAGTACCTTGAGTGCTAGCAGCAGCAGGAACGTCTCCACGCTGTAGAAGCCTCGGTCCACAAAGTCACCCATGAAGAGATAGTTTGTCTCCGGAACGTCGCCCCCTACCTTGTACACACGCAATTGAAGTGTTAAATATTGACACAGCAAAAATGGCACAGTAGAATATGACATGCATGTAAATGACATGGAGTTTATGGCATTATGAAGCCAAATGGTGCATATGTTGAGTATGGAACTGTACAGACACCGCACAAAGCAGCACTCTGAGAAATCATACAGATGGAATGCAGGAAATACAGACAGAAAGGAGACTGAACTTACTCTAAACAACTCTTTTAGGTCATAAAACTGTCCATGGATATCCCCACACACCTGTGATAGAAAAGGAGAATTGTAGGGAATTAAAGGGAAACAATTCAGGAAGTAAAGCTGCGCAAACACATGTATTCAATCCACTAATACTACTAAACATGTGCTTGTAACATAGAAAAATCTATATTATTAGTATTTTGTTCTTGAACAACGTTTATTAGAGGTATGGGTAGCGCCATCTTGAATTGCCATTGTAACGACTGACGCCGATGTGTCATTGGTAGGAGTGAGCAAATTGTGAGTTTTGGCACCGAGACTGAAAGTGAATGCTGCCACCGGGAGGCACCTCACCTCTACTGGACCTGAAAGGTTTCTCAACTTTGACAGCTGTCATTGAGAATGTATAGGTACTAGTAAAGGGACTCCTAGTCTTCACCCAATAGCTCAGATTGTCACTGGTCATTTCCCCTTTCTTGCATGCTTTTAATTTGTTCCCATTTTGACTCTTCGTGTATTAGGCTATAGGCCTAGTGGAATGTTTGTAAGAAAACATTTAAGATGTAAAAGAAAATAGTTATTATATGCCTTATTCTTATAATATTTTGTAATTCCAGTTCAATTTTGATGACAATATCCCTGAGATGAATGTTGTATATAATGTTATGGTTATGATAGCATGATGTAACTTACACTTTGTTTTCAGGGTGGAATGAGATCATGTATTCCCCTAACCTTTTTCTTTCCATAAAGTTATTGTTTTATTTATATTACTTATGTATGTCTTTCCTTATCAAATGTAAGACTAAATGGCATTTGTAATGTGTTTTGGTGCATGTATGTGTTTACTATACTATCCAAATAAGAAAGTGTCTGATCACAGAACATTCCATAAAATTCTAGAAAAATACCACCGGTCTTTAAAACAGCTGTAACTTATTCACAGTAAAAGGTATTACTATTCTGATTTCAGATTATCAATCCTTACAAAACAAGGAAGACTCAATATACTAAGTGTTTCTTTATCTTCATTAGGAAGTTGTGTAAATGGCAGTTGTTTGGGAAGAAAGTGTACAAGATACACATTTTCACAGGTGTTTTTTCTTGACTGATTACCATTTGATTGACATCATATAATTTGAAAGGGCTGTTTCTCAGCTTTCAAAATATGTATCATGTTTTCATAAATGGTTTGACACCAGCAAAGTATGGCTCATTAATGTATGCAGGGGTCATGATCTCAGTAAATTCAGGAATTTCAAAACTCTCCTACCAATGATGCAACAATGCCTATATGGTGATTTACAATTAAGGCAGGTTTACACTCTGTCTATCAACATGTCTGTAGACAATTATCTTAGCGACATCATTAACATTCTAGTGTCGTCTGACATTAAACTATATACTTATGAAAAAGTATAAACACAAAACGACAGCCTTTGCATGACATCAGCAGTCCGGTGCTCTATTTTAACACCAATAAACCTATCCATTTAAAAATGAATTCAGTCAATGTCAACCTAGCAAAAAGCAATTTTTTAAACAATGTTTTGGTTCGTTGTCTAGCCAGTTCAAATAATGACCAGAGTATAGATGACAACGTCTAAACTTTAGTTACTTCTTATTCATTATTACAGGAAAGTAAATCCACAACAACATAATGATTTACAAGGTAATGCGAGCTTACAGAAAATAGCTTACTGCCACAGTGTGACGAAATAAAAGTAGGTCATTCTATCTGAGAATTTTAGAACTGCATCATCGTCACAGGAGGATTTGGTCTGGTTGCTGTGACAGTACGGTAACCACGACAACAGATGTTGCGACAGTCGCAGAGAAGTAAACTTTTTCATGTCTGCGCGACAAGGAAACTGACAGTCGCAGCGATGGTCTACAGACATCCCACCAGAGTATAAATTAAATGTTTTGACCAATGACACTTGTGGCATTCTAATTGTCTACATGCTGCTCTTCTACTAATCTCACTGCAACTCCCCTCCATGTCTCCGACCACTACTTTGTATCCTTTTCTCTCTCGCTCTCCTCCAACACTACTCACTCTGCCCCTACACAGATGGTAATGCGCCGCCGCAACCTTCGCTCTCTCTCTCCCACTACTCTCTCCTCTTCCATCCTATCATCTCTTCCCTCTGCTCAATCCTTCTCCCTCCAATCTCCTGATTCTGCCTCCTCAACCCTCCTCTCCTCCCTTTCTGCATCCTTTGACTCTCTGTGTCCCCTATCCTCCCGGCCGGCTCGGTCCTCCCCTCCAGCTCCGTGGCTTGATGACTCATTGCGAGCTCACAGAACAGAGCTCCGGGCAGCGGAGCATCTTTTCACTCCCTCCTCTCTACATTTTCTTCATCTGTTTCTGCTGCTAAGGCCACTTTCTACCACTCTAAATTCCAAGCATCTGCCTCTAACCCTAGGAAGCTCTTTGCCACATTCACCTCTTTAAGGAATACCTGGGATAGGATAAAGTAATCCTTCTACCCCCCCCCCTAAAAAAAATAAAAATAACATATTGTAAAGTGGTTATCCCACTGGCTATAGGGTGAATGCACCAATTTGTAAGTCGCTCTGGATAAGAGCGTCTGCTAAATGACGTAAATGTAAATGTACAAACATGTTGTTAAACCAAGTATAAACTGGCCTTTACAGTTAGCTGGTGTTCTAAAACCTAGTGTTTCCATTCCCCCTTAATGTATTCAGCCATCCAACATTACACATGTAACATGGGGGCTCAGATTGGAAAGTGCAAATAATAGCAGTCTAGGCAGACCTACAAAGTAATCAAGATGTCTTCTATTCTGAAAATACTCACTGTAACTGGAGAGTCCACCCTCTGTACGTTACTCTCCTCTACCAGAATCTCCCTGTAACACAAACAGACAGGCTTAGTGATGAAGATTTAGATAGTATCAGAAATGTTACAGTAATACGGCCTGTGTGTGTGTGTTTAATTACCTGGCCTTGGCACACAGTGCTTTGACTTCATTTTCCTTGATGAGTTCACAGCGCCTAAGTTGTTCTATCTGTCTGTCCAGATCACTGATGTCCCCCATTGTCACACACATATGGAGCGAGAGGCTCACACACAATCCTCACTCTGGGGTCTGGAGGAGTATCCCACAGGGCCTCGCAAACACAGGGTGTGTATACTTCACACACAGTCACCCTGGTTCGGAACACACACTCTCTCTCTCTCTAGCTGTTCAGGCAGTTCTAGTCACAAAGAGAGAGCGGCAGATTGGTGCAATAAAGGGGGATCTATGGAAGAGTAAGATATATTTTTTTTTAGAGCATGGTTACATTAATACATTGTTATATGTCCGTTCTGTTGTGTCTGAGGGCTTCAAACAGTGGAAACACCAATAAACTAGCTAATTTAATATCTAGCTAACGTTACTAGCGAAGCTAGCGAGTTAACGTTAGTTAGCATGGAGTTCAACACTAACATAACGTCTTTTCAGTAAGGATGGTATTATGGGTATATTTGTGTTAATATGTAATACTCAGATAGTTCTCTAATCTACCACTGCGTTGTTAGCATTGGCTAACAATCTTGGCCCGCTTATCAAGTCCTTACGAAATGCTAACGTTGGTTAACTAGCTAATTTAGCTTGCTAGCTAGATGTAACCTGTTTTCTAGGCGTAATCCAAAGCTAACATAAATACCTTTGAATATTGGGGAAGAAGAACTCGAGATACAGACATATAGCTGTTTTATTCCACGTAAAAGCAATTTTTTCCGCTCCACCACGGTTATTTTCTTTTTTCACCGGTTCACCTAACCACCGCCGGACGGGCTCTTGTTTGCAACTTCCGCTGTCGGGGACGCGCATTTCGCAGACCTGAAACGAGAGGGAAATTGTTCCGTTTTTAAGCACATTTATGCTGCATTCTTATGCTCAAACATTATAACAAACTCAATGGGGGCGTGACTGTCTATATATATATATTCTACATACTTTCTATTTGGTTTTAGTCGTTAAAGTTTACACTGAAAGCGTTTTTCCCATCCTGAAAATGTAAAATAATAACAATATTAATTTGCTATGCACAAAAATGTCATCCCCAATCACCCATACAGAACCAATCAGCCGATATAATCGAGAGTAATCATCAGAAATCACGCGATATGAATCAGACAGTGGGGTGCTGCCTGACCCACTAGTTTCATATAGTGGTGTACATGTACTGTATTGACAATGATACAATAACGCGAGATCACATTTTCAGCATGGCCGACAACCAGACCTCCCTCGCCCGCCATAGGAAGCAAAATAGTAATGAATAAATAATAAAAGAGCATTGCATTTGCAGCACCTTAAATAATTAAAATATTTCAAACCTACTACGTCAACTCTGAACGAGCTCCGGCAACTCGTGGCCCAGCTGGCTCCTGGCTCACCCGATTAGGGTAGGCCGTCATTGTAAATAAGAATTTGTTCTTAACTGACTTGCCTAGTTAAATAAATACAAATTAGACAACAATCACCACATCGCTAGCCCGCGGACGCGTTGCAGGTCGACACGGGTGCGTTCATTGCTAGGCTGTGGTTGCAAGTCGAAACGGGTGCGTTCCAGGTGTCTTCATTGCTTCTTAATTTATGGGTTTATTACAACGTTTGTATAGTTAACATAACAGATTAGCATAACTAGTTCAGATTATTTGGTGATTTATTGGCCCCTACTTTTTTTATTTTTTTTACAAATCCCAAATCACTATTGGAGGGCTTACCACCACTGTTCCTGTAGAGCTACAATCCTGTAGGTTTCCGCTCCAAACCCAGTAGTAACTAACGTGATTCAGCTAAAGGGTAGAGCTACCGCTTTCAAGGAGCGGGACTCTAACACAGACGCTTATAAGAAATCCCGCTATGCCCTCCGACTAACCATCAAACAGGCAAAGTCAATACCGGACTGAGATTGAATCGTACTACACCGACTCTGACACTCTTCGGGTGTGGCAGGGCTTGAAAGCTATTACAGACTACAAAAGGAAGCACAGCCATGAGCTGCCCAGTGACACAAGCCTACCAGACAAGCTGAATCACTTCTACGCTCGCTTCGAGGCAAGCAACACTGAAGCATGCATGAGAGCACCAGCTGTTCCAGATGACTATGTGATCACGCTCTCCGTAGCCGATGTGAGTAAGACTTTTAAGCAGGTCAACATTCACAAGGCCGCAGGGCCAGACGGATTACCAGGACGTGTACTCCAAGCATGTGCTGACCAACTGGCAAGTGTCTTCACTGATATTTTCAACATGTACCTGACTGAGTCTGTAATACCAACATGTTTCAAGCAGACCACCATAGTCCCTGTGCCCAAGATAACCTGCCTAAATGACTACCGACCCGTAGCACTCACGTCTATAGCCATGAAGTGCTTTGAAAGGCTGGTCATGGCTCACATCAACACCATTATCCCAGAAACCCTAGACCCACTCCAATTTGTATACCGCCCCAACAGATCCACAGATGATGCAATCTCTATTGCACTCCTCACTGCCCTTTCCCACCTGGACAAGAGGAACACCTACATGAGAATGCTGTTCATTGACTACAGCTCAGCGTTCAAAACCATAGTGCCCTCAAAGCTCATCACTAAGATAAGGATCCTGGGACTAAACACCTCCCTCTGCAACTGGATCCTGGACTTCCTGATGGGCCGCCCCCAGGTGGGAAGGGTAGGTAACAACACATCTGCCACGCTGATCCTCAACACGGGGGCCCCTCAGGGGTGCGTGCTCAGTCCCCTCCTGTACTCCCTGTTCACCCATGACTGCATGGCCAGGCACGACTCCAACACCATCATTACGTTTGCTGACAACACAACAGTGAGACAGCCTATAGGGAGGAGGCACGAGACTTGACCGTGTGGTACCAGGATAACAACCTCTCCCTCAACGTGATCAAGACAAAGGAGATGATTGTGGACTACAGGAAAAAAAAGAGGACTGAGAACGCCCCCATTCTCATCGACGGGGCTGTAGTGGAACAGGTTGAGAGTTTCAAGTTCCTTGGTGTCCACATCCCCAACAAACTATCATGGTCCAAACACATCAAGACAGTCGTGAAGAGGGCACGGCAAAGCCTATTCCCCCTCAGGAGACTGAAAAGATTTGGCATGGGTCCTCAGATCCTCAAAAAGTTATACAGCTGCACCATCGAGAGCATCCTGACTGGTTGCATCACCGCCTGGTATGGCAACTGCTCAGCCTCCGACCGCAAGGCACTACAGAGGGTAGTGCGTACGGCCCAGTACATCACTGGGGCCAAGCTTCCTGCCATCCAGGACCTCTATACCAGGCGGTGTCAGAGGAAGGCCCTCAAAATTGTCAAAGACTCCAGCCACCCTAGTCATAGACTGTTCTCTCTGCTACCGCACGGCAAGCGGTACCGGAGCGCCAAGTCTAGGTTCAAAATGCTTCTCAACAGCTTCTACCCCCAAGCCATAATACTCCTGAACAGCTAATCATTGCTACCCAGACTATTTGCACTGCCCCCCCACCCCCCTATTTTACGCTGCTACTACTCTGTCTATTATTTATGCATAGTCACTTTAACTCTACCCACATGTACATATTACCTCAATTACCTCGACTAGCCGGTGCCCCCGCACATTTACTCTGCACCGGTACCTCCCTGTATATAGCCTCCCTACTGTTATTTTATTTTACTGCTGCTCTTTAGTTATTTGCTTAAATTTTTTTTACTGAACACTTTAAAAAAATATATATATATATATATTTTAAAATTGCATTGTTGGTTAAGGGCTTGTAAGTAAGCATTTCACTGTAATGTCTACACCTGTTGTATTCGGCGCATTTGGCAAATACAATTTGATTTGATTTGATTTTTTATCAACCAGTTAGTTAGGTGCGCTAGATAAGGGTTTGAAGAAAAACCTACACTCCCATTCAAACCCAGAATCCTATACTGCATTTCTCAAGATTTCCAACACGATTCAACGAGACAAGATTTGGAAGGATGGCCACATGAGGCTAGTGTTGAACATATCAGCTAACCACATATTGGTGGTGTTCATTCCTGATTACGTTGAAGACGTTGCATTGCATCAACCAATGGTTGTGCGCCACGTCATCGACTGTTGGGCATTACATTGCATTACATTACATTGCTGATGTTCTAAAAGAGCTGCAAAATCTGGACCCCTACAAATCATCTGGGCTAGACAATCTGGACCCTTTCTTTCTAAAACTAGCCGCAGAAATTGTCGCAACCCCTATTACTAGCCTGTTCAACCTCTCTTTCGTAAGTCTGAGATCCCCAGAGATTGGGAAAGCTGCCGCGGTCATCCCCCTCTTCAAAGGGGTGACACTCTAGATCCAAACTGTTACAGACCCATATCCATCCTGCCCTGCCTTTCAAAAGTTTTTGAAAGCCAAGTCAACAAACAGATCACCGACCATTTCGAATCCCACCGTACCTTCTCCGCTATGCAATCCGGTTTCCGAGCTGGTCATGGGTGCACTTCAGCCACGCTCAAGGTCCTAAACGATATTATAACCGCGATCGATAATAGACAGTACTGTGCAGCCGTTTTCATTGACCTGGCCAAGGCTTTCGACTCTGTCAACCACCGCATTCTTATTGGCAGACTAAATAGCCTTGGTTTCTCAAATGACTGCCTCGCCTGGTTCACCAACTACTTCTCAGATAGAGTTCAATGTGTCAAATCGGAGGGCCTGTTGTCTGGACCTATGGCAGTCTCTATGGGGGTGCCACAGGGTTCAATTCTTGGGCCGACTCTTTTCTCTGTGTATATCAATGACGTCGCTCTTGCTGCTGGTGACTCTCAGATCCACCTCTACGCATGACGACACCATTTTGTATACATCTGGCCCTTCATTGGACACTGTGTTAACAAACCTCCAAACGAGCTTCAATTCCATACAACACTCCTTCAGTAGCCTCCAACTGCTCTTAAACACTAGTAAAACTAAATGCATGCTCTTCAACCGAACGCTGCTTGCACCCCGCCCACCCGACTAGAATCACTACTCTCGACGGGTCTGACCTAGAGTATGTGGACAACTACAAATATCTAGGTGTCTGGTTAGACTGTAAACTCTCCTTCCAGACTCACATTAAGAATCTCCAATCCAAAGTTAAATCTAGAATCGGTTTCCTATTTCGCAACAAAGCCTCCCTTCACTCA
This sequence comes from Coregonus clupeaformis, assembly GCF_020615455.1. Lineage (NCBI taxonomy): Eukaryota > Metazoa > Chordata > Actinopteri > Salmoniformes > Salmonidae > Coregonus > Coregonus clupeaformis. Next base: position 34,696,395 of record NC_059198.1, on the reverse strand, counting down.
TGCTGCCAAACATGCCCTCGTAAACGGACTATCCTACCGATCCTTGACTTCGGCGATGTCATTTACAAAATAGCCTCCAACACTCTACTCAGCAAATTGGATGTAGTCTCATCACAGTGCCATCCGTTTTGTCTCCAAAGCCCCATATAATACCCACCACTGTGACCTGTACGCTCTTGTTGGCTGGTCCTCACTACATATTCGTCGCCAAACCCACTGGCTCCAGGCCATCTATAAATCACTGCTAGGCAAATCCCCGCCTTATCTTAGCTCATTGGTCACCATAGCAACACCCACCCGTAGTCTGCGCTCCAGCGGGATATATCTCACTGGTCATCCCCAAAGCCAACACCTCCTTTGGCCGCAATTCCTTCCAGTTCTCTGCTGCCAATGACTGGAACAAATTGCAAAAATCTCTGAAGCTGGAGACACTTATCTCCCTCACTAACTTTAAGCATCAGTTGTCAGAGCACCTTACCGATCACTGCACCTGTACACAGCCCATCTGAAATTAGCCCGCCCCAACTACCTTATCCCTATATTGTTATTTATTTTGCTCATTTGTACCCCAGTATCTCTATTTGCACATCATCTCTTGCACATCTATCATTCCAGTGTTAATACTAATTGTAATTATTTTTGCACTATAGCCTATTTTATTGCCTTACCTCCATAACTTGCTAAATTTGCACACACTGTATATATATGTATTTCTGTTGTATTTTTTGACTTTGTTTTGTTTTACCCCATATGTAACTCTGTGTTGTTGTTTTTATCGCACTGCTTTGCTTTATCTTGGCCAGGTCGCAGTTGTAAATGAGAACTTGTTCTCAACTGGTTTACCTGGTTAAATAAAGGTGAAATAAAATAAAATAAAAAATATCATATGATGTGGTTGTTAATGTTAAACACCTATCCAAGCTTTGCAAGATCTGGCAGCTGTCTGCAATGTAGTCAAGCAGGAATGCGACCCATATGATATAGCGGTATAGCAATCTAATGCCCGACTGCGCAGTCGATGACGTGGCATGCAAATGACGTGCTATGCAACTATTGGTTGATGCAATGCATTATCTGCAATTTGGTCAGGGCCTGGAACATCACCCTCAACTAGCTGAATCAGGTATGTTAGGTTCGGGTTGGACTGAATACCCACAGGAGGGTAGATCTCCAGGAAGAGGGTTAGGTAGCTCTGTTGTAACCTATGTAAGTACTAGGTCGTATTTATTGGTGCGGACCGTAGCAAAACTCCCTTGCAATGAAAAACTAAAACAAGCGCATTGGTCGTTGACCAATGGCTGACCCAGATTGTACTTTACGAATTCAGAAAGACTGCCACTGCTCACAGGAAAGATCAAAGGGAATGATGTGACGGACTGGTCTTGGTCTCCCATCTCGCGTAGTGTCTTTAGATTGTTCTGTTACACTGGTCGCAGCAAGACTCTTTATTGCCACACAATCAGAGTTGGTGGTCATTGCTTTTGGTACAGCATGATAGGCAAAAACTCTCACATGGTTTTAGTTTGAACGTATTAGTAGACAAGTAGAACATGTTAAGGCATAGTGTGAATTGCATTGACTCTTGAATTGCAAGAGACAAAACAATATAGAACAGCCAGGAAAATAACCTCTCCCTCAACGTCAACAAAACGAAAGAGCTGATTGTGGACTTCAGGAGACCGCAGAGGGAGCACGCCCCCGTCCACATTGACGGGACCGCAGTGGAGAAGGTGAAACGCTTCAGTTTCCTCAGCGTACACATCACTGACAATCTGAAATGGTCCACCCACACAGACAATGTGGTGAAGAAGGCACAACAGCGCCTCTTCAACCTCAGGAGGCTGAAGAAATTTGGCTTGGCCCCTAAGACCCTCACAAACTTTTACAGATGCACCATTGAGAGCATCATGTCAGGCTGTATCACCGCCTGGTACGGCAACTGCACCGCCCGCAACCGCAGGGCTCTCCAGAAGGTGGTGCGGTCTGCCCAACGCATCACCGGGGGCACACTGCCTGCCCTCCAGGACACCTACAGCACCCAATGTCACAGGAAGGCCAAAAAGATAATCAAGGACATCAACCACCCGAGCCACGGCCTGTTTACCCCACTATCATCCAGAGAAGGCGAGGTCAGTACAGGTGCATCAAAGCTGGGACCGAGAGTCTGAAAAAGGCCATCAGACTGTTAAATAGCCATCACTAGCCGGCCTCCACACAGTACCCTACCCTGAACTTAGTCACTGTCACTAGCCGGCTACCACCCGTTTACTCAACCCTGCACCTTAGAGGCTGCTGCCCTATGTACATAGACATGGAATCACTGGTCACTTTAATAATGGAACACTGGTCACTTTAATAATGTTTAAATACTGTTTTACTCATGTCATATGTATATACTGTATTCTACTGTATTCTAGTCAATGCCACTCCAACATTGCGCGTCCTAATATTTATATATTTCTTAATTCCATTCTTTTACTTTTAGATTTGTGTGTATTGTTGTGAATTGTTAGATACTACTGCACTGTTGGAGCTAGGAACACAAGCATTTTGCTAAACCCGCAATAACATCTGCTAAATATGTGTATGCGACCAATAAAATTGTATTTGATTTGAATATATCATAGAATCATGTAGACGTTAAATGTATCTCTACCAGTATAGAGTCTGATAGCAGAATGTAGGAAATAGTTGGAATGGCTTTGTCCTAGCAGGTGGAACTGAGAAGACGTGAACTGTCAGTGCTCTCTGAGTGGAGGGAGGTCGTGAAAAGGGTGCGATGGATCTCTCATGTCTTTGAGGGGTAAAATTGTGGCTTCCTATCTACATTCCGTTAAAGTCACCAACCATGGCCAAAAACGTGAGGGTAGAGCTGGGGAGCAGGGGAGCAAAATATAGCCATCTGCATTGTACTCACTCAAGCTCCTTCTCTAGCTCTTTGGTGCAACTGACAAGCTGAACATCAGCATACTCCAGCACAACATACTTGAATACATGAGCCCTTGTAATATTGTTTTAATATTGTTATAATCCATATACTGTATATCAGCACCATGTCACCAGGTCAAATTCCTGGTACATGTAAATATTCTTGGTGAATAAAGTTTGTTCTGATTTTACAGCCCGTTGTTACAAAGTTAGTTACAAACAGAAGCAAAATCACCATGTCAATAGCAACACAACACAGTAACATAACAACAGTGCACCGCATCAGCCAACATATCATGGAAACAATCTCACTAGTAAGTCCTAGCAGTAATCAGTGGAGTAGGTTTTTAGTGTGTTAATGGCTAAGGGCACAAAGCTTATACTGAAACATGCCTTATTGCATCATAACAGTTTCAATTCCAGCGCTTTACTTTACTTCAACATCCAAAGTGTTAGCCGTCTATGGCTGGATGTGAATAATGTGAAGTCAGTATCATCTGCCATGGGGCTTGCCTTGCGTGTAATCTTGTATTATGCCTTAGTGATTTCTTAGCTGATTATGGGCCACTTCTCATATGAAGTCTGATATGTATACTGATCCATATATAACACTGGATTCGGATATGTCTTAACAAGTGTCATTCTGTTCTTAGGACAAAGAAGATCGTCAATTTTTCCTAATCAAAGAGAGGTTTTGAAAGCCTTATTTGACCAGGGAATGACCAGGAGAGGCTGAGGCAGTCACCAGAGCTGGACTGTCGGAGAGTGTGGTGGAGGTGAGGGTCATCAATGTTCTGTTTTGTATTCTGTGAACATCAGAAAGGGTTTTGTCTTTTTGTAATATCTCCCTGGGTTCTGGGCAAAACATTTGGCTTAGGACTACTTAGGAAACTTCCAATGGCCTTACTGATGATTTACCTTTTATATAAGACATTAATTGAAAGCATCTTAACCTTCTGCTTCCTTGGGTGGTATGGTTCGGCAGTGTCAAGTCTCAAAGCATCCCATCACTCTACAAATCAAGAACCATCCATAAATCCAGAACATTTTACTAAGACACACCCACTATATGACCAATACCAACAGCTGCTGTCAGGTCGAAGGTTCAAAACCCCACTCTGTAGAACAAACAGTCATTCATATCAACCAGCATCAGGTTCCTAAATCCAGGAAGACTAAACCGTACCTCACCACCTACAGTATACCTCTATCTATTTGTCTGTCTGACCTTGTCTTGTGAAGTATGTTCTGTGATATTTATGTTGTATTTAAGTGAAGTGTTGAATGTTCTGTGATGTGTTACATGTGTGCCATTATTCCCAAACAAATGCCGCTATGGAACCATTAAGTATTCATTCATCCATTGTTGTCGGGCTATTGGATTCCCTCACCTGGTCCCAATGCACTCCCTACCCCTTCCCCTTGGCTAGCTGTCAAAGGGTTATGACATCAAATTCTGAAAATATAACATGCAAATCCTGGATCCTATCCTCTGCTGTTGTGATAATAATGTTGATTCTTATGTTATTTTAACTTTTTCCAGTAGCTATTTGTGTTTTGCCTCTAGTTTCATATTGCCTGGTAAAACCCAGATTCAAAACACCCCCCACTGCCCCTCTGGTTGTGACACAATACAGATAATTCATGGTATGTAAGGGCTCCTTTTTCAATCATCTGCAAGATAAAACACTGAGTTGGTAGAGCAATATTTTTGTGTCTACTCTTTTAATAAACTATTATGTGCAATTACTCTGATTTGAAAATATGATGCTGTAGTCTTCACTATTGTGTTGTCTTCCTATTGTTTCCTCTGGAATTGGTTAGGGAATGAAAGAAGAAAACTGTCCCAGAGTCAAACTGTCCCTAAAAAAAAACTAAGCTCTACAAACGGAATGTGTCAGCTTACAACCTGTTTATGAGGGACCACCTTAAAGCAAAAGGTTTGTGCAGGTTTGGCTTTAATTACCTGTTTTTAATTACAAGAGCAAGGCGGGCATTCAAGTATTGTGGACTGTATGCATTTTTCAATCGGTGTGTCTTTGATGTAGGTTAATTATTATTATTTTTAGATGAATGATCAGAGGGGTTTCTCTTCAGAACTTAATGGGTCTAACAACAAATTCTAAAGTCTACTGACTCCATCTGACACATATTTCTACTTTGTTTCAACAAGTAGAAATATGTCATGTTTTCTGTTGTATGTCATGAGTTATGGCAGGTACACAGGGCAAAAGGCAGGCATTATCATCTGCCACAAAAGCCCATTACAGTGAGGAGGCAGACAAGCTACAGGCAGGAGGTCAGGAGTTGAAGGGGAACCTGAAGGCCTTAAAAGTCAAAGATTATTTAAGACGGCTGAAATCAATGGTGGGAATATATACTGTAAGGTCATAATAGTAAATCATGACATTTTAAACTTTTACTTAAAAAAAGTAATGTTTTTGGATTTGATAGTTGGATTTAGATTTGAGATACAGATTTAAGATCCAGAGAACAGGCATTTTTCTTACGAAAGGATTTCAGTCTTTTTGACAACTATTTTCTTTATAAGCATTTTTAGGTATTGTCTTTTTTTATATTTCATTTCATTTATTATTTATCTTGTCTATTTCAACATAATTTTTTGTTAGGTTATCGAGTTGGAAGGTATGGGGGTCGACACAGCATTCCTTGTCCACAACCCCGAGGACCTCATACCAGTCAGCACAGCCTCATCTGGGAGGGGAAAGGAATTTGTTGAGGGCCAGTATCTGATCGGCAAGTTTTCTGTACACTTTTCTGGTACACATATTAAAAAAATAACTTTGGTAACACTTTAACCTCAAGCATACAGATGTAGGATATTAATTTGATCACCTTGTTGCAGGACATTTTTAACTTAGTGTATTTGAGGTTTGAAAAGGCTTCTGAAGTTTGTAATTTCCACTTAGTCATTTCAGACTTGATTGCGATAAATGTATCAACCCCTGACAAAATATCAATTTATTATAATCCACATATCACATTTCCTGTTACTGCAGGATTATTTTCCTGCTGTAGAAAACTGACTCAAATTAAGACCTACATCTGTACATCTATAATGCCTTTAAACACACTCATACAGCACTGTGTCTCTTTTATTGTGACATCATAGCAAACCTGCAGCTTCACAGTCAAAGGGGTTTGACAAGGCTAGGGTGCAAGGAGTACAAGCCTTATTCAACCAGAAGTATAGTATGTACTATTTTATTTGAAATAACTATTAAAATGTACTGTATATCTGTGATTCAACAATTAAATAACAGTCCTGCTCCACTTTTAAGCAAGCTTAAAAAATAGAATCACAGAAATTCACAGGCAGAGTTCTGGATACCATTCCTGACATAAACATATGTGGTAGCTGTGCCTTGTTGGTTTACATTGTTGAAGTTCAATTAAGCAGATTTCTGGATTTCTGGATCACTGGTAGAAGCTTGGAATAAGGTGTACACTTGATATTCCTTCACTAAAGCCTTATTTCTGTTTCTGTTTAGATTAAGCTCTTTTTAGATGTTCTAAAAAAAGGGGGGGGGGGGTGCAACTCAATATTAGGAAGCTGTTCCTAATGTTCTGAATACTCAGTGTATAGTTTGTCCCTATGGAACTCACACGCACACACAGACAGACAGACATTCATTCCTCAACCACTTTCATCTTCTGAATCACTGTCCTCCAATTCACTGTCCTCCTCTACATCTGTACTGACCGAGCCATCACCAGCCAACATTGAAAATGCTTGCTGGAGCTTTAATATGTTCTGCATTTTATTTCAGAGCAGCACAGAGGCACCCAGGTGAAAGCGCGTTGGCTCAGCCTCACACTGACCAAGAGAAGCAAGGGCCTCTTCAAAAAGCCCCAGCTCTTGCTGGGAATGAAATGTATGCACTCACTAACTGTAAGTCGCTCTGGATAACAGCGTCTGCTAAATGACTCAAATGTAAATGTAAAATGAATGCAAAAGGCCATTTTGTAGGTCTGCTTGTATAAAGTGCCTGTCCTCCGCTGCCCTAAGGCACATGTTTTGCAGTGTTTGAAATTGCGTAATTCAAATCTGGTATTGGAATAAGAGAAAACATAATCAAGAGATATTCAATCCAAGCTAAATTTATTATATGCAAAATGTATGTATGATAAGTATGATGGTTCGTATACGGGCTCACTGAAATACCACGCAGGGCAGACAGAGAACTAATCCATTGTTACAGGTTCTTCCTCAAATACTCTGACAGAGAGAGAGTTCCCACCTCTCTGCTGGCCAATCAGAGTAGAGACTGAGCGTGGTTTAGACTTACTCAGCAAATCCGTTGGCGCACGGGCTGGTCCCAACCCCTTGGCGCTCCACCGTTCCCAGGCATAAGTTGCTATCATAATAACCTGTGGAGTTAGCACCCAAAAGACACCATTCCACTGTACTACGTTCAAGGACGGTTCACAGACAACAAAGAGGCAGTGTTCGTATCTGTGAGAAATACAAGTCTTATCTATAAGAAATACAAGTTTTATCTCATCCTAGCCCCTAACGTTCCTCACATGAATCACAGCCTGTTATGTGAAACAATTGATATCAGTATAGTACAAACCTATGCTTATCATTAATGCATTCCTTCTAAGCTATTCAACACATACAGATCAAATTATGAGAAAACAAATCCCAACAGCAGCATCACTGCACGCTGCTTTGCCCGGAGCAGACTGTCCCCCAAGCTGTCTGACACCTGGGACCAGACTGGATGGTCTTGCTGGAGAACATCCACATACTCCAGTCTTGGCGGGAATTGAGGTGACTTGTTCCTTCCATTATAGGCGTTGATATGCTGTTTTATTCTCTCCGATGTCCGCATGATTTTTCTGTAGAGATGCACAGCAATGGTTTGTCCATCTGAAAAACAATTTTAAGAAATGGTAATGAAAATCTTGAAGTTTGATAGAAATCTTTCATATAGTTTAAAGCACCTGGGTGAATGAGACTTACATAACAACAGCAGTGATATGCAAGGGTGTGATGCAGTGTTCAACAACACTGAATTGGCTGCAGTATCTGCATACTTTCTGACCAGGCCACAATAGAAAGAGCGCTCCAAGACAAGCCTATGGATTGTGGCCAGCAGACAGTGAGTCTTCTTAGTCTGCAGACTTTCCAAAATTGCTGCAGTGTTGAAGAGACCAGCGTACAATCCGGTTTCTCTACTCCATGGCCTTCAACCTTTTCTCCAGGCTGAAACGTGAACATTTATGTTAAAAGGTTTAAAACCTATATTGACTAGCCCCAATACAGTGGGACAAATATGATGGAGACAACATCCTAAAGAAGCTATTTACTTTTCAAGTTGACTAGTCAACTGAGCGTTCCTATCATCAGTGATTGACGAGGACATAATGTCAGATCTAGAAAATATTCTACAACTATATAAGCGAAAATGTAACAGTATGAAAGCATCTCAACATAAAACTAATCAGTTAGGAAGGCAAAACCCATTTGAGTGTAGAGTGGATTATGCAGCGTGAAGTGTTGGCACACAGGTCAGAAGACTTCATGTAGAATAGATTAAGCAGGGGAGGGGTGAACTCATGTTTCTGGGATATGTAGTGAAAAGGGGCAGGTGACAGCAGGATGTGGTGATAAGAGTATAAAGTAACAGGGAGTAGCTATGCAGATCCAAGAGATTGTGGGACCAGGACACAGTAGGGTATAGGAACGTGGCAGTCATGACTGGTAGGGCTAAGCCAGACAGAAAGGGGTGTTTAGAGATGGGATAAAACCTTTGGTCAGATATGTAGCAACTACTTACGCGACTCGATGTTGCTCTGCGAGAGTTTCCACGTATCTCTCCTGCCAGGTAAGGAACAACGTCCTCGTCTGTGAGGGTCTCCTTTATCTGACGGGTCCAAACTTCCACGTCCAACTGTGTGCTGCCTACAACATAATCAAGGGCCTAATTAAATCTATTGCAGAACAAAATAAACCACACTGGCAGTTGTGCGGAGTTCTACATGTGCAATGCTCACAAGTTAGTGAAAAATATCTTATTAGGAATTTTACTACAATATCAAATTGTCAGTGAAACCACAGCAAGGAATTCATCATCAAATCAATCAAATGTATCTTATAAAGCCCTTTTTACCTCAGCAGTTGTAAAACAGCATCACAAAGTGCTTTACAGATACCCTGCCTAAAATTCCAAAGAGCAAGCAACGCAGAGGCAGAAGCACAATACAAGCGGTTCATGGTGTGCATGCTTGTCAGACTGATCGATTATCAGAATACACAAAAAAACGTTCAAACGTTCATAGATGACCTGCAGGGTCAGGTAAAGACCATAATGGCTATAGAGGGTGAAAACATTTCAAGACTCTAGGGTCAGATGGCTTTCAGGTTTAAGTAAGTCAAGGTTGATGGGTGGGCTGTGTTGTGGGGGCTAGTACCTTTCTGTTCACCTTCCCACCCAAGGGCCAGACTACACTCAATCATAGGACTGACAGAAGAGAGAAGTATTCAGTCTAGACTTGAAGTTGAGACTAAGTCTGATTCTCGGCAAACCATTCCATAAAGAGGAGCTCTGTAGGAGAAAGCCTTGACTCCAGCTACTGAAGCCCTGCTTCCAATTCATCTGATTGAATTAGCAGAAAATGATCATTACATATTAACAAAAATTATGAGCAAAACACATGGAATCTAACCTGGAATGCTGTTTAGCAGCACCATCAACTCCTCCTTTGCCTCGGTTTCCTCCTTCAGGACCTTCTGCCGACGGAGTTGTATTGCTGGTGCTATAACATATGAAGGTGAACATACATTTCATAGATTGTTTAAAATACATCAGCGTTTTTTTTTGCAAAATGATATCAACACAATCCTGGACAATGGGTCGTCTCAATACTTAACTGATTTCCAGTTCTACATTTATACCTTGCTTCTCCCTGACCCTGGTAGCGTAGTAGAGGAGGGTATCGGTGAGGGTGTCAACATGATGAGATGGTGTCATCTCTTTTGTGATCTTCCCAAATTATTTTCTAATGTATTATAACAGCTAACATAGATTGATCTATCAATTTTACCTGTAAATGAGGCTTCAGCTGGCATGCAAAGTCATAGTGAAGAAACGTTGTGATGTTTGGTCCCTGCATTGCTTTCAGGTCCCCCAGCAGGAACACAGCATTTGCAAGCCTGAAATGACAGTTCAACATCAGTCATCGTAGCCAATGTTATATATAACTAAAATACATCAGCTACACATTTGAAGCATCCATCCATCCATCCACATGCATCCATCAACATACTTCTCTCCTCTCTTCAGGTTCAGGAACTTCAGCGGATGCTCGTGCCTGCACGCCATCCCAAACACACCAGTTATGTCCAGTTTCTGGGTTTTGTGTTTGGATCGCAGCGCATCCCTGGCTTGAAATCCCGGGTACCCCTGTAAAATGAAGTGAAAAAAGTCACATTCATTAAGCAGTTCATGTTTCATCCAATCTGTTCAACTTCAAAAAAATAAATATGGACAGAATAGTCCAATTGTAGAGTCGCATCACCAAGGATAAATGGCTTCTCCTGATTTCAATCAAACCTTTAAACTTCTCCAACATTAGCCCAGCTGTTGGTAATACACACAAACACACGTCACACAAGTCACACAGAAGAGGGCTAGTGAAACTAACTGATTGTGAGATACATCCCATTCTTCAAAATCCAGTATACCTCAGTTGGTGTGTCTGATGCTCCTCCTACAAAGCAGTCAACTTTGTCTTGATCACAAAAGAACCGCCCAGCATGTTTGGGACCCTCAATGCTGGTCCCAGACAATCTATTTCTGGGAAGCCCAAATAGGGCATCAGCTGCAATAATTTGATGACTGTTTTCCTTTAAAATAATAATGCAAATAATTAAATTAAATTATTAGGGATACAGGGAATGGACATTTGCAAGGGTATTACTTAAACCCTTGTGCTCTTTGGGAAACATAGGTCATTTACACTATAGTTTATTCGTGAATGTATCTGTAATCAGTACTATCCACTCAGCAGATGATTGGTCCACCTAGCTTTACCAGAGCCCTGTTATCCAGCATGTTGTGGATCCAGACAGGCCTTCATGGCAACCGTAGCGGCCTTGGTAGCAAAGCCACCCACAAAACTTTGCCCTGTCTGGCAATCCCATACTTGACCTGTTTCCGCCTCCCACGACTTGGACGAAGGGTTGGGTTTTTGAGAGGCTTGCAATGGTACTGCCGCATAACATTACTACTGTTTGGCAAGGCAATGATAGAATATATTTAAGAAAGACAACTGAGGTTGGATATATTTCCCCTTATAAATTATGAACAACACTGAATGCAAATAAGAATCCTAGCTTACTGAGACTTTATAGTTGTTCCTTAATTGTTATCATTGACATACCTGTGGACAGTTGTTCCTTAATTGTTATCATTGACATATCTGTGGACAGAGAGGACATTTTGTTCCGTCCGAGGTCAGTGGCGCCAACTTCCTGACAGTCTCTCGTTCAAACTGCCAGTGTTTGAACTCCTCAAATGACTCATTTGTGAGCTCCCGGTAGAGCTCAACTGTCTGGAGATAGAACAAAACAAAAAAACGAATCCTCATAGTAAAAAACACTTACATGTATGGTTTGATTTCTAATTTAAAATACAATAACTACCTTCCAGCATGCATTGGATTTATGGAAAGGTAATCCCCCTCAAAGACACCCCACACTCCAGCTGCAGGGCTGCAAACTGGTGCAGGAGGTCCACTGAAATTGCTGTTGTGGCAGATGGGGGGTGGCAGGCCAGAGTCTGTAGCGGATCAGGGTGACAGGTTCCAGCTCACAGCTGCAAAACTGTAGCCAGACGTCATTAGCTCTTCCTGAAATGAGGACATTGCGTTTCTTAGATTGCATTGCTAAACATTACATCCGATGTTGGTGAGATGCCTCCTAAGAACTTGACACCTTATTTTCATCATAACAACAGAGTGAACAGGGTTATGGTAAACTAGATCAAATGAAATCAAAGTCAAAGTTGTCTTTTGCGCAGGAATACAGCGTAGTGTGCACAATACAATGAAATAAATAGATACAGTGGGGAGAACAAGTATTTGATACACTGCCGATTTTGCAGGTTTTCCTACTTACAAAGCATGTAGAGGTCTGTAATTTTTATCATAGGTACACTTCAACTGTGAGAGATGGAATCTAAAACAAAAATCCAGAAAATCACATTGTATGATTTTTAAGTAATTAATTTGCATTTTATTGTATGACATAAGTATTTGATCACCTACCAACCAGTAAGAATTCCAGCTCTCACAGACCTGTTAGTTTTTCTTTAAGAAGCCCTCCTGTTCTCCACTCATTACCTGTATTAACTAGACCTGTTTGAACTCGTTACCTGTATAAAAGACACCTGTCCACACACTCAATCAAACAGACTCCAACCTCTCCACAATGGCCAAGACCAGAGAGCTGTGTAAGGACATCAGGTATATAATTATAGACCTGCACAAGGCTGGGATGGGCTACAGGACAATAGGCAAGCAGCTTGGTGAGAAGGCAACAACTGTTGGCGCAATTATTAGAAAATGGAAGAAGTTCAAGATGACCGGTCAATCATCCTTGGTCTGGGGCTCCATGCAAGATCTCACCTCGTGGGGCATCAATGATCATGAGGAAGGTGAGGGGACCACAGGGACCACAGTCTCAAAGAAAACCATTAGTAACACACTACGCCGTCATGGATTAAAATCCTGCAGCGCACGCAAGGTCCCCCTGCTCAAGCCAGCACATGTCCAGGCCCGTCTGAAGTTTGCCAATGACCATCTGGATGATCCAGAGGAGGAATGGGAGAAGGTCATGTGGTCTGATGAGACAAAAATAGAGCTTTTTGGTCTAAACTCCACTCGCCGTGTTTGGAGGAAGAAGAAGGATGAGTACAACCCCAAGAACACCATCCCAACCGTGAAGCATGGAGGTGGAAACATCATTCTTTGGGGATGCTTTTCTGCAAAGGGGACAGGACGACTGCACCGTATTGAGGGGGAGGATGGATGGGGCCATGTATCGCAAGATCTTGGCCAACAACCTCCTTCCCTCAGTACGAGCATTGAAGATGGGTCGTGGCTGGGTCTTCCAGCATGACAACGACCCGAAACACACAGCCAGGGCAACTAAGGAGTGGCTCCGTAAGAAGCATCTCAAGGTCCTGGAGTGGCCTAGCCAGTCTCCAGACCTGAACCCAATAGAAAATCTTTGGAGGGAGCTGATAGTCTGTATTGCCCAGCGACAGCCCCAAAACCTGAAGGATCTGGAGAAGGTCTGTATGGAGGAGTGGGCCAAAATCCCTGCTGCAGTGTGTGCAAACCTGGTCAAGACCTACAGGAAACGTATGATCTCTGTAATCAAAAAACCTTGGAGTGAGATTTTGTCCTGGGTCCGCCTGGGTCCTGCAGTCGGTGAAAAGCAATTGCACTGCCTGCGTCTCAGAACTGCGGCTGCCTTGATCTCATGAGGTTATCGTTGCCCACGTGTGCATGACGTCAGAGAAAGTCGTGATCAAGTCGGACACAAATCTAACCAGCATGCATTGGGCGGTGATCGCCCGTGATCGATTCTGCGCAGACCTGGCTCATCTCAAATGAGCCTCTTGTCTATGATCTGTCGGCATGGTTATACTGGGTTGTGGCCTACTTGGAGGCCTTGATGATATCGGAGGGGGGCTCCCATTTGAAGCAGGGTTCCAGATTGGTCATCTTTATGGTCATTATTGAGGACAGGGTGCCATCCAATGCTAGGCTGTTTCTTCTCTTGGTTCTGTTCAGTCCCACAACTGAAAACACCCTCTCAGCATCTGCGTTTGCATGGGGCAACACCAGGACAAGCTTGGCGACGGCAGCAAGCCTCTCGAATTCTTTGGCTCCTGTCACCTATGGAAAATGCACCAAAACACAATGGAAAAACATACCTTGATTTTTGATTGATTAATACTGTAAGTATACTGTAGGTTGATCCATTAACAAATTCAGATAAAAACATGCATAATTTGCAACATGCATGACACAATTTTAAGCAACAGATGTAGCCAAGCCACACCTGCCAAAAGCAGTGGCGGCTGGTGAAAAACTATTCTCGGTGGGGCTGTGCCATACTTTTTTCCTGTAACCATCGCGATATATTTTAACACAAACTGCAGGACAGCAGTGCTCAGTGAAACATTCAGTAATTATTTAATGCCAATATTAAAAAGTTGAGGCATTCTTACACAAAAAACATATTACACAAACCCAAGCCTTTCATTTGCATTTAAAGTGAACTTTTCACCATTGGTAGTAAACAGGCAACGCAACAGGCATGCTGTCAGAACAGAGTGGAAAGTGGACAATAACATGAAATTATTATAAAGTTTATAGGAAATCTTACACTGTATGAAAGGATGTATAATATAGAAATGGATATCAAGTGGATGAACTCAAACCTTTGACTGGAAGAATAGCATACAGTATTTTATGATCATACTAAATGTGACTAATTGTTAATGTGCTCCAGAACTGCAACAATTAATTGATACAAAACAACATATATACAGTAATATTAGCAAAGACACTATTAAGACTTTCTAGAGTACCATATATAACTGGATTTTTTTATGCTAAGGTCAACTATATACAAAGAAACATGCGCCAGAGCTGCTCTGTGTGTGTGTGTCTGTCATCTTATTTGTACAGGAATTTTGCCCGTCTGTCCCTTCTGAGTGGCAAACCTCTCAATGACCCTTTGATTAAAGTCAGGAATGTCCCTGACAAGTTTCTTCTCCATGGAGAGCATGTGCCAGAGCGTTCAGGCGATCCTGTGTCTATGCTGTTTCTCAGGAAGGTCTTGATCCTTTTCAGTGTAGAGAAGCACCTTTCTGACTCAGCAGTTGTCATGGGTGTGGTGATGAGGATCTTGAGGAGGCTGGCGAGTCTCTGTGAAAGTGCTCTGAAGGTTGTTCTCCATGAAGAACTGGTACAGGGGCACTGCACCACTACAAGCCTTGAACTCACTGTTCTCATAGATGAGGGACAGTTTGGTTTTGAGCTTGGCCTTGTTCAACATGGGGTACGCCTCCACGGTTGTTTCAAGCGCTGTATCGGGAACTTCACACTGTGTTGTGGGAACAACTCTCCATGCAATAGTGTTGCGCTGATGAGGTGCTGGGTGAAGGAGAACCTCTCTTTGGCATGACTCAGGATGGTATCACATACCTGTAAAAGATACATCATCAGCTTTAATTTGCAATTAAGCTATTTTGATGCAAGTGATCCTGACTGACAATGCCTATGTCCAACTCAAGTATATGATTACCA
Organism: Coregonus clupeaformis; assembly: GCF_020615455.1. NCBI lineage: Eukaryota > Metazoa > Chordata > Actinopteri > Salmoniformes > Salmonidae > Coregonus > Coregonus clupeaformis. Next base: position 34,681,113 of record NC_059198.1, on the reverse strand, counting down.
AGGTGCTGATTGTTCAGGGTTTTGGCTACATACTACCAGGCCTGAAAAAGTTCTAGGTGGGAAACACTGACAATTACATCACAACTTACCTCTATAGCCAACCTCTGTTGTTCTCCTGGTCCCAGCATCCTCCGTCGCTTGATGGGCTGTTGCTGACTTTCGTCCAGATCGCGCTGTCCCCACACAAAGAGGGAATTGAGGCCCTGGGTCCAAAAAATAAAGTTTAATTTGATAACTTGCAATCAGACTTCTTAACTCACTGTAATTCCCCCCTCAACACACAACCAGTGACTTATATATATATATAAGACAGACAGACAGACAGACAGACAGACAGACAGACAGTGTGTATATACACACAAACTATGTCTAGTAACTGCTTTTAACCTGTGATGTACATAATTAACTGATGTTATTACGTTTTAAAGCCTTTTTCTATTACATTTGTGAGAGGGATGCAACATAATTTTGTTCTGCTGTTCACTTAGCAATAAAGTTAATATTCAATAACAACTAGGCCTCTTCTAGAAATTGACCTGGTGGACACCTGAATAATTATTACAAACTGTGTAGTACTTTCCTGCATTATTATCAACGTCTGATTGTGTCTTCTCTTTCCTTTTAAAATACTAAAACAAATATAATTGTGACGGCTCTATGATAATCACTCACACAAGCACCAACTGGCAGTGGGTGGAAACGTCAGTCGTCTCGTCAGCTTGAATGGCGATAAAATCAGCACTCTTTACTTCCTCCAGGATGTAATCCTTAAGCATTGACAGCATACAGTCCAACAGCTCGTTCTGTATCGTCTTTGACGTGTCCCTTAAAAACGGTAGCTGTCTTCAGGTGCTCCTCCAGCACACTGTCGAGGGAGGCAACAAAATCCACTAAGCCGGAAAATGCCGGGGGTTGTCTGAGGAGTCAGTCTCCTCGTGCCCACGCAAGGCCAACTCAAAAGCCCCACAGAACTTCCACACAATCGATAATTTTGGATAGAATGTGCCTGTTTTTATCCACCTCCTCATTGTGTTTCCTCACCGCAATCCTGTGGCCGTCATCCAGCTGCGAGTAATGTTCACCCTTCCTAATACAGCTAGCTTTACAGAGTTGTCCATGTGTGCCTTTGAGTGTTCTCATGTTTCTTTACCTTCTCTGACAGGTGCTTCATATCCCTCACTCCGGTACCTGTCCATGCTGAATCTGACCCCGTCGTTTTAAAAAGCAAGCACGGAAAGCAAAATAAGCATTAGCATCAGTGCACCCAGCTAGCCAAGCCTTCCTGGTGTACCAGCTACGGGAGAAGCCGCATATACTGCTTCCCTTTCTCGCTAGCCTGCTGTCTGATTGAGAGGTCAGGTTGATCTGGGCCCAGCTCTTTCACCCGAACTTTCTCTGACAAAGTTCTCCTCTCAAACGGATCTTGAGGAGAGATTTCACCGAGTTAGGGTTGGGTCTTGGAGGAGTAACGTTTGCTTCGCCATTGTTGTCTAGTAAAAATGGCGTCACTGGACCCCGGTCCTTATTTTATCAGGGGGCGAGCTTGGGAGTGGTAAAATAATCGCCCTCCTTGATTCGATTTAAGATCGCTTATTGACTACATTTTATGTCATACATTCATATCTTAAATTAGCAATTGGCTTAACTGCTACGTAGACCCGCCTCCTCGGGGCACTTTCTGTATCGCCCAGAGCTGACGCAGGCGTTTGACAGGCAGAGGAAAGGTTGCGAATATGATTTTCTATCATATCTTACACATATTACTGTGTGCATTCCATATTTCAAACACACAAATATTGACATACTGATGTTTTTATTATTATTATTATTATTATTTTTATTTTTTTATTTTTTAAAATAATTTTATTTAAGGGGGCGGCGCCCTAGCGCCCTCTATCGGCCAGCCGCCACTGGCCAAAAGGAAAGACAAAAACGGAAGAAAAAAAATTCCTTATGCTTCCGGGTTGCCATTTCAGCCCAGAAGCTTTCCATTTCAGTTTCGTCCTGCAGGGATATCATTGGCATGGTCTGATAATTTAGAAACTCCTCACCCAGAAGGTCATGCTCCTCTGGCCCATGGTATGGGAGTAGATGGGGAAACCTATTTATGAAAGTAGAGTTACAAGTTGTTACGTTTTAGGTATATAGTCATCAACCAGCAGCAGTTCATACACATCTTTGAGGAGAAGCCACATAAGAATATCTCATGTGCAGTTTAGGAGTGAACACACCTCATCATAAAACACAGGGTATTTTAGCTAAGATGATAGACAATAATTAGAGAAAAAAAACTAACCTTTCAACAAAGTACAGGACATCTTCGATGTCACTTTCAGCCCTCTGCCGTACATCTACAAATTGTGCGTGCTTGATCAGTGGCTCTTCCAGTGGCAGCTTCTTAAGTGCATAGTCCACAGCACTTGTCAGGAAACACAACACAGCTTCATGGAATGAATCCACCTGCTGTGGTGTGATGTCACCCTCGTATAGTAATCTGTTAAGTTTAGCCCTGGTTGTGAACCCAATGTTCAACTTTCTTCCTGTCACAGATACAGCATATCGGTATAAGGTACAAGGCTAAATATCACATATCACAGTGTTTGATCATAATAATAGTAAAATACTAACCTGGTAAATGGTTTGCCTTTTCTTTAAAGGCAATTTCACAAGGCTCCTCATGGCACTGCAGAGCTGCTGGAACCATAAACTTGGAACATAGCTTGCGTACGAATTTCACCATCTATAACAGACATTTACAAAAATAGTAGGTGAAACCTGTTTTAGAGGATCCCTGCAGATATCAGCAAGAAACACAGAATGGAAAAAACTGTAAAATTCAATCCCACCTCATCATGTAACAAAAATATTGATGACTGCTCTCTCTGAAGCAGCATGTTGAAAGAAGTGAAAGTTGGTACGGTGGCTTGGAAGAACAGCAGGTACACTTCTGTCATGGTGTCAGTGAATGTCTGCACAAGTCTCTTGAACCTGGCCTGATTTTCATCTTGAATCAATCAATAAATAACACAAAACAAGAGGTTGTCATTAATACAAGTATGTGACTAACAATCCATGTAGTTGCTGCATAATGAAATTGAAAATTGATGACCATACTAGCAGATTTGTAGTAGCTGGCCAGAGGTTCATACAGCCTCAGGATCCTGGTCACACAACGTTCAAGGCTTAGCCAACGGACCGAGATAAGCAGGAGGACCTCCATGTACTCCGCTTCATGGAGCTCATAAAACTCTGTTTTAGACATTAAATCCATATCATATATTTTCTACAGCTCAGCATTTCAGTATTACACTTAATAGTATCAAACATGCATACCTGTCAGGTATCCTTTTCGATTTGTGCTACCCTTGAACCAGTAACCGATGTCCACTACCATATCCTCCAAATCAAAACCGGACACCTGCAATGCATAAATCAATCATAACACATTCAGTCAATGCACGTAATTAGGATACAAATAAAAAGTTACATGTAAAGATAAATCAGGCCTTAACTCACTTTAAAAAATCCCACTCCTGCAGCTTTGGCGGTGTTATGTGCCACATGACAAGGACAACCATGAATATAGGTGTTGAGATGCTTCTGGAGCACCCTAGAGGCAATGGAATTACGTGGTCTAATGTTCACAGCTGCATTGTCAACTGAGAGACCAATGCAATTCTCCCAATGGATGCCATGCTCCTCTATGGTGGAGTTAATTTTGGTGAAGATCTCACTTGCTGTCCCACATCTCGTCCCACTTGTTGAGCACATATTTAAAAACTGGTGGACAACTTTGCTGCCCATGAAGACCCGGACAGTAAGCAGGTTTATCTTTTCCACTCCTATAATGACAAGTTAGAATCATACAGATGTTCATGTTATTAGATGTTTAAAAATACACAAAGCACATGTTTTGCAGAGGAGAAAAATCTCAAATAGTTTGTGAAATACCAGTGTCATTTGACCCATCCGTAACAAGGGTATACGGGGCTTTTTTCATCTCCTTCACAAGCTCCTGTGTGAAGTATGGTGCGAGTGCTTCATTGGTAATGCAGGATGACTTAGTCCTGGCACACCTGTACTCCTGCGCTGTCTTCGAATCTCCGATTGCACACATTTCCTGTATTTATGTTAAATTCTTTGGAATACATCTTACCTGTTCGAAATCAGCTGAGTTTACATTCACCACACTAAATCATGTTCACACGCACAAACAAATAATTTCTTTCAAAATGTAAAGTTTAAGAGAGTGAGTACTCAATTGGACGACATTTCATTGTTACATACATTTACATTTTTGTCATTTAGCAGACACTTTTATCCAGAGCGACTTACAGTTAGCGCATACATTATTTTATCGAACCCACAACCCTGGCGTTGCAAACGCCATGCTCTACCAACTGAGCTACATCCCCTGCCGGCCATTCCCTCCCCTACCCTGGACCAATTGTGCGCCGCCCCATGGGTCTCCCGGTCGCGGCCGGCTACGACAGAGCCTGGATACGAACCAGGATCTCTAGTGGCACAGCTAGCACTGCGATGCAGTGCCTTAGACCACTGCGCCACTCGGGAGACATACCTAGTCTCAGCTCAGCTTCTTATCAGACTTCTTGAGGTAGTGACAGTTTCTTCTCCTGTTGTCTTTCGTGGCAATGGTATCTCTTCTTCTGTCGCTAACTTCGGGGTGCAGTGCATATGGTTCAGTGGCGTTCATCAGCGCCATCTACCGTCGGGGAGTTTGAAAAAAGGAACGAACGAGTCTCGGCCTATTTTTTTTGCGTGAGAAATTGGATGTGTGGCGTGAGTGCGTGTGAAAACAGGCAAAAACGTGTGTCACACAGCGAAAGCGTGAGAGTTGGCAGCTCTGCTTATGTCATGCAATAAAATGCAAATGAATTACTTAAAAATCATACAATGTGATTTTCTGGATTTTCTACATGCTTTGTAAGTAGGAAAACCTGCAAAATCGGCAGTGTATCAAATACTTGTTCTCCCCACTGTAACTACAGTATATTAAGTACAGTACAGTAGTTGCCATAGCAGCAAAGAGTCAGTTAAGTTTTCATCATTAGTCTTATGGCTTGGAGGGAGAAACTGTCTCTGAGCATGGTGTTGCTACACTTGATGCTCTGATACAGTTTGCAAGATGGTAAAAAAGCCAGATGTCTTAGTTTCCAATTTTGATATAAGGCCTACCTCTAACGTCAACAACTGTCAGAAGACGGTTGTACTGGCTGTGACAGTCATGGTCATCTTGTCTCCTCCACTCCCATCGTAGGCCCACCGGGACACATGGGATGAACTGCCCTGACTAAGACAGACAGACAGACAGACACAAGGTTGTTGTAGAAAAGACTACAGTAGCTGCAGATTTGAAACTACACTATCAGGGGGATATTTCATTGCACAAGTTGTTAGAAAACTCAAAATCAACTCTGTGCTTGGCACGACAGATTTAGCCACATTTACCTTACTGCTGCAGGGAACTGTAACTTTTATAGAAACTGAACTGTATGTACATTATCAACATTTTTAACTGGGAAGCAAAAAAAATTTGCCAGCAAGTTGACAGGTTTGTTGACATAAGATTGTAGTATATGAAGATTATGACTTTGGTAATGGTTTTAAGTGGAACCTGAAAGGATGTTTATTTAGCAGAAAGAGAGCCGGTTTTAGTGTGACGCCACATACAAAATACAGGAAGTGTGTGTTGTAGACAGGGGATTGGACAGTAGAGGGAGCCACCCATATCTTGGGAAGATTATATATATTGGGTAAAAACGACGAAGAGGTTAGAGCGGCCATTGCAATCTGGGACGTCGCTCTCCGGGTGGTCATGACATCCGTAAACTCATGCTGAAAGCTTGTGATATGAATAAACTTATGATCAAGGTTCAGTATGAGCGGACTCCTTTGTTTATCAGCAATGACTAGCAACATTTGACTCGACACAACAAGATAAAATACATTACCTTCCATAACTCCAACTGGTGGACAATGTTGGGAGTGCTGTGTTCGGGAATAATATTGATATTTAAGACAGAGACAGGACACGCAGCCTAGCACCGAAAACAGGAAATGAAACCATGCCATGGTTCCTTGGACATTTAAGCCGAAAAGACTGCTAATGCAAAATTGCAAATCCTTTTAAAAGGATTATATATTCAAATCGAATTGACTCAAGACATGTTCTTCCCTACAATGGGTCATATTAGTAAAAAACCTTTTAAAAATCCATTACATTAAGCTTTTTAAATCACAGTAAAAAAAATTATGACTAAGGGAAAGGGCATCAGAAGATCTTCTTCTAGTTTTAGTTACAGCACAATAAAAATTGTCATTACCGCCACCAACATATACAGTGAGGGGAAAAAGTATTTGATCCCCTGCTGATTTTGTACGTTTGCTCACTGACAAAGACATGATCAGTCTATAATTTTAATGGTAGGTTTATTTGAACAGTGAGAGACAGAATAACAACAAAAAAATCCAAAAAAACGCATGTCAAAAATGTTATAAATTGATTTGCATTTTAATGAGGGAAATAAGTATTTGACCCCTCTGCAAAACATGACTTAGTACTTGGTGGCAAAACCCTTGCTGGCAATCACAGAGGTCAGACGTTTCTTGTAGTTGGCCACCAGGTTCGCACACATCTCAGGAGGGATTTTGTCCCACTCCTCTTTGCAGATCTTCTCCAAGTCATTAAGGTTTCGAGGCTGACGTTTGGCAACTCGAACCTTCAGCTCTCTCCACAGATTTTCTATGGGATTAAGGTCTGGAGACTGGCTAGGCCACTCCAGGACCTTAATGTGCTTCTTCTTGAGCCACTCCTTTGTTGCCTTGGCCGTGTGTTTTGGGTCATTGTCATGCTGGAATACCCATTCACGACCCATTTTCAATGCCCTGGCTGAGGGAAGGAGGTTCTCACCCAAGATTTGATGGTACATGGCGCCGTCCATCGTCCCTTTGATGCGGTGAAGTTGTCCTGTCCCCTTAGCAGAAAAACACCCCTAAAGCATAATATTTCCACCTCCATGTTTGACGGTGGGGGATGGTGTTCTTGGGGTCATAGGCAGCATTCCTCCTCCTACAAACACGGCAAGTTGAGTTGATGCCAAAGAGCTCGATTTTGGTCTCATCTGACCACAACACTTTCACCCAGTAATCCTCTGAATCATTCAGATGTTAATTGGCAAACTTCAGACGGCCTGTATATGTGCATTCTTGAGCAGGGGGACCTTGCGGGCGCTGCAGGATTTCAGTCCTTCACTGCGTAGTGTGTTACCAATTGTTTTTCTTGGTGACTATGGTCCCAGCTGCCTTGAGATCATTGACAAGATCCTCTCGTGTAGTTCTGGGCTGATTCCTCACCGTTCTTGTGGTCCTCTGTAGCTCAGCTGGTAGAGCACGGTGCTTGTAATGCCAAGGTAGTGGGTTCGATCCCCGGGACCACCCATACACAAAAAATTTAAATGTATGCACGCATGACTGTAAGTCGCTTTGGATAAAAGCGTCTGCTAAATGGCTTATTATATTATTATTATGCTCTGAGTACACGTCCTGGTAAACCGTCTGGTCCTGCGGCCTTGTGAATGTTGACCTGTTTAAAGGTCTTACTCACATCGGCTATGGAGAGCGTGATCACACAGTCGTCCGGAACAGCTGATGCTCTCATGCATGCTTCAGTGTTGCTTGCCTCGAAGCGAGCATAGAAGTAATTAGGCTTGTGTCACTGGGCAGCTCGCGGCTGTGCTTCCCTTTGTAGTCTGTAATAGTTTTCAAGCCCTGCCACATCAGAGGAGCGTCGGAGCCGGTGTAGTACGATTCAATCTTAGTCCTGTATTGACGCTTTGCCTGTTTGATGGTTCGTCGGAGGGTATAGCGGGATTTCTTATAAGCGTCCGGGTTAGAGTCCCGCTCCTTGAAAGCGGCAGCTCTACCCTTTAGCTCAGTGCGGATGTTGCCTGTAATCCATGGCTTCTGGTTGGGGTATGTACATACGGTCACTGTAGGGACGACGTCATCGATGCACTTATTGATGAAGCCAATGACTGATGTGGTGTACTCCTAAATGCCATCGGAAGAATCCCGGAACATATTCCAGTCTGTGCTAGCAAAACAGTCATGTAGCTTAGCATCTGCGTCATCTAACCACTTCTTTATTGACCGAGTCACTGGTGCTTCCTGTTTTAGTTTTTGCGTGTAAGCAGGAATCAGGAGGATAGAGTTATGGTCAAAATTGCCAAATGGAGTACGAGGTAAGTAATCGCTGTCCTAATATCCAGAAGCTCTTTTCAGTCAGAAGAGACGGTGGCAGAAACATTATGTACAAAATAAGTTACAAATAATGCGAAAAAACACACACAATAGCACAATTGGTTAGGAGTCCGTAAAACGGCAGCCATCTCCTCTGGCGCCATTCTGACTGGTAGCTACACCCCTACCTAGCAGTTTCTTGAGAGCATGCAGTCTGCCCAACCCCAAAACAGGATATCACAAAAGTTATTTCCAGTGTATAGAATACCATACAAGGTCTTCCTCCAGGGGTTGTTTCAGTTGTGAGAAGAAGGCACGTACTCAGGAGAATAAAACATTTTTGATCTGTCAAACCCATCCTTAATCTAAACAACACTGTAATATGTCAATTTCTCTCTTACTGCAATATGATATGGGCACTCATATACAAAAGCAGAATTTGCAACCTTCTGCTGCTGCAAAAGCGTGTTGTTGGACTGGCCACCAATTCAGAAGCACTTACAAGCTCATACCATTATTCCATTTACTAGGACTCCTCAACATTCACAACATCAACCAATTCCAAATCAGCCTGTGTTCAAAAATAACCTTTACCTGGACTGTTTCAAGGACCACTTCCAAACAACCTCACAGGACTCCATTTGGGGTATTCATTCATTTAGGGTGTAGTAGGCCTACAGTTAGTACTTCTCACCCCCTGCTTTAATAACCATGTAATAATTAGCCTAAAATATTATGTAAATTGGGAATGAGGGCGCACAGCAATTACAGTACATTACAATACTATCTATCTTCACACCTATGATGCCCAATAGATTGCTTGATTGGAGATCTAAAATGGCGGATTTGCCACTGGAAAGGCTCATATCAGATATGCCGCCATTCACAAATGTTGGAGTGGACTTGTTCTGTCTCATTGAAAACAAAAACGGAAGAGGTACAGTAAAGAGGTGTGGAATAATCTTCACTTGGGGTGTAATTGTGGCCCGCAATTCGGGGTGCTCCTGCATGTGGGCATTCCTGCATCTGCAGGAAGCTATCTAGCTAGCTAGGACAACGGTAGACAGTATCTTTCGCCCCACCTGTCGGGCACTGCTTTCCCGCAGTTATGTTAACGACAGCGAGGGCAGGTGTTCGGCAGGCAGGAGCGAAGGACACTGTGTGCTAGAGGTCTTCACGGATCCACCTGTACCCGAATATCCGAGACCCGATCCGGGACCTGAGTGAGTCCGGATCCAGAATTCGAAATAATGTCACAGGTCTGGGTCGGATCTGATTGCCACGCGTCTCGGGTATGTGTAATTTTAACTGACTTGTCCGGAAGGACCCATACAGATCCGAAACCAACTGCTGCAGTAGAGAGAGAGAGAGAAATGGTATTGTTTATGTTGCTGCTCTTGCTTTTCACAAGAGTGGCATGTAGCTTGTTGTTGGCCAATCATAAGTCATCAAAGCGGCAATAGGCTACAGTCATAGAGCCTCCGTGTGTGGCAAAAGTTAGGAGATATCTAATCAATGGAAGATGAAATTAAAATGATGGAATTAAAAGCTAAAGGAGAAGGATAGGCTACAACGACCAAGAGCCAAGAGGTAGGCTGGAACTTAACATTCTAAATGGAGTTGTTGTTGTTTGTAACTGTGTAGGACGAGAAAGCGCATGCTAGGTTAACTAGCTTCTCCAGGTTTGATGCAGTCAAGACAGGTACTACGTAATCATATTGGATGATAAATAACCAAGGTGGTTGGTTACTGTCTCTCGTCTATCCCTGCACCCTTGTCACTCGCTCACGCTCATAGTAGCCTACACACATACACACACAGCACGGCCCCTGTTAGGGCAGCACCACTTTCTACCTCCTCTCCCTCGCGTTATTTCAGCTCTGGTTAATAAAGTAGCTTCCCTCACTCGGATCGGATCGGACCAGGTCTGGATACGACCAGGTTTATACTCAACGGGTCTAGTTGTCCTCGGGTCTGTTCGGAACGGGTCTCTCTCTGCATATCGGGTCTGAATGGGAAAAGCCCAGGTCCATTTCTGTACTCTTGAAGGCCTCTGGGTGCTAGCCCCTCCCTTCCCTCCACCGTATATGGCTGGACCAATCAGCGTCCTCTGATCAATCAATCTATCAATCAAATGTGCTTCTACATCAGCAGAAACCCAGCCTAAAACCCCAAACAGCAAGCAATGCAGATGTAGAAGCACAGCGGCAAGCAAAACTCCCTAGAAAGGCAGAAATCTAGGAAGAAACCTAGAGAGGAACCAGACTCTGAGGGGTGGCCAGTCCCCTTCCGGCTGTGCCGGGTGGAGATTATAACAGTACATGGCCATTAAGGCCAGATTTTTCTCCAAGATGTTCAAACGTTCATAGATGACCAGCAGGGTCAAATAATAATCACAGTGGTTGTAGAGGTTGCAACAGGTCAGTACATCAGGAGAAAATGTCACTTGGCTTTTCAAAGCCGGGCATTTAGAGGTTGAAATAGCAGGTGCGGTAGAGAGAGAGAGTTGAACAACAAGAAGCGCCTGTACTGGGCGCGAAGTCAAAAATCCTAACAACAATGACTGCTCTTGAGGAGCTTGGTGTTGATTCTGCTATAGCAGCAGTTATATCAGAACTGGAAGGCATAACTTAATTGAAAGAAAAGCAAATAACTGCATTCAAGGCTTTTCTTGGGAGAGAAGATGTATTCGCTCTTCTTCCGACTGGGTTGGCAAGAGAGAGCTGGATTTATCAGCTAGCCCCTGCTGGTAGTCAAGAAAATGGGACGGATCGAGAACCCAATTTCTTGCCATTGGTCAACCTCATGGAGGACCAGATCAAAGAGAATGCAAAGCTGGGGATCACTAACATGCAGCTCGGTGTAAATAATGACGCAGACATTACATTTACATTTTAGTCATTTAGCAGACGCTCTTATCCAGAGCGACTTACAGTTAGTGAGCGCATACATTTTCATACTGGCCCCCCGTAGGAAACGAACCCACAACCCTTGCGTTGCAAGCGCTATGCTCTACCAACTGAGCTACACGGGGCCCCGAGCTACATGACATCCTCCATGGACGTTGACAAATTGTTTTCTGTAGCCCAGAGACTTGGTTGCTGAACGACAAGTGGCGGAATATGCTGGCATCAACAGTGTATTGAAAAAACCTCATGTGGATTGTTGTGTATGAGGTTCACGTCACATACAAATGGTAAATATAACGACATAATTTGAAATTAAACAAGTCTGCGCTATGTTGAACATTAATTGGACTCCTAGCTAGCAGCTAACTGCTGGGGGCCTCAGAATAAACCAGCAATCCCCCCTCACACATACATGTACACTGACGTTCCTTGGACAATTAGAATATTTTTTTACATATAATTTTTGCGTCATAATGGACAATTGTGGACAATAAATGGAACTTTGGCTCCATCTAGTGTATATTATTGGTAATTGTTTTGTGTCCGCAGTCACAATTATGGTATAGACGGGTAGGTTGTCTAGCAACAAAACCTATGCATGTGCAACTATGGAGCAAAACAGATGGGGTTGACAAAATGTAAACTATATTTCATTGCCAAATGTTTATTGAAAACATAAATACAATGGATACTATAGTATTATTCTATCACACATTCAATAGTCAGTCGTATGGATACTGTAGAGAGAGATACATTTTTACCCCTTGACGGGGGAATGGCTGACAGGTCCTTTGGCATCACAGGAGTCTGCTGATGGGAGGACAGTTAATAATAATGGCTGGAACAGAGCAAATGGAATGGCATCAAACACATGGAAACCATGTGTTCAATGTATTTGATACCATTCCCCTGATTCCGCTCCAGCCATTACCACGAGCCCGTCCTCCCCAATTAAGGTGCCACCAACCGCCTGTGTTGGGCATTGTCTTGGGCCATTTGCCTTGCAGCCAGAGGTGACAGACAGCACGTAAATTAGGGCCGAGCCTACACCCGCAGTTTATGCTTTTGCTACCCGATTGCTTTGTTTTTGGACCTTCAAAGACAAATAGCTGTTAGAGATCAAAGAGGCTTGTGCTATGTAAATCTCAGTTTCGTTATAATAAATGTTTATTATGATTTTTGCACAAGCGGAGCTTCGGATTATTTTTTGTTGAATGCTGAACCGAGAGCGTGTCTTACACGTCTTGTACCATGGGCTGGAGGGCAATTTCAAACTTTGTTTACTGGAACCCTTACACTCAGTCTCATCCTGTTTATGTACTTGAAGAGTGATTCATTTCCTGGTATGTTGTTTATGGCGGCAGCTGCCATGTGACCAGATCTGCTAATCATCTTCATTCTGCTTTTTACAGGACAACCCAAGGACAATTCTCATTAATATTCAAGGACCACTGTTTTGGAATAACCAACCTGGACATCTGACAAATCACACATCCATTAACAGTTTTAAAAAAACACAACTATTAAAACAGTACCTTTTGGCCCAATCCCAGTCATCACAACTACCCGTCACAGTAGTACCCATCCCTTGTCACGGATCCCCCCGGTACTGCTGCTCATTCCGTTCACCAGTTCCGGAGGTCTACGTCACCGGCTTTCTAGGCGTCACTGACATGGATCATTACCACCAACCCCGGACTGTCTTGTCTCATTACGCACACCTGGTTCCCATTCCCCCTGATTATTATAATTTTTTTATTTCACCTTTATTTAACCAGGTAAGCCAGTTGAGAACAAGTTCTAATTTACAACTGCGACCTGGCCAAGATAAAGCAAAGCAGTGTGATAAAAACAACAACACAGAGTTACATATGGGGTAAACAAAACATAAAGTCAAAAATACAACAGAAAATATATATACAGTGTGTGCGAATGTAGTAAGTTATGGAGGTAAGGCAATAAATAGGACATAGTGCAAAATAGTTACAATTTCGTATTAACACTGGAATGATAGATGTGCAAAAGATGATGTGCAAATAGCGATACTGGGTGCAAATTAGCAAAATAAATAACAATATGGGGATGAGGTAGTTGGGTGGGCTAATTTCAGAATGGCTGTGTACAGGTGCAGTGATCGGTAAGCTGCTCTGACAACTGATGCTTAAAGTTAGTGAGGGAGATAAGAGTCTCCAGCTTCAGAGATTTTTGCAATTCGTTCCAGTCATTGGCAGCAGAGAACTGGAAGGAATGGCGGCCAAAGGAGATGTTGGCTTTGGGGATGACCAGTGAGATATACCTGCTGGAGCGCAGACTACGGGTGGGTGTTGCTATGGTGACCAGTGAGCTAAGATAAGACGGGGATTTGCCTAGCAGTGATTTATAGATGACCTGGAGCCAGTGGGTTTGGCGACGAATATGTAGTGAGGGCCAGCCAACAAGAGCGTACAGGTCACAATGGTGGGTAGTATATGGAGCTTTGGTGACAAAACGGATGGCACTGTGATAGACTACATCCAATTTGCTGAGTAGAGTGTTAGAGGCTATTTTGTAAATGACATCGCCGAAGTCAAGGATCGGTAGGATAGTCAGTTTTACGAGGGCATGTTTGGCAGCATGAGTGAGATGCTTAATGTGAGTGGAAGGAGAGTTTACAGTCTAACCAGACACCTAGGTATTTGTAGTTGTCCACATACTCTAGGTCAGACCCGCCAAGAGTAGTGATTCTAGTCGGGTGGGCGGGTGCAAGCAGCGTTCGGTTGAAGAGCATGCATTTAGTTTTACTAGTGTTTAAGAGCAGTTGGAGGCTACGGAAGGAGTGTTGTATGGCGTTGAAGCTCGTTTGGAGGTTTGCTAACACAGTGTCCAATGAAGGGCCAGATGTATACAAAATGGTGTCGTCCGCATAGAGGTGGATCCGAGCGCCACCAGCAGCAAGAATGACATCATTGATATACACAGAGAATAGAGTCGGCCCGAGAATTGAACTGCCAGAGGTCCAGAAAACAGGCCCTCCGATTTGACACATTGAACTCTTTCTGAGAAGTAGTTGGTGAACCAGGCGAGGCAGTCATTTGAGAAACCAAGACTATTTAGTCTGCCAATAAGAATGCGGTGGTTGACTGAGTCGAAAGCCTTGGCCAGGTCGATGAAGACGGCTGCAGAGAACTGTCTTTTATCGATCGCGGTTATAATATCGTTTAGGACCTTGAGCGTGGCTGAGGTGCACCCATGACCAGCTCGGAAACCGGATTGCATAGCGGAGAAGGTACGGTTGAATTCGAAATGGTCGGTGATCTATTTGTTAACTTGGCTTTCAAATACTTTCGAAAGGCAGGGCAGGATGGATATAGGTCTGTAACAGTTTGGATCTAGAGTGTCACCACCTTTGAAGAGGGGGATGACCGCGGCAGCTTTCCAATCTCTGGGGATCTCAGACGTTACGAAAGAGAGGTTGAACAGGCTAGTAATAGGGGTTGTGACAATTTCGGCTGCTAATTTTAGAAAGAAAGGGTCCAGATTGTCTAGCCCAGCTGATTTGTAGGGGTCCAGATTTTTCAGCTCTTTCAGAACATCAGCTGTCTGAATTTGTGCGAAGGAGAAGCAGGGGGGGCATGGGCAAGTTGCAGCGGAGGGTGCAGAGCTGGTGGCCGGGGTAGTGGTAGCCAGGTGGAAAGCATGGCCAGCCGTAGCAAAATGCTTGTTGAAATTCTCGATTATTGTAGATTTATCGGTGGTGACAGTGTTTCCTAGCCTCAGTGCAGTGGGCTGTTGGGAGGAGATGCTCTTATTTTCCATGGACTTTACAGTGTCCCAAAACCTTTTGGAGTTAGTGCTACAGGATGCAAATTTCTGTTTGAAAGAGCTAGCCTTTGCTTTCCTAACTGATTGTGTATATTGGTTCCTAACTTCCTGACCAACTGGGCTGTTCGATGCTTATAATTCACTGTATCATAATTCCAGTGGGTCAGAAGTTTACATACACTAAGTTGACTGTGCCTTTAAACAGCTTGGAAAATTCCAGAAAATTATGTCATGGCTTTAGAAGCTTCTGATAGGCTAATTGACATCATTTGAGTCAATTGGAGGTGTACTTTTGGATGTATTTCAAGGACTACCTTCAAACTCAGTGCCTCTTTGCTTGACATCATGGGAAAATCAATATAAATCAGCCAAGACCTCAGAAAAAAAATTGTAGTCCTCCACAAGTCTGGTTCATTCTTGGGAGCAATTTCC
The DNA here is from genome assembly GCF_020615455.1 of Coregonus clupeaformis. Lineage (NCBI taxonomy): Eukaryota > Metazoa > Chordata > Actinopteri > Salmoniformes > Salmonidae > Coregonus > Coregonus clupeaformis. Next base: position 34,665,712 of record NC_059198.1, on the reverse strand, counting down.
AAACACCTGAAGGTACCGCGTTAATCTGTACAAACAATAGTACGCAAGTAAAAACACCATGGGACCACGCAGCCGTCATACCACTCAGGAAGGAGACGCGTTCTGTCTCCTAGATATGAACGTACTTTGGTGCGAAAAGTGCAAATCAATCCCAGAACAACAGCAAAGGTCGTTGTGAAGAAGCTGGAGGAAACCGGTACAAAAGTATCTATATCCACAGTAAAACGAGTCCTATATCGACATAACCTGAAAGGCCGCTCAGCAAGGAAGAAGCCACTGGTCGAAAACCGCCATAAAAAAGCCAGACTACGGTTTGCAACTGCACATGGGGACAAAGATCGTACTTTTTGGAGAAATGTCCTCTGGTCTGACGAAACAAAAATAGAACTGTTTGGCCATAATGACCATCGTTATGTTTGGAGGAAAAAGGGGGTAGATTGCAAGCCGAAGAACACCATCCCAACCGTGAAGAACAGGGGTGGCAGCATCATGCTGTGGGGGTGCTTTGCTGCAGGAGGGACTGGTGCACTTCACAAAATAGATGGCATCATGAGGAAGGAAAATTATGTGGATATATTGAAGCAACATCTCAAGACATCAGTCAGGAAGTTAAAGCTTGATCGCAAATGGGTCTTCCAAATGGACAATGACCCCAAGCATACTTCCAAAGTTGTGGCAAAATGGCTTAAGGACAACAAAGTCAAGGTATTGGAGTGGCAATCACAAAGACCTGACTTCAATCCTATAGAAAATGTGTGGCCAGAACTGAAAAAGTGTGTGCGAGCAAGGAGGCCTACAAACCTGACTCAGTTACACCAGCTCTGTCATGAGGAATGGGCCAAAATTCACCCAACTTATTGTGGGAAGCTTGTGGAAGGCTACCCGAAACATTTAACCCAAGTTAAACAATTTAAAGGCAATGCTACCAAATACTAATTGAGTGTATGTAAACTTCTGACCCACTGGGAATGCGATGAAATAAATAGAAGCTGAGATAAATCATTCTCTCTACTATTATTCTGACATTTCACATTCTTAAAATAATGTGATGATCCTAATTTACCTAAGACAGGGAATTATTACTAGGATTAAATGTCAGGAATTGTGAAAAACTGAGTTTAAATGTATTTGGCTAAGGTGTATGTAAAATTCCGACTTCAACTGTATATATACACGTGTTTGTGTTGGGTGGAGTAATAAAACCCCTAATATGTATTCCTGCGCCTGTCTTCTAATCATTTTGCAACGTGACACCCCTATTTTTATCATTTTACTCTTCACTCTCTCTTCGTGTCTTACCTTTCTGTTTTTCATGTAATGTCTTGTTAATCGATTTTCTGTTTTCATTATTTAGTTTGAACTTGGGTTTATTCCCCTCTCCCTGCACTGTAATGTTTGACCTTTCTTCTGTATGATGTTTTCTTTATGTGCTAAATAAATAAACTCAACTTTGTGAGTTTTGGGCATTGCAAGGCTTCCCTGGAGTCTACACCTGCATGGCTACATGGACTTCATCCAGCAGAAGATTCACTCCAACACCCAGGCTCCTGCTGAGGCCTAGGTCACCCTGAAACTCTGTTTATCACAGCCTTCAAATAGGTTTCTGGATTTTCAACTGTCAATAATATACCATAAGGATAGAAGGTTGACTCAGACAATTCTTCACTTGAATTCCTTGGATATTGTCCTCGGCTCCGATGAGGCAGGTTAATGGTTCTTAGGAGAAAATAAAAGAGAATGCACAGCCTTGCCTGGTTCGTCTGTATAGTGGATAAACACATTCACTATGGTTGGAAACGACCCTTACGGAATAACCACATGATTTCACATGTGAAATTGCAAATGTGAAAACGTGTTTTTGGAACACTTCCAGTGTGAAAACAAAAATGTGTCATTATGATACACACACAGTGCTTTTAACATAGTGTTTCCAACTTACATCGTTGACACATACAGTGTATTCGGAAAGTATAGACCCCTTAACTTATTCCACATTTTGTTACGTTACAGCCTTAATCTAAAATGGATTAAATCGTTTTTTCCCTCATCAATCTACACACAATAAATACCCCATAATGACAAAGCAAAAACAGGTTTTTAGAAATTTGTGCAAATGTATTTTTAAAAAGTTAACTTAAATATCACAATTACATAAGTATTCAGACCCTTTACTCAGTACTTTGTTGAAGCACCTTTGGCAGTAATTACAGCCTCAAGTCTTCTTGGGTAGGACGCTACAAGCTTGGCACACCTGTATTTGGGGAGTTTCTCCAATTCTTCTCTGCAGATCCTCTCAAGCTCTGAGGTTGGATGGAGAGCGTTGTTGCACAGCTATTTTCAGGTCTCTGGCTGGGCCCCTCAAGGACATTCAGAGACTTGTCTCAAAGCCACTCCTGCATCGTCTTGGCTGTGTGCTTAAGGTCATTGTCCTGTTGGAAGGTGAAACTTCGCCCCAGTCTGAGGTCTTGAGCGCTCTGGAGAAGGTTTTCATCAAGGATCTCTCTGTACTTTAATCCATTAATCTTTCCCTCGATCCTGACTAGTCTCCCAGTCCCTGCCGTTGAAAAACATCCCCACAGCATGATGCTGCCACCACCATGCTTCACCGTAGGGATGGTGCCAGGTTTCCTCCAGACCTGATGCCTGGCATTCAGGTCAAATAGTTAAATCTTGGTTTCATCAGACCAGAGAATTTTGTTTCTCATGGTCTGAGTCCTTTAGGTGCCTTTTGGCAAACTCCAAGCGGGCTGTCATGTGCCTTTTCCTGAGGAGTGGCTTCCATCTGGCAACTCTACCATAAAAGCCTGATTAGTGGAGTGCTGCAGAGATGGTTGTCCTTCTGGAAGGTTCTCCCATCTCCACAGAAGATCTCTAGAGCTCTGTCAGAGTGACCATCAGGTTCTTGGTCCCCTCCCTGACCAAGGCCCTTCTCCCCCGATTGCTCAGTTTGGCCGGGCGGCCAGCTCTAGGAAGAGTCTTGGTGGTTCCAGACTTCTTCCATTTAAGAATGGAGGCCACTGTGTTCATGGGGACCTTCAATGCTGCAGACATTTTTTGGTACCCTTCCCCAGATCTGTGCCTTGACATAATCCTGTCTTGGCGCTCTACGGACAATTCCTTCAACCTCATGGCTTGGTTTTTGCTCTGACATGCACTGTCAACTGTGGGACCTTATATAGACAGGTGTGTGCATTTCCAAATCAAGTCCAATCAATTGAATTTACCGCAGGTGGACTCCAATCAGGTTGTAGAAACATCTCAAGGATGATCAATGGAAACAGGATGCACCAGAGCTCAATTTCGAGTCTCATAGCAAAGGGTCTGAATACTTACAGTGGGGAAAAAAAGTATTTAGTCAGCCACCAATTGTGCAAGTTCTCCAACTTAAAAAGATGAGAGAGGCCTGTAATTTTCATCATAGGTACACGTCAACTATGACAGACAAATCCAGAAAATCACATTGTAGGATTTTCTATGAATTTATTTGCAAATTATGGTGGAAAATAAGTATTTGGTCACCTACAAACAAGCAAGATTTCTGGCTCTCACAGACCTGTAACTTCTTCTTTAAGAGGCTCCTCTGTCCTCCACTCGTTACCTGTATTAATGGCACCTGTTTGAACTTGTTATCAGTATAAAAGACACCTGTCCACAACCTCAAACAGTCACACTCCAAACTCCACTATGGCCAAGACCAAAGAGCTGTCAAAAGACACCAGAAACACAATTGTAGACCTGCACCAGGCTGGGAAGACTGAATCTGCAATAGGTAAGCAGCTTGGTTTGAAGAAATCAACTGTGGGAGCAATTATTAGGAAATGGAAGACATACAAGACCACTGATAATCTCCCTCGATCTGGGGGCTCCACACAAGATCTCACCCCGTGGGGTCAAAATGATCACAAGAACAGTGAGCAAAAATCCCAGAACCACACGGGGGGACCTAGTGAATGACCTGCAGAGAGCTGGGACCAAAGTAACAAAGCCTACCATCAGTAACACACTACGCCGCCAGGGACTCAAATCCTGCAGTGACAGACGTGTCCCCCTGCTTAAGCCAGTACATGTCCAGGCCCGTCTGAAGTTTGCTAGAGTGCATTTGGATGATCCAGAAGAGGATTGGGAGAATGTCATATGGTCAGATGAAACCAAAATATAACTTTTTAGTAAAAACTCAACTCGTCGTGTTTGGAGGACAAAGAATGCTGAGTTGCATCCAAAGAACACCATACCTACTGTGAAGCATGGGGGTGGAAACATCCTGCTTTGGGGCTGTTTTTCTGCAAAGGGACCAGGACGACTGATCCGTGTAAAGGAAAGAATGAATGGGGCCATGTATCGTGAGATTTTGAGTGAAAACCTCCTTCCATCAGCAAGGGCATTGAAGATGAAACGTGGCTGGGTCTTTCAGCATGACAATGATCCCAAACACACCGCCCGGGAAACGAAGGGGTGGCTTCGTAAGAAGCATTTCAAGGTCCTGGAGTGGCCTAGCCAGTCTCCAGATCTCAACCCCATAGAAAATCTTTGGAGGGAGTTGAAAGTCCGTGTTGCCCAGCGACAGCCCCAATACATCACTGCTCTATAGGATATCTGCATGGAGGAATGGGCCAAAATACCAGCAACAGTGTGTGAAAACCTTGTGAAGACTTACAGAAAACGTTTGACCTGTGTCATTGCCAACAAAGGGTATATAACAAAGTATTGAGAAACTTTTGTTATTGAACAAATACTTATTTTCCACCATAATTTGCAAATAAATGCATAAAAAATCCTACAATGTGATTTTCTGGATTGTTTTTTCTCATTTTGTCTGTCATAGTTGACGTGTACCTATGGTGAAAATTACAGGCCTCTCTCATCTTTTTAAGTGGGAGAACTTGCACAATTGGTGGCTGACTAAATACTTTTTTCCCCCACTGTATATCAACATAACCTGAAAGGCTGCTCAGCAAGGAAGAAAGCCACTGCTCGAAAACCGCCATAAAAAAGCCAGACTACGGTTTGCAACTGCACATGGGGACAAAGATCATACTTTTTGGAGAAATGTCCTCTGGTCTGATGAAACAAAAATAGAACTGTTTGGCCATAATGACCATCGTTATGTTTGGATGAAAAAGGGGGACTTGCAAACCGAAGAACACCATCCCAAATGTGAAGCACGGGGGTGGCAGCATCATGTTGTGGGGGTGCTTTGCTGCAGGAGGGACTGGTGCACTTCACAAAATAGATGGCATCATGAGGAAGGAAAATTATGTGGAGATATTGAAGCAACATCTCAAGACATCAGTCAGGAAGTTAAAGCTTGGTCGCTAATGGGTCTTCCAAATAGACAATGACCCCAAACATACTTCCAAAGTTGTGGCAAAATGGCTTAAGGACAACAAAGTCAAGGTATTGGAGTGGCCATCACAAAGCCCTGACCTCAATCCTATAGAACATTTGTGGGCAGAACTGAAAAAGCGTGTGCGAGCAAGGAGGCCTACAAACCTGACTCAGTTACACCAGCTCTGTCAGGAGGAATGGGCCAAAATTCACCCAACGTATTGTGGGAAGCTTGTGGAAGGCTACTCAAAACGTTTGACCCAAGTGAAACAATTTAAAGGCAATGCTACCAAATACTAATTGAGTGTATGTAAACTTCTGACCCACTGGGATTGTGATGAAATAAATAAAAGCTGAAAGAAATCATTCTCTCTACTATTATTCTGACATTTCACATTCTTAAAATAAAGTGGTGATCCTAACTGACCTAAGATTACTAGGATTAAATGTCAGGAATTGTGAAAAACTGAGTTAAAATGTATTTGGCTAAGGTGTATGTAAACTTCCCACTTCAACTGTACATAACATTCTGTTGGTGGCAAGAATTTTGTATAATAACTTCTATTGAAAAAACAAGTTTTGAATCAAGCATTGTTTTGTGTATCAGTTCATAAACTATGTACCATGGAATCGGCACATCGAAAATACTATTTTGCAACCTGTATGGCGCCGCTGTCAACATTTTGTACCTCAAATGAAACTGGTAAATTTGTCGATTTATAACAAATAGTTTTTGTAAATGTTGGGCAGATAAAAAAGTTCAATTTCTTCTCCCCCTTCCATTTTTTTGCAGTAATGCTGCAATCAGTTGGTTGTAATTCTGGATAGCACAAACATTTCCATATATTTTTGTTAACAGCACGTGTGACATAACTCCACCATTCCTAATATCATTCACAAAGATAATTCCCTAAAATAAAAATAAATGCATAAACAATGTTTTTATTTAATCAATTAGTATATTTGAGTTTAATAATATTTGTTCTGTCTTTTCTGGGGGATGAAACTGGAATTGCAACCAGCTTTGTATGTTTAATAAAGGGCGATATTTTGAAGATGGTTCCATTTTCAATTAACCGAAAGTGACAGGTTGTAATCTGGATAAAGGGAAAAAGGCAAGGGGTGAGCCATTCTTACTAATCTACTGGACAACCAGTAGATGTTATTTCCAGATGCTAATAGCTTTTCTTCATCCCCCTATTCTTGTTCTCCTCCCTCTCTTTCTCCTTCTTTATTTTTTTACTCTAGATCCTTTACTTTATCGTTTACCCTCTTTGTCCCCCTCTCATGTTCTCCAGGTCCGTTGTCTGCCGATAAGATCCTGCAGCAGCTGAGTGTCCCTCATTAACTCATTAAGGAGTATGCTTGCCTGGAAGCGTATTCTGTTCTCACCTTTGACATGTGTGCTGGGTTCTGGGAGGGTGGAAAGGACACCTGTCAGGTACTGCATCACTTGAAGGAACACAGTCTTACTTGTGGTTTCTCTTGTCCACTTTTCAGGGGGACTCTGGTGGGCCGTTGGTGCGTCTCTCTGCTGGTCAGTTTGTCCAGGTGGGAATCACGAGTTTTGGGAAAGGCTGCGGTAGAGAAGTCTTCCCTGGAGTCTACACCCGGTTGGCTAGCTACATGGACTTCATCCAGATTATTAACTCCGACACCAGGCTTCTGCTGAGGTCATCCTGACTGTTTATAATAGGACATTAGTCCATCCCTCTTTTTATATTCTTCTTTATCTCAGCTGAACCAAAATCTCTGTGACTTGTGACTTTTGTTAAAGGGATAGTTCACCCAAATTCACAAATAGACATTACAAATTGGCAATGGTTTCCTTACCCTGTACGCAGTCTATGGACAAGGTATGACAGCAAGCCTTGCTTTGTTTACCTTGTGTAGCTCAAAGAAGTTACTGATGAATGATATCGGGACTATTGATACTGTTTGTGAGTAAACTACTCGTTGATTCTTGACTGTGACTATTCATACTGCAATAATTATTTAGTCAACTCTGAAAGAATCAACCTGTGTGTGAGTCTGTTGTTTTAACTGCTGTGGGTGTGAGGCTGATATTGTGACTGTTCAAATGTGTCATTCATTGCCGGTCGGTTGGCATCTACAATATTACTGTATTCCTTAGACTAATGTGTATCGTCCTTGTCCATGTTTTTATGGCTACAGCATGACATGCTGTGAATTTCTGACCCGGCTGTCACTTATAAATGGTAGTTACACCCCCACCTAGCAGTTGCTTTAGAGCAGGCAGTCTGCCCAAACCCAAAACAGGATATCACAAAAGTGCATTTAGTGAATATGATTCTTTATTTCTATTTCCAGTGTATAGAATATCATACATTATTAATATACTCTACAAGGTCTTCCTCCAGTGGTTGTTTCAGTTGAGAGAAGAAGGCACATGTACTTAGGAATCATCAAGATGACAACACTGAATCACGAGGGATAGTCTGGGGGAGGAGCTTGTAAGTAGAGGGGGGGTGGGGACAAAGAGGTGGAGCTCAAGCTCAGCAGCGAAGGGGGAGTGACTAGGGGCAGAGGATCAGATTCTTCTCTTGGGGGAGGAGGGGTTTGAGGTGACGAAACACACAACGCTCCTGCATTAAACATAACATAACAGTGACATCACAAGTCCAAAGCAAAAAATATATATAAAAAAGTGAAAGAGGGAAAGAGTTTTGGGAAGAAAAGAGTAACAGGAATAGACCCATGAAGGGGGTGGGGTCAGCCCAGAACTGTATCAGCTGAGTGGATAGTGTGAGGAAATGGGGATGTGGTTTGATATTGAAAGGGGTGGGTCCATACTTAATAGGCGTGGTTGGCCACATAGAGGGATTCTCCGCCGGCGGCGCCCCTGTCTCCAGAGGAAACGTACTTGCCCTGACAGGCCTTGCTGTTGTTCTGTAAACGAGAGAGATAGAGGAGAGAGAGAAAGAAAGAGTGAGTGAGAGAGAAAGAAAGAGTGAGTGAGAGAGAGAGAGGAGAGAGCGGATATGGGAGAGTGAGAAGAAAGTAAAGATGGAGAAAGAGATGGTATGTGACAGAAAGTAGAAGACACAGATAAAAGACAACGATTAGTACAGACCCTCTGTCTCCCCACACAAGAACACATGGAGCCTTAGCTCCACTTCCTCTTGCTATCTTGTTATAGGAACAGTAGGTTCACACCCCCATGGCCTTACTTTATTAGGTTTATAAAGTGTTTGTAGTACTGTTTGCAAAAACAAATGACCACCCGATTTATAGGCTACAAACCCTCATGATATCATTCTGTCAGGTAGGCCTACTTTGGAGTCAACATTTAATTGGGAAGATTTTTTGGGAAAGCCTTAAAAATGACTGTTTCGGCATTCTAACTGGCTACACAACATACGGGCGCACACAAACAGGCGTTACTTCAGAAAGTCGCAGGAAATACAAACCTGTGATGCATTCTTTTTATGAATGATGAAAAACAAGTTTAATTTAACTACTCTACCGCTGTCGTTCGTCTGTAAGCTGCTCCATGGGACAACCAGTTGTTTGAGCTGCATGCTCTTGCTGCCCAACATATGATATTCTGCTCAATTCGAGCCCTGAGTGTAGGGAAATTGAGCATTTTGTTTGGGCTCAAATCAGAGGAGAGAATAACACATTTATTTTGAAAAGCAGTAATTTTTTCAATCATGTCAATAACTATTTTATTCCTCCCCTGTAGTACCAAATAAAGTCCATTCAAGGGATTGCAGATCACTCAAAAAACAAACCTGTGCTACGAACTTCCTATCAAGCATTTTTGCTAGATTTGTGTTGGCTTTCTTGTGGCGGCAATCACGGAAAAAAGCAACTATCTCCTCCCTAAGCTCACATACTCTCTTTAGAACATTACACTTGCTTAGCCACCTAACATCACTATGTAAAAGTAGATCATGATGACTACGAAACAAGTGATGTTCGTGCGGTGGCACTGCCAGATGTTTGCAGCCGCGATTGGCTGTATGTTGGGGGATATTAATTGACAGCACTTAATGGGCGGGACTACAGGAAAACAGATTCTCCTACTGGAGAATACTGACAGAGGGCTCATTTTGGCACTAAACATCATATCTTTTTAAAAAAAATTTTTTTATTAATGTTCCGAATTGATCAAAGGGGTAGCCTGAGGTGGTGTAGCGGTTAGGGCCACATATATACTGTCTTGGCGTGGATCCAGATCCGGCCCACGCCCTTCTGGCACAAACCTCTCTCCAATCTTTCCTGTCTTTCTCTCACTGTCTCTAACGCCAATAAAGAAAAATACACAAGGAGTGGGAATGCCCCACTCCTTAAAAAAAAATAATTGATCAAAGTTCCATTATAAATGTATAAACCGGCTGCTAGTTGAATAGCCCTGCTGTAGTTTGTTATCACAGCGGGTCACAATAATTATAAGAACCTTGTACCATGTATTTCAGTCTGTATTCACTGCTACTGTTGAACTATTCACAAAGTACCATCAGGCTTACTATATAAATGCCTTAACCTGACTCTGAGAATTGACAGCTGTGCTGCATTAGAGTCACTTGATAGATTAATAATATTTTGGGGGAGTTATCATGGTTAAAAGTGTATCTAGGAACACTTTGCTTGCCTGGTGCAATGGAACAAATTGAATAATGCCGAAAGTGCAAATCCCGCCCACCTGACACTCCAGGCAGGCAGGCTCAATGAAACGCTCAATCAAAGTATTTGAAAGAAAACAAATACTACTATTTGAACCCAGGTCTCAATGCCACCCCTCGTATCTCCCTCCCTCCCTCATGTTCTTCTCTCTGTGTGGGTCATACCAGGGCTCTCTTGATGAACTCCTCCTGGCAGGCCTTGCCGTTCTCTGGCTTGCCTCCCCAGGCCTTGAGGGCGGAGGCCTGCAGGGCGCGGCCGTAGGAGAAGGTGATGGCCCAGGGCCGGTGAAGGGGACACTGGTTCATGGCATTCAGGTTGATGGAGGCCTCCTCCTCAGACTGGCCGCCAGACAGGAAGGTGATGCCTGGGGAAGGACGGAGGGAGGGAGACAGGGAGAGGAAGGGTAAGATAAGAGAGGGGGAGGGGATGTGTGTGAGGGAGGGGGGGGTTGTGTGTATGTGTGTGTATGTGTGTGTGTGGAAAGTGGGTTGAGTGAGTGTGTGCGTGCGTGCGTAAAGGACGTCATGCTGCTTGCTTAGTGTGTACCACTTCCTCCCGATTCGGCACATACCTGGCTCGAAACCGGGACCTCTACTTCACAAACACACGTGACTGTCCTCCCTCAAGCATCTCTACGGGTTGCGCCACTCAAAAGCTAGCTCTTGAGCGGCGCAAGCGTGGACACTTAAGGCTGAGGAGTACGTTTCACACATCTCCATGTGCTACACGTGCATGCATGCATGTGTGTGTATATGTGTGTCTCCATATTTATATATGTACACTACCAGTCAAAAGTTTGGACACACCTACTCATTCAAGGGTTTTTCTTTATTTTTTACATTGTAGAATAATAGTGAAGACATCAAAACTATGAAATAACACATATGGAATCATGTAGTAACCAAAAAAAAGTGTTAAACAAATCAAAATATATTTTATATTTGAGATTCTTCAAATAGCCACCCTTTGCCTTGATGACAGCTTTTCACACTCTTGGCATTCTCTCAACCAGCTTCATGAGGTAGTCACCTGGAATGCATTTCAATTAACAGGTGTGCCTTGTTAAAAGTTAATTTGTGGAATTGATTTCCTTATTAATGCATTTGAGCCAATCAGTTGTGTTGTGACAAGGTAGGGGGGGGTATACAGAAGATAGCCCTATTTGGTAAAAGACCAAGTCCATATTATGGCAAGAACAGCTCAAATAAGTAAAGAGAAACGACAGTCCATCATTACTTTAAGACATGAATGTCAGTCAAAACGGAAAATGTCAAGAACTTTGAAAGTTTCTTCAAGTGCAGTCGCAAAAAACATCAAGCGCTATGATGAAACTGTCTTACCTCTGCTGCAGAGGATAAGTTCCTTAGCGTTACCAGCCTCAGAAATTGCAGCCCAAATAAATGCTTCAGAGTTCAAGTAACACACACATCTCAACATCCACTGTTCAGAGGGGACTGTGTGAATCAGGCCTTCATGGTCAAATTGCTGCAAATAAACCACTACTAAAGGAAACCAATAAGAAGAGACCTGCTTGGGCCAAGAAACAAGAGCAATGGACATTAGACCGGTGGAAATGTAGATGGCTTGGGATGAGTCGGACGGCAGAGTGAAGGAAAAGCAGCCAACAAGTGCTCAGCATATGTGGAAACTCCTTCAAGATTGTTGGAAAAGCATTCCAGGTGAAGCTGGTTGACAGAATGCCAAGAGTGTGCAAAGCTGTCATCAAGGCAAAGGGTGGCTATTTGAAGAATCTCAAATATAAAATATATTTGTTTAACACTTTTTTTGGATACTACATGTTTCCATATGTGTTATTTCATAGTTTTGATGTCTTCAATATTATTCTACAATGTAATTTTTTTTTACAAATAAAGAAAAATCCTTGAATGAGTAGGCGTGTCCAAACTTTTGACTGGTAGTGTATATGTCTCTCCTTCTCACCAGGCACGGCCGGGGGCACGGTGCGGCGCAGGGCGGTGACAGTTGCCATGGCTATCTCCTGGTTGCTGTACTTTTGGGAGCAGGAGTGTCCGGGGGTGACCATGTTGGGCTTCAGCAGGGTGCCCTCCAGGTACACATGGTGATCAGACAGAGCCTTATACACTGCAGCCAGAACCTGGGGGGGAGGAGGGGGAGAGAGACAAGGGGACAGAGAGAGAGAGAGAGAGAGAGAGAGCGCAAGAGAGAGAGAGACAAGGGGACAGAGAGAGAGACAAGGGGAGAAAGGAAATAGAAGAAATAGGGATGAGACAGACAGAAATAGTTAGAGATGTTGACATTGAAATTGATTGAATGACTGATTTATCTAATGAGTCTTCCTATCCTACCCAGACTAAGCACGCTCTATTCCAATACCCACACTAGCACACTAATGTTGCGTTTACACAGGCAGCCCAATTCTGATCTTTTTTTCACTAATTGGCCTTTTGACCAATCAGATCAGAACTCAACAAGATCTAATGTGAAAAGATCTGATGTGATTGGTCAAAAGACCAATATGTGGGAAAAAGATCAGAATTGGGCTGCCTGTATAAATGCAGCCTACTTAGAATGAAGCAGACATGCATTTTAAGTGGCATTCTAGAATGGCCATTGGAAGGTAGCCACTGTTTTTCTGTTAGTCAGAGCAATCCATCACCTTCTCAGTGACATACTGGCAGCGCTTCAGGTCATGGTCTCCGTCTGGCAGGATCTCGGGCTCCACGATGGGCACGATGCCATGCTAGGGAAGGGCACAGGAGCATGGCAACCAGCATCATGACTACAGAACAGACAATGCAACTTTATTGGTTAGGGTGCCTGTGCCCGGCATTTCAATGGCACTGGAGTTGGCAACTTGGCACTCGAGCTAATTTGATTCACTTGGTGGTTACCTCTATAGCTACAGAGCAGGCTAAAAAAACTACAACTCCTTGATAAGTAATTATAGTGGTGATATGGTTTTTCGAAGCAGAGATGTGAAACATTTATAAGAAATAGATATTGTTTTGTGGAGATTGATGAAGAGTGGGGAATGATGTTATGTAAGTGTGAACTGTAGGGGCCAAGTGTGTGCCAACTCATTTTATGTGTGCCAATATGTTCACACATGTTCAATGCGTTTGTTGTTCTTTATGTGTGTGTGTGTCTCTCACCATCTGGCAGATGCTGGCGTAGCGGGCCAGGACGTTGGCGTTCTCCTTGATGGCCAGCTCTGAGGGGGTGGTGTCAGTGATCTTCAGCACACAACGCCACTTAGCAAAGTCAGCGCCGTCCTTTTTGTACTGGGCACACCGCTCGTACAGCCCATCCAGACCTGAGGGTGAGTGAGTGAGTGATAAAGAGGGGATGGATATGTTTAACATTATGAAATAAACATGACTCGACACTTTGTTCCAGTTTCACTCTTCAAACCATCCCCTGAATACAATCTGCATATGTAGCAAAGTTGAGCTCAATACTAGAGGTCAAAGGTCACCTAGCCCTGGCGTCATCTCTCACCCTGAGTGGTGGTCTCTCCGTTGGTCCCAGCCAGGGGGACGACACCTTTGTCCACCTTGATGCCCACCACCATGTCCCTCTCCTTGATGAGCTGGGGGAACAGCTTGCCGTCGTCTGTCTTCTGGTACAGGGTCTCATGGAAGAAGATGACTCCGCCGATGCATGGCTCTACACGGTCGGCCGTGAAGAGGAGCTGGCGGTAAAGACGGCGGTTCTCCTCAGTGTTCTCAGCGTTGATGCTTTGGAAGCGCTTGGCCACGCTGCCTACAGGTGGGTTGGAATGAGGTTAAATATTAATACAATAAATAAAAAATATATACAGTGCATTCGGAAAGTATTCAGACCCCTTCTCCACATTCATTTACGTTACAGCCTTCTTCTAAAAAGGATTAAATAAATAAAAATCTTCATCAATCTACACACAATACCCATAATGACAAAGCAAAAACAGGTTTTTAGAAATACCTTATTTACATTAGTATTTAGACCCTTTACTATGAGACTTGAAATTGAGCTCATGTGCATCCTGTTTCCATTGATCATCCTTGAGACTGGAGTCCACCGGTGGTAAATTCACTTGATTGGACATGATTTGGAAAGGCACACACACCTGTCTATATAAAGGTCCCACAGTTGACAGTACACGTCAGAGCAAAAACCAAGCCATGAGGTCGAAGGGATTGTCCGTAGAGCTCAGAGACAGGATTGTGTCGAGGCACAGATCTGGGGAAGGGTAATAAATGTCTGCAGCATTGAAGGTCCCCAAGAACACAGTGGCCTCCATCACTCTTAAATAGAAGAAGTTTGGAACCACCAAGACTCTTCCTAGAGCTGGCCACCCGGCCAAACTGAGCAATCAGGGGAGAAGGGTCTCAGTCAGGGAGGTGACCAAGAACCCGGAGTTCCTCTGTGGAGATGGGAGAACCTTCTAGAAGGACAACCATATCTGCAGCACTCCACCAATCAGTCCTTTATGGTAGAGTGGCCAGACGGAAGCCACTCCTCAGTAAAAGGCACATGACAGCCAGCTTAGAGTTTGCCAAAACACACCTAAAGGACTTTCAGACCATGAGAAACAAGATTCTCTGGTCTGATGAAACCAAGATTGAACTCTTTGGCCTGAATGCCAAGCGTTACGTCTGGAGTAAACCAGGCACCATCCCTACGGTGAAGCATGGTGTTGGCAGCATCATGCTGTGGATATGTTTTTCAGCGGCAGGGACTGGGACTCTAGTCAGGATCGAGTGAAAGGTGAACAGAGCAAAGTACAGAGAGATCTTTGATGAAAACCTTCTCCAGAGCGCTCAGGACTTCAGACTGGGGCGAAGGTTCACCTTCCAACAGGACAACGACCCTAAGCACACAGCCAAGACAATGCAGGAGTGGCTTCGGGACTGAATGTCCTTGAGTGGCCCAGCCAGAGCCTGGACTTGAACCCGATCGAACATCTCTGGAGATGGGGTCTGAATACTTTCCGAATGCACTGTATACAGCATACTAGTGAACATGTTATGTGGTCCGGAGTGTGGTCCGGTGTCAATGTGTGGTCCGGAGTCAACAGCACTACCACTATACCAGACTCTGGCACATTAGGTTAATTATTAAAGTGGAAATGAACTGACAGCATTTTAACTAATTTGCAGATATGAAACAAACAGACACATTATATCAGTTAAGAATATCTAATTCCCAGTTTATGCTACAAAACCACCTTTAGAAAGAGGTTTTAAAAATAGGTTATATTTGATTCAACATTCCATGACGTACAGTAAGGCATTGTTGGCAGAATAGATTCATGGAGTTCACCAATACATTTCTTGGTAGTCCAAAATAATATTGCTATCAGGTTGTAAATCACAGCTGGCCTGCCTGGTACATTGTTTGCTGCCTCCATTCGCGATGCACCGTTTTAGTTTCAATGACTCAATATTTTGGACAAAAACTGACGAATGTTAACTAAGGCTGGGAATCAAACTAGCAAGGGCAATGATCACAAGTCAGTCATAACGTGGCTAATAGGCTAGAGTATCTATTTATGTAGCAAGCTAGATAGCTAGCTGTTAGGAGGATGTCATGCCATTGGAGTTGGTAAGTCATTTACTTTTTCCCCTCATGTTGTTTTTCGTGGCTACACAGCTAGAGATGGAAGTGTCATTTGGTTAGCTAGCAAGAAATGTGAATCGCTTTGCTAGCTAGCTATGCTGAACGACTGTTATCCAGTTAGCATATCTCTTGCGTTCGCAAATTCACTCTGGCTATCTACTCCGATTTCAGAGCACTCTCGTCTGAGTGTGCCAGAGCGCAGAATAACAGATTAATTTATGAATGTGCAACACCCGCTGAATATGACCGGTGTCAGTAAACGTAGGAAAAAAGGTATTAGTTTGTGATGAACGCTCGAGAACATGTAACCAGCCTAACCAGCTCTGCTAGGGCGAGTAAAATGGTCAGAGTGAGGTGTTCTCTCATTTGTGTCTGGAAGTAGCTAGCTAGCAAGATAAGTAACCAACATTAGCCAGTTAGCTTGGTTGCTTGGTTGGGACAAGCATGCATTGGCAGGCAAGCTGCAGAAGGACGAGAAGGCTACTTACTATTCCCCGTCATTTATCAGTGCAATTTTGACAGCCAACTAGCTGAAAATGTTTAAGAGGGTTTATCTAATGTTCCTTCGTTAAATTTTAGCTCATCTTGCTCTGGCTAGCATTAGTTGTTGACCTTGTTGTTGTTTATGAGCATATAGGGAAAGATAGCCTACCTTTTTATGGTTGTTAGATCAATAGGACTCCTGTGGTATTTAGCTACAGTGCATTCGGGAAGTATTCAGACCCTTTCACTTTTTCCACATTTTGTTATGTTACAGTCTTATTCTAAAATGGATTTTTTTGTTTGCAAAATTATATTTAAAAACAAAACTGAAATATCACATTTACATAAGTATTCAGACCCTTTACTCAAGCACCTTTGGCAGCGATTACAGCCTCGAGTCTTCTTGGGTATGATGCTACAAGCTTGGCACACCTGTATTTGGGGAGTTTCTACCATTTTTCTCTGCAGATCCTCTCAAGCTCTGTCAGGTTGGATGGAGAGCATCGCTGCACAGCTATTTTCAGGTCTCTCCAGAGATGTTCGATCAGGTTCAAGTCTGGGCCAATCAAGGACATTCACGAGACTTGTCCCGAAGCCGGTCCTGCATTGTCTTGGCTGTGTGCTTAGGGTTGTTGTCCTGTTGGAAGGTGAACCTTCGCCCCAGTCTGAGGTTCTGAGCGCTCTGGAAGAGGTTTTCATCAAGGATCTCTCTGTACTTTGCTCCGTTCATCTTTCCCTCGATCCTGACTAGTCTCCCAGTCCCTGCCGCTGAAAAAGATTCCCACAGCATGATGCTGCCACCACCATGCTTCACCGTAGGGATGGTATTGGCCAGGTGATGAGCAGTGCCTGGTTTCCTCCAGACGTGACGCTTGCCATTCTGGCCAAAGAGTTCAATCTTGGTTTCATCAGACCAGAGAATCTTGTTTCTCATGGTTTGAGAGTCCTTTACGTGCATGTTGGCAGACTAAGCTGGCTGTCATGTGCCTTTTACTGAGGAGTGGCTTCCGTCTGGCCACTACCATAAAGGCCTTATTGGTGGAGTGCTGCAGAGATGGTTGTCCTTCTGAAGGTTATCCCAGCTCCACAGAGGAACTCTGGAGCGCTGTCAGAGTGACCATCAGGTTCTCGGTCACCTCCCTGACCAAGGCCCTTCTCCCTCGATTGCTCAGTTTGGCTGGGCGGCCAGCTCTAGGAAGAGTCTTGGTGGTTCCAAACTTCTTCCATTTAAGAATGATGGAGGCCACTGTGTTCTTGGGGACCTTCAATGCTGCAGACATTATTTGGTACCCTTCCCCAGATCTGTGCCTTAACACAATCCTGTCTCGGAGCTACGGACAATTCCTTCGACCTCATGGCTTGGTTTTTGCTCTGACATGCACTGTCAACTGTGGGATCTTATATAGACAGGTGTGTGCCTTCCAAATAATGTCCAATCAATTCAATTTACCGCAGGTGGACTCCAATCAAGTTGTAGAAAGATCTCAAGGATGATCAATGTTAACAGGATGCACCTGAGCTCAATTTCGAGTCTCATAGCAAAGGGTCTGAATACTTATGTAAATAAAATGTCTACAAAACAGTTTTTGCTTTGTCATTATGTGTGTAGATTGATGAGGAAAAAATTTTATTTAATCAATTTTAGAATAAGGCTGTAACTGTAAATGTGGAAAAAGTGAAGGGGTCTGAATCCTTTCTGAATGCACTGTATTTGCAGAAATCCATTCAGGTGTATTTTGTGGCTTTTGCCGAATGCGTTCTAATGATCTGATTGGCTATGGCACACCTGTCTGTGTAGACTCTGGTCCTGGACGGGACAGATGTTTTTATTAGGTTTTATTTACTGCAGTGTCTATTAATTGTCCAAACGCACGGCCGCTATCCCACTCTATATTGCTATAGAATTTTCACAAATGCCTTACTATACGTAATTCCCAAACATTCTAAGAATTTATGAAAATGTCCATATCTAAGTGCTCGCTTGTCAGAAAATGTACAAATAAAAAAAGTGGCATATTCTTTCTGGGGTGTATAAGAACAGATTTTAATAAGATGTAATGTTGCTAGAACGCTTTCAGTTCCACTTTAATACATTCCTAAATATCAGTGGCGGCTCCTGAAAAAATTCTCAGGAGGGGCAATTTTTCTGATGATTTAGGTGACCTACACACATTTAAAAAAAAGATATGTCCAGCAACAACATGAAGACAGGGGCAGCATATAAGTCAATACCAGAAGCATTTATTGACTGATCTCAAAAGTGTTGGCTTACCAGGGTTGGTGGAGCCCTCAGTTTCATCTTTGCCTCGCAAAGCTAACTCAAACACTCCGCAAAACTTCACACACTGGATTAGCCGGCTGAGGATGTGGCGGTTCTTGCTAATGTCGTAGTAAATATATTTGTTATAGTGAATATGGAATATGATATGTTGAGTAAAATGTTGTGCTAAGATCTATTTAGGTCAGGAGCTGGTTATAAGTTCTGTTCCTATCCAATAACAATGGACAAAAGGGTCCTATCTTGTCAGCCTTGTCAGCAGGTGGCCAAGGACAACACCCACGCCATAGGCCTCTCAGTTCTTCCAACTCACGAGTTCTTGCTCTGAGGACACACACACACACAAACACACACACACACACACATCATCACTGTTAAACACACACACACACACACACATCATCACTGTTAAACACACACACACACACACACACACAAAAATCCCCTCTCTTAGGCTGAACATTTGAAGACAGAGAACCCGACTCAGAGCCAATGCAACAGTGACAGTAGCCTGGAGGTGACCTCGCCCAACTCATCAGGACCAATCAGAAGATCAGAACTACTA
Organism: Coregonus clupeaformis; assembly: GCF_020615455.1. NCBI lineage: Eukaryota > Metazoa > Chordata > Actinopteri > Salmoniformes > Salmonidae > Coregonus > Coregonus clupeaformis. The sequence continues at coordinate 34,646,828 of NC_059198.1, read as the reverse complement.
GATTGAACCTACTTCATTTATTGCATAAAATGTCTGCACACAATGTTTCGGGGCTCTCTTCAGATAATAATAATAATAATAATAATAATAATAATTGCCATTTAGCAGACGCTTTTATCCAAAGCGACTTACAGTCATGCGTGCATACATTTTTGTGTATGGGTGGTCCCGGGGATCGAACCCACTACCTTGGCGTTACAAGCACCATGCTCTACCAGCTGAGCTACAGAAAGTGGATACTCATGGATGCGCATTGCAATTGTAAAATGTCAACACAATTGGAGACACCACGTCATTTTTGGAGACATGTTATTGACAGTAAACTATTGTAGATGCGACTGCTAACTAAATAAAACATTTTAGCTGGCTAGCTAATCATCTTAGCTAAATGTGGGGCAAACAATTCAGTTATTTACCGTTCATTTGAGGGATTGGGGTGAAAGAAATCGAGTTACATAGTGATACTTTACGATATACTGTATTGACAATATCGCAATATTTTAGCGCTAGTTGGCTGTACCTGCACCAAAACACCATTATTGTTCCTTCATAGCTTGTTCTCAATCTTTTCACATTGGGAGCCAATTTGTTTTCAGCACTTTTATTTCCATGACTGATCAAAACTCGTTCTCATGGCTTTCTGATCCCTCTGCAACAGACATATGGTGCGCAATAAAATCACAGTATCGAATCGCAATACGTATAGAATCATGAGACTCGCAATGCTGATGCATATATCTTATCGTGAGGTTCCTGGCAATTCCCAGCCCAAGTTCATTTGCCACAACAAATCTCTTCGCTAGCAAACGCTAATATTTTGGTAAGTGATGCAAATAGTGAACTATGTAGGGCCAGGATGTAAAATATATGTAGCTGCAGCAATTTCTCTTATCTGATATGGTAAGTAATGGGGCTTAATTTATAGCTCCCTAAGAGTTTGACGAACGGGTCCGTGAACGCGATTCCAGATATATTTACCTCTGAATAAACTGCCTTTATTACACCATATCCACATCCAGTAAACTTGTGATTATCAACACTAACCTCATCGTTGTGGCGGCGGACAGCTAGCCTGTATCCCTCGTCATCCAGTTGAGTGAGTGGCAATGTCTTTTTCGTTCGTACCAATTTTTGGAAAATCCTCGGGTGTAGGACTTTCCGCCTTTAGTAGAAACCTGTTGAATTATTAAATTTGGTCTGGGAGGTCCTAATTGTTTCGTTGCCAATTTATCTTCATTTGTTCGCCGACAAAAAGGAACTTATTTCAAAGACACAATCGAGTTGGACTGAAGCCTAGCCATTTTGATAGTAGTAGTGAATTGATTGAGGCTGCTACCTGGTCTTTTCTTAGTTACGTTCATTCGTGGTTACGTTATGTATGACGAAAGCGCGTAAGTGCAAGCCCACAGACACCCATAGAGAATGTATTGAAAGCTTTGAAATGTGAAACAAATAGATTTTACATGACAGGCTATGAGAGACTTCTGGGCGATTTTCAACCTGACTGAAATCGCCCAAAAAACGGGCGGGGCCATTTGAAGCACGACTTTAGCCTGATTTGACATTTAGTGGCTGGCAGATCAGACGTGAACACTGATAACTGCTGTTGCCGTGATATAATTTTTTATAAATTTATAATTTTTTTTAATTATTTTTTATTTTTTTATTTTTTTATAATTGATTAGAAAAAAAATCCCTTCCTTTTCCCGTTTGGCAGTGCGTCGCCCATATCGCCCTATTGAACAAGCCGTCCCTGCTAAATATACAGTATATACTAGTGTTATGACAATTCCAAATCTCTACTTTGGTTAGCAGGCTGGCCTTGGGACATGAAGATTCTGGTTTGAAGTGCAATACCATGCACAGACAAACCCCACAAAATCACCACTTAATAAATACTACATTTGGAAAACTGGCCTTGTTGGCACCAAATGCTCCAAGACATCTGTATTGTAATTTGAATGGGAGGTTTAGTGTCAGCATGCAGGACAGTTTGCCAAGCGTTGTATTTCCGGAGGCTCTCGGAAGGATGGAGGGATATCACCATGGTAACAGCAGAGTGTGAACTTGGATGTTGCCATTCTCCCTTTCAGGGATTGGGACATTTGTTCTATGTGTTATGTAAGTAGCCTACAGTGCCACTTGGGCAAGACTTTCTCTGCGGTAGGTTACAGCTGAAGATGTGGTTTTGCTTGCAGACATTGTGAAATGTGATGGTAAGCGTTCGAATTGTGTTTAATACATTTTTATACCCTTCTCTCTGATAACACTGTTTTACATGTAGGCCTTGTTATGTAGGGCATGTTGTTTTATGTAATAGTGCGATCTCTCGGTCTCTGGCTCTGCCAGTCTGGCAGTGTCAGTTATAGCCCATTATAGGCCACCGTACACCATCTTTGATATGCCATGTATGAGTGTGTTTAGTGGGTGATCTGATCCGTGTGTGTGGACTCATCGGCAGTCCCCTACCTGTGGACTCATCAGCAGCAAGGATTCCCTTGCCAGGAGCGACGATCTTCTGAGCAATATCACTGAGCTCCTTCTTCTGCTCCGTAGAGAGGAATGGGAATGAGTGAGGCATCGTGTCTCTGAGAGAGAGAGAGAGCGAGAGGGGAGGTGGGAGTGAGGGAGAGAGAGGGGGTGAGGGAGACATGGAGAGATAAATCATTGTTATAAATTATTCAGTTGAAAGGATTATATATATATATATATATATATATATATATATATTCAGTGTTTGTAGCATGGATGGTTTATCACCAATGACGCAATCAACTGTCATAGCAGCATCATAAGGTATAGGCCTGGGCCTATGCTACTAAATTACCTATGTGTATTGTGTTTAATAAATACATTAACATTGGTAATCATAACCATATTGACATTCTTGCTAGCTTAGTGTCCATTCCAAGCGGTTATCATAGCCTGGCAGCCGCTAGTGCGCTTTATGGATCTCCACTGCTATCTTCTGAGCTTGATGTGCATAGCTGGTAATACACTCCCCTGGCGACCGGTTCGTACATAAAACATTCTCCATTCAGGCTGCAAAGGCTTCAATTTCCTCCTTAACTATATTTAATGGCGAGAAGGCGAAAAAAGTGGAAATATGTGTACTACGAACCTGTCGACGGGGGGACACGAGTGTATTACCTACAGTCTGTGTACATCAAGCCCAGACGATATAGTAGATATAACGTTAACACACTAGCAGCAGCTGCCCAGGCTAGTTATCATGATGAGTCTCCCAATATTACCTTGGTCTGCCTATGTGCGCCATCGGAGGAGACCGTCTGATTTCTCTAATAAAAGCATCTCAAATATTCTGGTGAGCATTTCAACCGTGAAAAACGACATGACACTCTTTTGAAATCTCATTATGCATCCAAATCTCCCTTATAGCCGGTGCGTTGCGCTCTATGGAGTTTTCACATGCCGTGCGTTCGTGAGGGATTCGCTTTTGGCATCCGTTGATGTAGGCGTGTACACGATGTTCTGATCGTCTTTTGGCGAGAGCTTGTGTGATATTTCTGGATTTATTTGCGCGCTATTAACAATTTACATAATATGCGCGTTATTAAATGCCCTGTGAAGTCATGGCAAGCGTTACTTCCGCGTCTGTCCTTGCCATTGCATCCCGTATGACCTTGTAATACATTGGGAGTTGCCGGAGAGGAAGTCACACGTAAGTCATACTTCAACAACTATAGACATAAAATAAAATACGACATCATTCATACATCTCATATATATATATATATATATATATATATATATATATATATATTACCTATTCAGCTTGAGGCTTATAAATACAATAATATAGTAATGTCTGCTGAAAACGACATCATCTTACATAAAAAATGATTAGTTGATGGAAAAAAACGTACCAGTTTATCTGCGCAAAAGCTGTACGGGTTTGAGGATGAAGCGATTCGTTCTGTTGCAATGAAGGAGGATGTCTAGTATTGTTAAATGTCAAGCGACAGGGGGAGGCCAGTGACGAAGAAGAGGGCCTTGCACCAGGCCACGTTCGGAGACTGTCCAATCAAAACGCACTATGAAAGATTGACATTTCATTCCATCCATTGTCTGGAGAAAACACTTTTCTTTCTGTGACGGTGGTTGGCTCACTTGCATCCAAGGGTTGTTCTTTTGAGTGACGGAAGAGAAATAAGGCGTGTTTTGGGAATAACGGGGTGGAAGGATTTGTGATAATGTACGTGACGGTTCTCACGTGAATAATTCATGCTCTTAACATGCCCGTGATATACAGCCACAGCAGAAAGGCACTAAATTGCAGTGGTGCCGCATTGAGTCACGACTGCACCATAGAAGCAGCATTATCCTCAATCTAGGCCTACTATGAATAATAAGCCTTTTCAATTGAAACTTCAGGGATGTTATCAACATGTTGCTGCTGATTGTTATCAACATGTTGCTGCTGATTTGGCTTGAGACTGTTCATGATTATGATAGTTTACATAGCATAAGAATAAACCTTGGTCATAATAATCAATTGAATTGAATTACTAGACCTACTATATACGATAAATACAATATGATGATGGCAAGATGTGCAGAAGACTACTGGCAGCAAAGCTATTCAAAAGATGTCCTATTATAGACCTACTGTAGCCAACTCTAAACTAACTCTGAATGCTCAAAATAGCATTGTCATGCTCAATGTGCTTCATCATCACCATACATTACTTAATTGTCTCCCTTTCAAAAAAATAAATATATATATTGTAAAGTGGTTGTCCCACTGGCTATCATAAGGTGAATGCACCAATTTGTAAGTCGCTCTGGATAAGAGCGTCTGCTAAATGACGAAAATGTAAATGTAAATGTAGTTTCTAACTCTGCTCTCCTTTGCTTCCTTCAACCATACCTCCCTCCATGTCACCCATCCCTCCCTCCATGTTACTGGTGTGGAACATGATGTGCTGGTTTGGTTTGGTCATATTGATGTTCAGCCTTAGCCACCATTGGTGCAACAACTTAGCACCATCATCACACATTGTAACAACGTTTCCTAAACATTTCCAAAACTCTGCACTGGTAGTATTGAATTCAGTCTGTGTGTAATGTGACCTTCCTCTGGCGCAGTCAGACCACCATGTTACATAATACACTCTGGCTCGCTGTGCTGCCCAGGGGACCACATACTGACCGATGCTGTTTCCACAGGGGACACACTCTTTTCAAGGCATTTCGATACAAAGTTATTTTCGTAGCAGATTAGGAGAGCATTTTCGCTAACCCTAACCCCTTTCCTTACCTTAACCTCAGTCTCCTAACCTTCTATGTTAATTCTCCTAACCTAATACGAAAAAGTCACAAACTATAAACCAAAAGATTACATGATTGGCTATAGAAGAGTAGTATGAGTCCGAGAGAAACAGAAAGAGAGATGGTGTGTTATAAACTCACATCACTTAGACCACACAGAAAAGTTATGCAAAGGGAATGACAATAAAATGCCCTAGAAAGAAGTGATTCAATCCACTCACTGCACACTTCGATGAACTAAACTTAAACCTGGTAACCTTAGAGGATGGGTAAACCCAGCTCTACTGCTGAAGGAGGAAGAATTCACTATCTGTCCCCCAGTACTATCCTCCACCTGCCACACTCATGACAGGATGTCACCTGGAACAACCCAGTCAATGGCATTTGGGTGCCTTTCTCTACAAACCAAAGCAATTTTATGTTGTTTGACTTACAGACAACGTAGGTTTACCACCAGTCCCACTTATTGTGATAATTCTTGCCTCAAGTGAACTTCCTGCTGTAACTGAGCCAAAGTGTGTAGGTTTTCAGGCAACTCAGCTGACTGCAACACATTTTCTTTCCTGTGTTGGTACTTTGGAATGTATTGACCATTGATTTGGGACAGTGGTCATTGTCAAGTGGCAGGGCTCATGTGACAGTTGTTATTAGCGAAATAATGACGGGACTGACAGTCTTATGTTGCTTGAGGCTGGGAGAGGACCATACTGAGGAAATGTCACAATATTGTGCATATTTTGAGAAAAAGAAGAACCGCACAATATATTTCATCAGGAAAAAAAGTACAAGTCCACTGCGTCAAAGCTACAGTATATACATATGTATTGTGAATAAACTTGAGTGTAAATGTGATAAAAATAACTGATTAATGAATTAGGGAACAACTAAAACCATCATTTACATTTTACTCATTTAGCAGACGCTCTTATCCAGAGCGACTTAAAGTTAGTGAGTGCATACATATTTCATACTGGCCCCCCATGGGAAACGAACCCACAACCCTGCCGTTGCAAGCGCCATGCTCTACCAACTGAGCTACAGGAGGCCTGTAATCATGTAAGTATTACATCAGCTACAGGTGTACAAAACATTAAGGACACCTGCTCTTTCCATGACATAGACTGACCAGGTGAATCCTGGTGAAAGCTATGATCCCTTATTGATGTCACTTGTTAAATCCACTTCAATCAGTGTAGATGAAGGGAAGGCGACAGGTTAAAGAAGGATTTTTAAGCCTTAAGACAATTGAGACATTAATTGTGTGTGTGCCATTCAGAGGGTAAATGGGCAAGACAAAAGATTGAAGTACCTTTGAACAGGGTATGGTAGTAGATGCCAAGCCTACCAGTTTGTGTCAAGAACTGCAACACTGCTGGGTTTTTCATGCTCAACAGTTTCCCGTGTGTATAAAGAATGGTCCACCACCCAAAGGACATCCAGCCAACTTGACACAATCTGTGGGAAGCATTGGAGTCAACATGGGCCAGCATCCCTGTGGAACGCTTTTGACACCTTGTAGAGACCATGCCCCGACGAATTGAGGCTGTTCTGAGGGCAAAAGGGGGCAACTCGATATTAGGCAGGTGTGTTTCATGTTTTGTACACTCAGTGTATTTGATTGCTGCAGAGGCACAGAATTGTACTTGTGCTGTAATGAAAGTAGATGCCCTATATTGTAATAGCACTCTAATAATGTTGTTCTCTCTTGGACACATATGTCACAACCATCCATAAACTGGTTGTAGCCTTTGACTTTAAGGATGTGTGTTAAAAGGATTCAGATTGTATTTTCATATTGGTACATAAATACAGTAACCCACCCTGTCTTCCCTTTCCATTTATCTAGGGATGAACGCATAACTCCTTACTTTTGCACAAATTGTCCATTAACATCAAGGTGTGAATATGCAAACATGCTGTGCGTCTTGAGTTAGGATTCATCATTCAATCCTACCGCTCCTCCGTTTCTCCCTCTATCTAAATTTGATCTCGAAGCAGAGGCAGTTGAAGGACTCACATTCTGGGGGTTGGCAGGTGCAAGCACAGTCCCACATGTTACACTTTGGGGAAACAAAGCAGAGGGTAAGAACAAGTGATTCAAACCCTGATCAGTCACACACTCAGGGGTTTTACTCACATTAGGAAGAGCGGGGCAGGTTGAGGGGCAGGTCTGGTCAAGGCACGAGCGCAGTGATGGCATGCGACAGTTGCACGACTCTGCACATGCTAAACAGTAATCGAATGGGGCGATATTTGGACAGCAGTCACCACACTCAGGACAACACTGCTCCTGTAGGGCAAGAGGCCATGAATGAATTAACATCACTCACACCAGTCAAACCATATCTCCATTTGCTGCTGGAGCTTATGGTGGAGACAGTTTGCTAGGTCAATACATTTTGGGGCCAACATTAAAAAAGGCAACGTCAGCCAAACCTATCTGCAGCATCAGTGCCTCTCACTTTAAGTATTTAAAAAATATATTTGATTCAGCAAGGTTCATCTTCCTGGCTTTGTTGAACTGCACTCTTTTTTTTTGCAACATTTGCAAGGTATCTGTGCACAACAGCATACTGTCTCTCAACTGGACAACAGCATATAGGGATAGGGAAGTAAATGCTGTACCTTGAGGCATTGGCGGAACCATAACGCCATTGCAAGGAAAATAATGTAAAGACCAACAACAATCATCAGTACAGCGGGAAGAGGGAGTGTGAGGCCCCACACAGGCAACACCTGAAAAATGATAGAAACAAGTTTACTGTGTGCAGGAGATGTTCAGGATTATACTAATATGAATACCATGCACACTCTACATTAGTTCGTTGTTACGTTAGCTAGATAGCTATGCCTAGCTAATAATGTAAAACATATATATTACATCTGCTAACAAGCACACACACCGGCCACAATGTGTTTATAATGCTGCGTTGGTAATAGATGGGTTGGCTGACAACGTCACAAAAATGATGTGCGCATCCATTGGGCAGAAGTCAGCCTGTTGTTGTGATTCTGGATGGCCAGATTGCTAGCAAGAATGACAAGAAACTGCCACGTGGGGAATCGTGTGGCTAATTTCAGCTTGTTGTTGATACCATGTCTTGTTTTGAGGTATTTTGACTGATTTAATGTTAATGCTAATATGGCTAAAATTCGCTAGCTAGCTAACCAACAACTTTAACAATGTAAGAGACAACAAATGGTCATTGTGCACATGTATTTATGTTTTCAATAAACATTGGTGACGAAATATAGCTTACACGTTGTCAACCATCTAAGCCAACCTCATCTGTTTTGCCCCATGGTTGCACGCGCATCGTTTCTGTTGCTGAACAACCAACCCATCTTGTTCAACCGAATTGAAAAACGTCTGTGTGAGCATTTGAATTAAGATCAGGATCAAACGAGCAGGATCAAAAATGTTAGCTCGGTAGTCCAACATTCTCCCCTACATGCAACCATCACAGAGGCAGGGGAGAAAGGATGGTGATCCTGATTCTGCTACTGCTGCCTGCCGTATCCCAAGCAGTTGCACCTGATTCATCCTAGCCCAATATTTGTATTGTTCTATCTGTGTCCTAGTCAAAATACAGAAATATAATCAAGCATTTTGTCAACATTGATGACAGTTTGTAAACTGGAGGTAGGCCGTTTCCCTACTATGTTGACTTCGGTTTGCAGTATGAAACTCACAAATATCTTTGATATAAATGTTTTAGCAACTTCTGGGATACCTAGCTAGCACCAATGCAACCAGTAACTGCAATCATTTTCAATATTCTTATCAATGATTTGGGAATCCATGTGACTAAGTATTAGCTAGGCAGCCACTTGTTGTTCTCCTATTGAAATCGACCTTCAGTTCATGAAAATAACTAGCTACAGTGAGGGAAAAAAGTATTTGATCCCCTGTTGATTTTGTACGTTTGCCCACTGACAAAGAAATGATCAGTCTATAATTTCAATGGTAGGTTTATTTGAACAGTGAGAGACAGAATAACAACAAAAGAATCCAGAAAAACGCATGTCAAAAATGTTATAAATTGATTTGCATTTTAATGAGGGAAATAAGTATTTGACCCCCTCTCAATCAGAAAGATTTCTGGCTCCCAGGTGTCTTTTATACAGGTAACGAGCTGAGATTAGGAGCACACTCTTAAAGGGAGTGCTCCTAATCTCAGCTTGTTACCTGTATAAAAGACACCTGTCCACATAAGCAATCAATCAATCAGATTCCAAACTCTCCACCATGGCCAAGACCAAAGAGCTCTCCAAGGATGTCAGGGACAAGATTGTAGACCTACACAAGGCTGGAATGGGCTACAAGACCATCGCCAAGCAGCTTGGTGAGAAGGTGACAACAGTTGGTGCGATTATTCGCAAATGGAAGAAACACATAAGAACTGTCAATCTCCCTCGGCCTGGGGCTCCATGCAAGATCTCACCTCGTGGAGTTGCAATGATCATGAGAATGGTGAGGAATCAGCCCAGAACTACATGGGAGGATCTTGTCAATGATCTCAAGGCAGCTGGGACCATAGTCACCAAGAAAACAATTGGTAACACACTACGCCGTGAAGGACTGAAATCCTGCAGCGCCCGCAAGGTCCCCCTGCTCAAGAAAGCACATACAGTGGGGAAAAAAAGTATTTAGTCAGCCACCAATTGTGCAAGTTCTCCCACTTAAAAATATGAGAGAGGCCTGTAATTTTCATCATAGGTACACGTCAACTATGACAGACAAAATGAGGGGAAAAATCCAGAAAATCACATTGTAGGATTTTTAATGAATTTATTTGCAAATTATGGTGGAAAATAAGTATTTGGTCAATAACAAACGTTTCTCAATACTTTGTTATATACCCTTTGTTGGCAATGACACAGGTCAAACGTTTTCTGTAAGTCTTCACAAGGTTTTCACACACTGTTGCTGGTATTTTGGCCCATTCCTCCATGCAGATCTCCTCTAGAGCAGTGATGTTTTGGGGCTGTCGCTGGGCAACACGGACTTTCAACTCCCTCCAAAGATTTTCTATGGGGTTGAAATCTGGAGACTGTCTAGGCCACTCCAGGACCTTGAAATGCTTCTTACGAAGCCACTCCTTCGTTGCCCGGGCGGTGTGTTTGCGATCATTGTCATGCTGAAAGACCCAGCCACGTTTCATCTTCAATGCCCTTGCTGATGAAAGGAGGTTTTCACTCAAAATCTCACGATACATGGCCCCATTCATTCTTTCCTTTACACTGATCAGTCGTCCTGGTCCCTTTGCAGAAAAACAGCCCCAAAGCATGATGTTTCCACCCCCATGCTTCACATTAGGTATGGTGTTCTTTGGATGCAACTCAGCATTCTTTGTCCTCCAAACACGACGAGTTGAGTTTTTACCAAAAAGTTATATTTTGGTTTCATCTGACCATATGACATTCTCCCAATCCTTTTCTGGATCATCCAAATGCACTGTAGCAAACTTCAGACGGGCCTGGACATGTACTGGCTTAAGCAGGGGGACACGTCTTGCACTGCAGGATTTGAGTCCCTGGCGGCGTAGTGTGTTACTGATGGTAGGCTTTGTTACTTTGGTCCCAGCTCTCTGCAGGTCATTCACTAGGTCCCCCCGTGTGGTTCTGGGATTTTTGCTCACCGTTCTTGTGATCATTTTGACCCCACGGGGTGAGATCTTGCGTGGAGCCCCAGATCGAGGGAGATTATCAGTGGTCTTGTATGTCTTCCATTTCCAAATAATTGCTCCCACAGTTGATTTCTTCAAACCAAGCTGCTTACCTATTGCAGATTCAGTCTTCCCAGCCTGGTGCAGGTCTACAATTTTGTTTCTGGTGTCCTTTGACAGCTCTTTGGTCTTGGCCATAGTGGAGTTTGGAGTGTGACTGTTTGAGGTTGTGGACAGGTGTCTTTTATACTGATAACAAGTTCAAACAGGTGCCATTAATACAGGTAACGAGTGGAGGACAGAGGAGCCTCTTAAAGAAGAAGTTACAGGTCTGTGAGAGCCAGAAATCTTGCTTGTTTGTAGGTGACCAAATACTTATTTTCCACCATAATTTGCTAATTCATTAAAAATCCTACAATGTGATTTTCTGGATTTGTTTTTCTCAATTTGTCTGTCATAGTTGACGTGTACCTATGATGAAAATTACAGGCCTCTCTCATCTTTTTAAGTGGGAGAACATGCACAATTGGTGGCTGACTAAATACTTTTTTCCCCCACTGTATACAGGCCCGTCTGAAGTTTGCCAATGAACATCTGAATGATTCATAGGAGAACTGGGTGAAAGTGTTGTGGTCAGATGAGACCAAAATCGAGCTCTTTGGCATCAACTCAACTCGCCGTGTTTGGAGGAGGAGGAATGCTGCCTATGACCCCAAGAACACCATCCCCACCGTCAAACATGGAGGTGGAAACATTATGCTTTGGGGGTGTTTTTCTGCTAAGGGGACAGGACAACTTCACCGCATCAAAGGGACGATGGACGGGGCCATGTATCGTCAAATCTTGGGTGAGAACCTCCTCCCCTCAGCCAGGGCATTGAAAATGGGTAATGGATGGGATTCCAGCATGACAATGACCCAAAACACACGGCCAAGGCAACAAAGGAGTGGCTCAAGAAGAAGCACATTAAGGTCCTGGAGTGGCCTAGCCAGTCTCCAGACCTTAATCCCATAGAAAATCTGTGCAGGGGAGCTGAAGGTTTGAGTTGCCAAACGTCAGGCTCGAAACCTTAATGACTTGGAGAAGATCTGCAAAGAGGAGTGGGACAAAATCCCTCCTGAGATGTGTGCAAACCTGGTGGCCAACTACAAGAAACGTCTGACCTCTGTGATTGCCAACAAGGGTTTTGCCACCAAGTACTTAGTCATGTTTTGCAGAGGGGTCAAATACTTATTTCCCTCATTAAATTCAAATCAATTTATAACATTTTTGGCATGCGTTTTTCTGGATTTTTTTTTGTTGTTATTCTGTCTCTCACTGTTCAAATAAACCTACCATTAAAATTATAGACTGATCATGTCTTTGTCAGTGGGCAAACGTACAAAATCAGCAGGGGATCAAATACCTTTTTCCCTCACTGTAGCTAGATAACGAACTAAACAAGCTAGCCAGCTACTGTTACCTCAAGCTAACGTTATAAGCATGGCTAGTGTGGCTTGACCGGACCGAGTCCGACCATCATCAACCAAATACGAAAACTGTCTTATAAATTTGGGGTATTTTAGATGATAAAACCTAGCTAGATAGTTAGCTAGCTATAGCTACTGAAACAGATGGTCGTGTTGCTATGTTTTTGAGGGAAACAAATTGTTTGCATCCAACACCTAGCTAGCTTTTTTCTGACCAGCACTGTCCCAGAGCTTGGGGAAGTGTGTCTGCCTCGTGCGGCAGGTGCAGGAGATAACTTTACCAGCATCATATTACGTATAGGTGAATCGCTATAACATATGACATACTAGTGATAGTGTAAGCAATGTTTAATAACTACGTAAACATTTTATGAACGTGTTAAATTATTATGTGATGTGCAGTCATATTCAGGTCCTGATTGGTCAACAAGCTTATTTGACGTGTCAAATAGTGTTATTTCATGCGTAAAATAGTTTTTATTTGAGGTGTGTATTTTTATCACGCAAAGCAAACACCCAAACAGCGTTCCATAATATGGTAACTAGCTAAAACGACAGTCGTCTGTAAAACATACATACCATCATCACTTCCACTATTTTCTCCTTCCTGCTCCTGGAGCGTTTAAGGGACTCTCATTTGTGTCGGCTGTTTGGTGGATGAAACCAGCAGAAAAGAGGCCACGTTAACTGTACCAAGCTAACGTACTGTATCTAACTAGCTAGCTAACGCGTTAATTAAATCAGGATTGGACATGGCTGGCATACAATCGTGTTAACGTTATCTAGCTAGCAAAGAAAGGAACCCAAGCTAGTAACGTATCTTAAGCGATTTCACACATCGTATAATTTTGGTAACTAGCTAGCTAGCTATCAAAGTCGAACAGCTGGCTAGTCAAGTTTGTAAACTGTTGAAGTTGCCATAGAAACAGACGGCTCCTTGGGAGGGACAAACTGTACTGGTACCTGAAACACATGGGGTGTTTCTCAAAATGCATACTACCGTACAATTTTTTTTAAAACTAACCCCCTCATTGTTCTATCTGTGCTACCGTGCTCCGATCACGCAAATTGGAGCACGGGGGATCAGATTACGAGTCCAAATGAAAGTATGCAAATTAGAGCACGGAGGGCACTTCTCAAACGCTTACTCCGTTTGTACATATTTTGAGTGCACTCGGAGCATGAGTGTGGAGCATGGTAGTATGCATATTGAGTAACACCCATGGTTAAGCTAAAACGCCTTTCTTTTGGGATAGCATGTTCTTTTACAGATATTTGCATGGTAGTGTTTATATTTTATCAGTGTCAGCAGTTATTAATTTATACCCTTATAAAAAAGATAGAAGTTTTGAAGCTGCAGTAAAAGTGCAGTAACTGCAGTTGACTGTGGTATTTTGTACGCAGTAATTGCAGAATAACTGCAGTGGTGCGTTTGTAGCTAAGAACAACCTGACACAAGCGTAGTCAAGTTTCAGTTTTTCTATCAAGATATCATTTTGCAGGTCTTGTCAGATTAGAGTAATGATGAGCGAGGTTCGGTTCACAGTGTTGTACTGAGAGAAGTGGAGTTCAAGGTGTTGGTGAAAATTAAGGAACAAGGTGGAGTCACGGCGGTGAGTCCGAACGCAGATTTGGAGAGTAAAGTAGGAGTGGTTGTGTCTGCTAAAGTTCTTTGTGATGGAAGTTTGGTGTTGGTGTGTTTCAATGCTAAACAGTATGAGAAGGCGCTCAAACTCAAGTAGGTATATAAACGTGTGGTTGATAGTAGCCTGCTGGATCAAACTTGACAGCAGTGGGTGAAGGGAGTTATTACAGGAGTTCCAAAAATTGTTAACATGAAAGAAATAAAGGACCACTTGAAGGGAGGCTCTCTTATTGAGGCAAAGCGCCTCCAGATGACACCAGATGGGGAGAAGGTGGATAGCTTGTCAGTGCTACTAAACTTTGATGATCTGGTACTGCCAGAAAAGTTAGGATTGGGTATATGAGTTACTATGTGCGAGCATACAGTGCATTCGGAAAGTATTCAGACCTCTTCCCTTTGTCCACATTTTGTTACTTTACAGCTATGTTATAAAATGAATTCAATAATTTTTTCCCTCACCAATCTACACACGATACCCCATAATGACAAAGCGAAAACTGGTTTTTAGAATATTTCTGCACATTTCGTAAAAATAGAAGACAGAAATACCTTATTTACATAAGTATTCAGACCCTTTGCTATGAGACTCGAAATTGAGCTCAGGTGCATCCTGTTTCCATTGATCATCATTGAGATGTTTCTACAACTTGATTGGAGTCCACCTGTGGTAAATTCAATTGATTGGACATGATTTGGAAGGGCACACACCTGTCTAAGGTCCCACAGTTGACAGTGCACGTCAGAGCAAGAACCAAGCCATGAGGTCGAATGAATTGTCCGTAGAGTTCCGAGACAGGATTGTGTTGAGGCACAGATCTGGGGAAGGATACCAACACATTTCTGCAGCATTGAAGGTCCCCAAGAACACAGTGGCCTCCACCATTCTTAAATGGAAGAAGTTTGGACCCACCAAGACTCTTCCTAGAGCTGGCCACCCGGCCAAACTGAGCAATCGGTGGAGAAGGGCCTTGGTCAGGGAGGTGACCAAGAACCCGATGGTCACTATGACAGAGCTCCAGAGTTCCTCTGTGGAGATGGGAGAACCTTCCAGAAGGACCACCATCTCTGCAGCACTCCACCAATCAGGCCTTTATGGTAGAGTGGCCAGACGGAAGCCACTCCTCAGTAAAATGCACATGACAGCCCGCTTGGAGTTTGCCAAAAGGCACCTAAAGGACTCTCAGACCATGAGAAACAAGATTCTCTGGTCTGATGAAACCAAGATTGAAACCTGGCACCATCCCTACGGTGAAGTATGATGGTGGCAGCATCATGCTGTGGGGATGTTTTTCAGCGGCAGTGACTGGGAGACTAGTCAGGATAGAGGGAAAGATGAACGGAGCAAAGTACAGAGAGATCCTTGATGAAAACCTGCTCCAGAACGCTCAGGATGTCAGACTGGGGCGAAGATTCACCTTCCAACAGGACAACGACCCTAAGCACACAGCCAAGACAACGCAGAAGTGGCTTCGGGACAAGTCTGAATGTCCTTGAGTGGTCCAGCCAGAGCCCGGACTTGAACCCGATCAAACATCTCTGGAGAGACCTGAAAATAGCTGTGCAGCGATGCTCCCCATCCAACCTGACAGAGCTTGAGTGGATCTGCAGAGTAGAATAGGAGAAACTCCCCAAATACAGGTGTGCCAAGCTTGTAGCGTCATACCCAAGAAGACTCGAGGCTGTAAACGCTGCCAAAGGTGTTTCAACAAAGTATAGAATAAAGGGTCTGAATACTTATGTAAATGTGATATTTCAGTAGGTTTTGTTTTTGTAAAGTAGCAAAAATGTCTAAAAACCTGTTTTTGCTTTGTCATTATGGGGTATTGTGTGTAGATTGAGGGGGGGGGGGGAACAATTTAATCAATTTTAGAATAAGGCTGTAACGTAACAAAATGTGGAAAAAGTCAAGGGGTCTGAATACTTTCCGAAGGCACTGTATGTTCCAAAACCGTTGCGTTGGTATAACTGTCAAAGGTTTGGGCATGTGGTGGCGGTGTGTAAAGGCAAAGGGAGATGTGCGAAGTCTGGGGGAGAACCATGCAGATGGGGAATGTGGAGAAGGGGTCCAGTTAAAGTGCTGTAACTGTGGGGAAAAATCTTGTATGCAGAAGCAGTGAAGGTAGTTCACGCAGAAACAATCGGGGCACCTAGAAGAACAGGTATTCTAGGACAGATCGTGATGCAGGTTGGGCATGATGTAGGGAGCAGAATTGGGGAGAACACAAGAATGGTAGTAGACATGACGAAGGTTGTTACATTTGTGACAACAGCACTCATTTGCACAGAAAAATTACAATCGAAGACTAAGAAGATACAGATCATAGTGGAGAAGGCAGTGCGGTATCTTGGATCACAGGACTGACATGGGAAAATGTACAGGATGACCTCAATAAGATTGAGAATCAGTCCGGTCAGGAATCATATATTGGTTAATTTTCATAATGGTTCTTTCTTAAAACTGCATTGTTGGTTAAGGGCTTGTAAGTAAGCATTTCACTGTAAGGTCTACACCTGTTGTATTCGGCACATGTGACAAATACAATTTGATTTGAACTGCCAGACCTTTTGGGTAAGAAGTAATGCATGTATTTACTTGTTGAAGGTCTTCCTGGTGTATCTCTGTTGGACCCATGCCTTTGTGGAAAGGGTTCGATTGGGCCTTCTCCTTCATTCTCAGGTGTAAGGCTCTGATTGTCCACAAGAGGTCACAATGTCCTTCTTATTTATTTTATTTTTTTACATTTTAGTCATTTAGCAGACGCTCTTATCCAGAGCGACTTACAGTTAGTGAGTGCATACATTTTTCATACTGTTAGTTGTCTGTTTACTTTCACTCATTCTGGAAGTGGTCTTCTGAGGACAGCTAATCAGTGTCGATGATCCCCAGTGGGGTAATGAGAGCAGTGTAACAGATGTTGGTTTGAAGAGAGTAACAGGATGGTCCCACTTAAATTCACCTTCTTAGATACAGTACTTAGAACAGCTAGTCAGCCGTACCGTTGATTGTTAGAGAGGCGACTTTGTCGTCTTCACCTCGTGTTGATTTTCTGGGTCGTAATCAATGGAGACCTAAGCTGCAGCTTGAGTCCGTCTGGTCTGGTATGTTAATTCTTAACTCAATCTTTTATACCCTCGGGTAAAAAGGGGTGTTTCCGTCATACTGACATGCTCTCTGAGCTCCCTCGGGCGTGGCTAGTTACGAGGCAAAATATCATCATCACTATGGTCTTGTTAGAAAGCTAAAATCACATTCCTATCTTCACGAAAACATGTCTTCCTCCTTGATATTTTCTACACAACGTAAAGGATGTAAACCTGATAGACACAGTGTAAAAGCTCTTCAAGTTACAATGTTTTCATTATAACGCCTTTATACCATTTTTAATGACATCACAAAATATACATTCATTTTCCATATTCCATTTCTCATCATTCCCAACATTCGGATCGTACGTACATACCCCAACCAGAAGCCATGGATTACAGGAAACATCCGCACTGAGCTAAAGGGTAGAGCTGCCGCTTTCAAGGAACGGGACTCTAACCCGGACGCTTATAAGAAATCCCGCTATGACCTCCGACGAACCATCAAACAGGCAAAGAGTCAATACAGGTCTAAGATTGAATCATACTACACTGGCTCTGACGCTCGTCGGATGTGGCAGGGCTTGAAAACTATTACAGACTACAAAGGGAAGCACAGCCGCGAGCTGCCCAGTGACACAAGCCTACCAGACGAGCTAAACCACTTCTATGCTCGCTTCGAGGCAAGCAACACTGAAGCATGCATGAGAGCACCAGCTGTTCCGGACGACTATGTGATCACGCTCTCCGTAGCCGATGTGAGTAAGACTTTTAAGCAGGTCAACATTCACAAGGCCGCAGGGCCAGACGGATTACCAGGACGTGTACTCCGAGCATGTGCTGACCAACTGGCAAGTATCTTCACTGACATTTTCAACATGTCCCTGACTGAGTCTGTAATACCAACATGTTTCAAGCAGACCACCATAGTCCCCGTGCCCAAGAACTCTAAGATAACCTGCCTAAATGACTACCGACCCGTGGCACTGACGTCTGTAGCCATGAAGTGCTTTGAAAGACTGGTCATGGCTCACATCAACAGCATAATCCCAGAAACCCTAGACCCACTCCAATTTGCATACCGCCCCAACAGATCCACAGATGATGCAATCTCTATCGCACTCCACACTGCCCTTTCCCACCTGGACAAGAGGAACACCTACGTGAGAATGCTATTCATTGACTACAGCTCAGCATTCAACACCATAGTGCCCTCAAAGCTCATCACTAAGCTAAGGATCCTGGGACTAAACACCTCCCCTCTGCAACTGGATCCTGGACTTCCTGACGGGCCGCCCCAGGTGGTAAGGGTAGGTAACAACACATCTGCCACACTGATCCTCAACACGGGGCCCCTCAGGGGTGCGTGCTCAGTCCCCTCCTGTACTCTCTGTTCACCCATGACTGCATGGCCAGGCACGACTCCAACACCATCATTAAGTTTGCCGACGACACAACAGTGGTAGGCCTGATCACCGACAACGATGAGACAGCCTATAGGGAGGAGGTCAGAGATCTGGCCGTGTGGTGCCAGGACAACAACCTCTCCCTCAACGTGACCAAGACAAAGGAGATGATTGTGGACTACAGGAAAAAAAAAGGACTGAGCACGCCCCCATTCTCATCGACGGGGCTGTAGTGGAACAGGTTGAGAGCTTCAAGTTCCTTGGTGTCCACATCACCAACGAACTATCATGGTCCAAACACACCAAGACAGTCGTGGAGAGGGCACGACAAAGCCTATTCCCCCTCAGGAGACTAAAAAGATTTGGCATGGGTCCTCAGATCCTCAAAAAATTCTACAGCTGCACCATCGAGAGCATCCTGACTGGTTGCATCACCGCCTGGTATGGCAACTGCTTGGCCTCTGACCGCAAGGCACTACAGAGGGTAGTGCGTACAGCCCAGTACATCACAGGGGCAAAGCTCCCTGCCATCCAGGACCTCTATACCAGGCGGTGTCAGAGGAAGGCCCTCAAAATTGTCAAATACTCCAGTCACCCTAGTCATAGACTGTTCTCTCTGCTACCGCACGGCAAGCGGTACCGGAGTGCCAAGTCTAGGTCCAAAAGACTTCTCAACAGCTTCTACCCCCAAGCCATAAGACTCCTGAACAGCTAATCATGGCTACCCGGACTATTTGCACTGCCCCCCACCCCATACTTTTACGCTGCTGCTACTCTGTTAAGTATTTATGCATAGTCACTTTAACTCTACCCACATGTACATATTACCTCAACTACCTCAACTAGCCGGTGCCCCCGCACATTGACTATGCAACGGTACCCCCTGTATATATAGCCTCCCTACTGTCACTTTATTCTATTGTATATATAGCCTCCCTACTGTCACTTTATTTTTACTTCTGCTCTTTTTTTCTCAACACTTTTTTGTTGTTGTTTTACTCTTACTTTTTTGTTTAAAATAAATGCACTGTTGGTTAAGGGCTGTAAGTAAGCATTTCACTGTAATGTCTGCACCTGTTGTATTCAGCGCATGTGACCAATAAAATTTGATTTGATTTGATTTGAAGTTCCTTGGTGTCCACATCACCAACGAACTATCATGGTCCAAACACACCAAGACAGTCGTGAAGAGGGCACGACAAAGCCTATTCCCCCTCAGGAGACTAAAAAGATTTGGCATGGGTCCTCAGATCCTCAAAAAATTCTACAGCTGCACCATCGAGAGCATCCTGACTGGTTGCATCACCGCCTGGTATGGCAACTGCTTGGCCTCTGACCGCAAGGCACTACAGAGGGTAGTGCGTACGGCCCAGTACATCACTGGGGCAAAGCTCCCTGCCATCCAGGACCTCTATACCAGGCGGTGTCAGAGGAAGGCCCTCAAAATTGTCAAAGACTCCAGCCACCCTAGTCATAGACTGTTCTCTCTGCTACCGCACGGCAAGCGGTACCGGAGTGCCAAGTCTAGGTCCAAAAGACTTCTCAACAGCTTCTACCCCCAAGCCATAAGACTCCTGAACAGCTAATCATGGCTACCCGGACTATTTGCACTGCCCCCCCACCCCATCCTTTTTACGCTGCTGCTACTCTGTTAAGTATTTATGCATAGTCACTTTAACTCTACCCACATGTACATATTACCTCAACTACCTCAACTAGCCGGTGCCCCCCGCACATTGACTCTGCAACGGTACCCCCTGTATATATAGCCTCCCTACTGTCACTTTATTTTACTGTATATATAGCCTCCCTACTGTCACTTTATTTGACTTCTGCTCTTTTTTTTCTCAACACTTTTTTTGTTGTTGTTTTATTCTTACTTTTTTTGTTTAAAATAAATGCACTGTTGGTTAAGGGCTGTAAGTAAGCATTTCACTGTAATGTCTGCACCTGTTGTATTCGGCGCATGTGACCAATAAAATTTGATTTGATTTGATTTTGAAATCTTGGTGGGGCAAAGTCCCCACACATTTTTTAGATGCATGCCAGAAAAGCCACTACACAACAGAACACTAAACAATAATTAATTGCACTTTAACGGTGACAAACGGTGCCCACAAACTGTTAGGGCCTACATAAAGCTGTCCCAACAGCAGAGCTTTCTTTTCAGCACCATGCAGTGAATCCTTACCACCGCTTCATCTGGCTATCAGCGGAGCCTTGTCTGGCAGTGAAACAGTTCATTCAGCCTCATTTACTGCCTTTAAAAAAAAACATAGCTGATATGGCTGACTTGCTTAAACAAATGTGGTTTCTACTGACAATTGAGATGTACAAACTATGGCATAAGGGGACAACGAGTGGATAAGAGGCAATCCGTAATTTCGATTAAGACATTAATGAGCAAGCTAGGACGGACGTAGTCAATATAACTATTTGTTCAGCGCTTTTGAAATGTACAGCGACAGAATTCAGAACATGGGCCGTTCTTACAGTATTCTCCCTGTACACCAAGTCAGAACCGTAGGTTAAATAAAGGGGGCATATAAGCAGACAATGAAAGCTCTTAAAATATAAAATGATGAAATTTCTCTAAAACAGGCTATAGGCTACATGTGCACCACCAAGTCAGAACAGTAGGCTAAATTATGAGGGGAAAAGGGACCAGATTATTAGGGTGAGGCACATGGGCTACTAACAGCTTACTACACAACATACACTTAGCATTACTTTCTTAGATACAGTATATACACTACCGTTCAAAAGTTTGGGGTCACTTCTTGTTTTCCATGAAAACATACATGAAATGAGTTTGAATAGGAAATATAGCAAAATGCCATGATGATCTGAACGAGACTGCTGAATCGAGGCAAAGGTAAGAATCTCTTGATTAACTATCTAATGTGAGCTAAATGTAGTAATTAATAAATTGGCTACATTTCTTTAAATGGACAATTCTGTGAACTGTTTTGTGCAAGTTTTAATTTGACACAATACCTGGTAGCAACGGTGTCAGCTAAAATGTATGCACGCATGACTGTAAGTCGCTTTGGATAAAAGCGTCTGCTAAATGGCATATTATTATTATTATTTAGCTAGAGATGACTTGCAGGGATTTGTAGTCTACTTTGACACTAATTAGCATTTTCAAATCTGAGAGTAAATAGAGCCGAATATATTGCTAAGTCACCTTGTCTGAGAGAGATTTACATGGTTATAAAAAACGTCACGCCAGGGTAAGCCTACACTAATACCCATGTCGCAAGGACCTGTACACAATTCCTGGAATTTCCCTTATTTTAAGTGTTTCTAAAATCCCCTATGGGAAAAATCAGGGGCGCAACTTTGGTTTTAGAAGTGGGTGGGACATAACTCTTTATTTTAATTTAATTTTCCAGTCAGATAAACACGCCAAACAGCCTACCCGCTCGGAGGCGTCCACATGGTCCTAAAGCACACCGTTGCCTCGTTTTGTTTCACATTCCAATGATAAAACTGGGGGGGACAAAAATGCAATTTCAGAATGTGGCAAATCCTTTTCAATCCTTGTCATATGAAGATAAATAATGAAGAGAAATGATAGATAAAACCTATCTGTGCATATCGGCCATTGGACATAAACATTACACAACAAGTTGGAAATCGCAAATTCAACAATGAGTGGTTTGGAAGGAATCAGTGGCTAACTGCAAGCATTGCAAAGCAATGGGCTCCCGGTCTAAGGCACTGCATCTCAGTGCTCGAGGTGTCACTACAGACCCCCTGGTTCGATTCCAGGCTGTATCACAACCGGCCGTGATTGGGAGTCCCATAGGGCGGCGCACAATTGGCCCAGCGTCGTCCGGGTTTGTTCTTAACTGACTTGCCTAGTTAAATAAAGGTTAAATAAAAAAATGTAAAATCCACTATATGGCGGTCCCCAGTGAATGTTGCGCCCCTGGGAAAAATTAATGGTAGAAAAACGATTGGAACAATTTCCCTGTTTGACCGCTAGGTTTTATGGGTATTATGACACCTCCACTGTGGGGCTCTATGTCATCTACACTGAACAAAAATGTTAATGCAACATGTAAATTGTTGGTCCCATGTTTCATGAGCTGAAATAAAAGATACCAGAAATTGTCCATACGCACAAAAAGCTTATTTCTCTCAAATTTTGTTTACATCCCTGTTTATGAGTATTTCTCCTTTGCCAAGATAATCCATCCACCTGACAGGTGTGGCATATCAGCAAGCTGATTAAACAGCATGATCATTATACAGGTTCACCTTGTGCTGGGGACAATAAAAGGCCACTAACATGCAGTTTTGTCAAACAACACAATGCCACAGATGTCTCCAGTTTTGAGGGAGCGTGCAATTGGCATGCTGACTGCAGGAATGTCCACCAGAGCTGTTGCCAGATAATTAAATGTTAATTTCTCTACCATAAGCCGCCTCCAACGTCGTTTTAGAGAATTTGGCAGTACGTCCAACCGGCCTCACAACTGCAGACCACGTGTATGGCGTTGTGTGGGCGAGCGGTTTGCTGATGTCAACAATGTGAACAGAGTGCCCCATGGTGGCGGTGGGGTTATGGTATGGGCAGGCATAAGCTACGGACAACGAACACAATTGCATTTGATATATGGCAATTCGAGATACCGTGACAAGATCCTGAGGCCCATTGTTGTGCCATTCATCCGCCGCCATCACGTCATGTTTCAGCATGATAATGCAGGGCCCCATGTCGCAAGGACCTGTACACAATTCCTGGAATTTCCCAGTTCTTCCCTGGCCTGACATGTCACCCATAGTGCATGTTTTGGATTGTCTGAATCAACATGTACGACAGCGTGTTCCAGCTCCAGACAATATCCAGCAACTTCACACAGCCATTGAAGAGGAGTGGGACAACATTCCACAGGCCACAATCAACAGCCCGATCAACTCTATGCGAAGGAGATGTGTCGCGCAGCATGAGGCAAATGGTGGTCACACCAGATTAGGGCTGTCCCCGACAAAAACAAATATTGGTTGACCGAGAATCTTTTGTTCTTTCGACCAATCGATTGGTCGAAATTTTCAAACGTGTATTTTTCCATATATAGACACACCCTATGTTTGAATAAAATCAACTAGGCCTATATGTAGGCTACTGAGTTTGTCTGATGTTTTAAGCACTGCAATAAAAAATGTAGACACAAATTACTAAAGAGGGAGCCAGAGATCAATATAGCCTAAACAGAAGAAAAAAACAGCGGTCGGCAACCTTTTCCATTTGGAGTGCCAAGTTATCGTATCATTTTTACTGATCTGCCTGCCAGTTATGGTTTTCATATGAACAGATTCATTTAATTTATATTAAAGTCTTCATATCTCAAAATCAATGTCATGTGGTTAATCAAAATTCAATCTAAATGAAAACGATACAAATTTAAAAGTAACTTATATTGCCATTATGTAAAAATGGCCTACATAAAGCCAAAAAATAAAAACATTGCAGCCCGCAGGTAGAAAATATCCTGATAAATCACATTGGCTAAGCATGGCCTGTCTGCAAGGAACTTGAAACATGATCAACTATTAACATAGCTCCTGAAGCTCGTGCTAGTAAACTTGCAACATTGTATGAAATATTCTGGGCCCTCGGAGCCAGTGAGCTCCTGACAGACATGTAGGCTATTTGTGCAAGGGATAAGAAGTAATCAGGTAGGCTTTTTTTATGACGTTTCCATCGGATCAGAGCACAACATATTTTTCTCCCTTTCATGATTCCATCGGATCAGAGAATGACATTTTATTTCCCTTTCATGCTAAGTGGTTATCGAAAGGGAGAGAGCTGGAAAGATTTTTCAGGCTATGTTGAGGAACTATTGTCATTCTCAATGGATGTAAAAACAGACTTTGTTTACTTGCTGTTTGAGGCCTAAATCTATGCGTAATCAGGTCCTTACTCAAGATTGACAGGAGCGCTCCAAACAAAAGTCAATGAATAAATTGACAACTCGTAAATGGAATGAAATAAACCAAAACCTTTTTCTCACAAGTGTAGCCTAGGTTGTGTACTCTGCAAACAACGTGTCCACTTCTACAATGACAACAGTAAGACTGTAATAATAATATATTGAATGCATAAACAGAAATGACTGTAAACAAACCAACATTGTAGATTAGAAATGATGGTAATTAACGGTAAATGTACTACTGGCGATACTAGTATGCCATCCCCGTGGCCTCTGCAATGGATTAGTCCACTCAGACAGGCTTGAATCAGACGGGTGTCTCGTGTGCCATAAAATGTTTTTATTTATTGACTAAAAAAATCTCGGCCGACCAACAGCCTATCGACCAAACAATCGGCCAGTCGACTAAATGGGGTCAGCCCTAGCTTCTATGTAATAGTTCCTTGGTTCAACTTGAACACCAAGGCACCAAGCGATGGAGATCTGACCATATGCATCTGAACAACTCACCCCTGTTTACATACAAGTGGAGTGTGTTACCTGGAGAAGCACCCAGCATCACTCATGACATAGTCCTCTGATACCGTTGTGCCCCCGCAGACGTGTGTTCCATTTGTCTGTAGACTGGCTATCCGGGGCCAGGAGCCCATTGACACCGAGTCCATACCAGTAAGGGAGTTCAAAGAGACACTGCCACACACCACGGCTGCAGAAACAGGGAGAGAAGAGCTACAGAAGTCAGGACTGTAACACTGTCTGAGGGAGACTTTTGGCTGAGTGTAGTAAAGAGAGGGATACACACTCAAGTTTGGATGTGGTCAAATGGAGAGGTATAGATAAGTTGTCTATAACTACAACAGGAGTAACAGACATGTTTGGGTGTGGCTCTAAGAGGAGGCACCAATTTGTTTGTTTCACAGAGGAAGGTAAATCCGATTACCTTTAGGAGTGGTTTCAAGGGCAGTTTTGGTGGTAGTGGTGGTCACAGGGGCAGTTGTGGTTGTAGTGGTGGTCGCAGGGGAAGCTGTGGTGGTAGTCGGTGTGGTAGGGGTAGCTGTGGTGGTAGTGGTGGAAGTAGCGGCAGTTGTGGTCGTAGTGGTGGTCACAAGCACTGAGATTAGATTTTCTTATGAAACATAATGGGTAGGTTATTCAGACACAGATTAAGCCTAGTCTTGGACTAAAAAGCACTTTTAATGGAGAATCTCTATTGAAAGTGCTTTTTAACCTAGGACTAGGCTAGATACAGTATAATCTGGGTCTGAGAAACCAGACACAGATTAGGAATGTGTAGTTAACCCACATTGTAATAAACAAACAAGATAGCAAAGAGATTTTCCTGACAGGAATCCTTTCCTCCTGCTGATAGACCAGCACAGATTATGTTGTCAGTGATGGAGCCAACTCTATAGTTAGTTAGTTACACTGCCTGTTCCCCACTAATGGCACATACAACTCCTGTGGGGTCTGTGGTGAGGGCAGGGACACTGAGGAGAGACATTCAACCCATAAAAAAAGGTATTCCTCAACATACACAAGACAAGATCTATCAGTATTCTGATCCATCATCCGTAGTACTTAATGCAAGCTACAGTATATCTGTGCGCTTACCTCCACTGCTGATGGTGCCGCAGCCGGTGCCCCAGCTAGTAGTGCCAGCATAGAAGGAGCTGCCTGGTGCTGCCAGGCAGACTGGCCGGATGTGGTTGGTAAAAGTCACGGGGGAGGAGAGCTTCAGCAGACACATGTCGTTGTCACTGGTACTACTAATGTAGTTGGGGTGGCAGATGATCTGAGTGACTGTCCGGCTCACCTCATTGGAGTTGGAGCCCTCCTGGCTCTGACGACCCACGGAGACCACCAAATTTGATGTACTGGTGCTGAGAAAAATAGTTTCAAGTTTGAATTGTATTAAATGTTTGAAGGGCCGGTAGCACCCACCTCAGCAATATTTGAGTATTATCGTATTTACGAACTGCTTCCCTTTACTTCCCACATCTCATTTTGGTGGGTAAAGAAAAACATGGAGAAGAAAGTCTGTTTACAAAGTATTTTTACTGTCCCAAAAACAATTTAGTGGTTTTATGTGATCACATGAAAATCTAAATACATATTATTATTATTACTATGTGACAGTTTGTGGAAATACTACAATACGGATTTTTTTGAGCCCTGTGTTTTTTATGGGTCCTCACCTGGGAAAGCAGTGAGCAGCAGTCAGCACCCACTCTTTGTTGATAAGGGATCCCCCACAAAAATGTCTGCCAGATTTCTGCAGACTGGCCTGCCATGGCCAACTCCCTGGAGGAGCATCCTAACCCCCCACGATCCTAGTGTTGAGAGGAGAGATTCCACACACTAACAGACACAGATGGACGAGGGATTACAATAGAGCACACACAGGAAGTGAAGAGATTGAAACCTCACTAGTTAGTCAGTGGATAGGTGCATGGTTATATCATTAAATTAGGAAAAGAACGGACATTTGATTGAAAAAGGATGGGACTTACCATCCAATTGAGAGTGAGACCCTGTAAAACAGGAGAAGCAGAAAATAGTTGAACATTTTTGGCACACTGTGGGCAAACATGTAATTCATAACTCTTAGTACCCCATTGGTTTTATAGTAGCTACATACAGTCATGGAGCTTTGTCTGTCTGGCTGGCTAGGTGGCTGGCTGTGAATTATTATTGTGTTTTCTGACGGTACTGTACAGTATGTGTGTATTTAGTGTCCCTACAGAGTTTTCCTGTGAACAAACTCTGTCGCAATTGTTTTCTTGTTATGAGTCTGTGGACTGTTAAGCCAAACGCTGTCAGTGGCTGATGTGGATGTGGTGTAGGAGTCAGGCGCAGGACACAGAAGCTACTTCCAACAGACTTTACTCGAGGACACGAAATACAAAGAAAATGGCCTCAACAAACAAGGAGGCGAGCGATTACGCAACAGTGCGCAAAAACACTCCAATGCACAAGCAATACGCAAAAGTGCGTCTGGACTCTAAAACACAATAGAGCAAAATACCAGCACCTACGGACAGGCGGAACAATTACACACAACTCACTACAAACAAAACGAGACACATATAGGGAACATAATTAACACTAACAGGAAACAGGTGAACAAGGAAGACAAAACCAAACAAACATCGATAACATACAACGGTGGCAGCTAGTACTCCGGGGACGACGACCGCCGAAGCCTGCCCGAGCAAGGAGGAGGAGCAGCCTCGGCCAAAACCGTGACACACGCCATCTGTCAAAACTAGTTTCATCACTGTGTATGTTACCTAATGCTACCGTGCACTTAACATTGTCCAGAATGTGTCTTTAACACTAATTAGCACATTACCTATTAAAACAACCTATGAGAATAGATTACTCTCAGAATTACTAAGACATTTGTATATTTTATACTAATACTAATGAACTAACACTAAATAAATATCATTTGTGGACCAAAGCCTTATGAATAAGATAAAGAGGATGATTAAATATATACTGTATCTTTAGAGAAGAGCTAAAGAAAAACAGGCTCATCGGGAAAGAAATTCTCAAAAATAAAAATAATAAGAAGAAATGCACAATCATCCTACAAAGGAAGCAATGTGGTCACAACAAACAGTCATCAGTGCTGTAGGGCTGTAAGGGGATTTCACATGAAAGAATACTTGGTAATGTTTTATAATGCATTGCTTCTACATCTGCATTGCTTGCTGTTTGGGGTTTTAGGCTGGGTTTCTGTATAGCACTTTGTGACATCGGCTGATGTAAAAAGGGCTTTATAAATAACATTTGATTGAAAAAATGTGATTGACAAGACTAAAAAGGATAGATCCCCCAATCACCCTTCTCTTGCCTCCACTATTGTTTTGAATCTTCTCAGTATGTGACAAATCAATGGTGTAAAGAGGCTTCCTCTCCTTACCTACTTATTTGAAGTAATCTAAAAGAACTGGACAGATGAAATTAAGCCTACTGCTAAACGTCTGTCATAATAACACTTTCACCTACTCTGTCTTTTCAGACTAGTGCAGCTAAAGGAGCACCCTACTTCTGGGAAATCTGTGGGTGTGACTGTCAGGTTGGCTGGCTGGCTTCACATTCAGTCTTCACCCACTAAATTAAAATCAGGTAATATTTTGTCATTAATGTATACAACACATAAAGAGGCAAACAGACAAATCAGACTTGATATTTGTTTCTACAAGTTCATTGCATTACATAATGAACATATCAAATATTCTATTCCATCCAACTGTTTTGTGTGAGGACAAACAACTTGCCAGTCACCACCAATGTTCATTCACTTTGGAACCTCAATTTCCCCCCTGTATTATACACTTAAGACAAGGACAGATGAGCATTGCATTGGTGACACAATTTTCCATTAAGATGGATAATGTCATTGTCAGCCGAAGGCACAACATTTCCTTTACATGCTCATTGAACTAGTGTTAAAAAGCCATTCAATGGTCTTGCTCAACTCTCCAAACACTTCAGAAGGCACGCACACATGTACCCACCCACACACGCACCCACACACCCACGCACACCCACACGCACTCACACGCACCCACGCACACACACACACACGTCAGTGAAAGACTGATAGGCCTAATTAAGGTATGTATTTTTCACGTCAGGTCCAGTGGCACAAACAGGAAGACCAAGTGTCAATCATTTTACAGGTGCATCAATACTGGCTTTACAGATGTATTAGATCTAAGAACAAATCACAGTCATATAGGCCGCAAATGTGGTGCATGTGTCAATTAAAAATATGTATTTATTTACACTGCTCAAAAAAATTAAGGGAACACTTAAACAACACAATGTAACTCCAAGTCAATCACACTTCTGTGAAATCAAACTGTCCACTTAGGAAGCAACACTGATTGACAATAAATGTAACATGTTGTTGTGCAAATGGAATAGACAACAGGTGGAATATATAGGCAATTAGCAAGACACCCCCAATAAAGGACTGGTTTTACAGGTGGTGACCACAGACCACTTCTCAGTTCCTATGCTTCCTGGCTGATGTTTTGGTCACTTTTGAATGCTGGCGGTGCTTTCACTCTAGTGGTAGCATGAGACGGAGTCTACAACCCACACAAGTGGCTCAGGTAGTGCAGCTCATCCAGGATGGCACATCAATGCGAGCTGTGGCAAGAAGGTTTGCTGTGTCTGTCAGCGTAGTGTCCAGAGCATGGAGGCACTACCAGGAGACAGGCCAGTACATCAGGAGACGTGGAGGAGGCCATAGGAGGGCAACAACCCAGCAGCAGGACTGCTACCTCCGCCTTTGTGCAAGGAGGAGTAGGAGGAGCACTGCCAGAGCCCTGCAAAATGACCTCCAGCAGGCCACAAATGTGCATGTGTCTGCTCAAACGGTCAGAAACGGACTCCATGAGGGTGGTATGAGGGCCCGACGTCCACAGGTGGCGCAGTGGTCTAAGGCACTGCATCGCAGAGCTAACTGTGCCACTAGATCCTGGTTCGAATCCAGGCTCTGTCGCAGCCGGCCGCGACCGGGAGACTCATGGGTGGCGCACAATTGGCCCAGCGTCGTCCAGTGTAGGGGAGGGAATGGCCGGCAGGGATGTAGCTCAGTTGATAGAGCATGGCGTTTGCAATGCCAGGGTTGTGGGTTCGATTCCCACGGGGGGCCAGTATAAAAAAATAATAAAAAAATGTATTCACTAACTGTAAGTCGCTCTGGATAAGAGCGTCTGCTAAATGACTTAAATGTAAAATGTAAATGTTGTGCTTACAGCCCAACACCGTGCAGGACGTTTGGCATTTGCCAGAGAACACCAAGATTGGCAAATTCGCCACTGGCGCCCTGTGCTCTTCACAGATGAAAGCAGGTTCACACTGAGCACATGTGACAGACGTGACAGAGTCTGGAGACGCCGTGGAGAACGTTCTGCTGCCTGCAACATCCTCCAGCATGACCGGTTTGGCGGTGGGTCAGTCATGGTGTGGGGTGGCATTTCTTTGGGGGGCCGCACAGCCCTCCATGTGCTCGCCAGAGGTAGCCTGACTGCCATTAGGTACCGAGATGAGATCCTCAGACCCCTTGTGAGACCATATGCTGGTGCGGTTGGCCCTGGGTTCCTCCTAATGCAAGACAATGCTAGACCTCATGTGGCTGGAGTGTGTCAGCAGTTCCTGCAAGAGGAAGGCATTGATGCTATGGACTGGCCCGCCCGTTCCCCAGACCTGAATCCAATTGAGCACATCTGGGACATCATGTCTCGCTCCATCCACCAACGCCACGTTGCACCACATACTGTCCAGGAGTTGGTGGATGCTTTAGTCCAGGTCTGGGAGGAGATCCCTCAGGAGACCATCCGCCACCTCATCAGGAGCATGCCCAGGCGTTGTAGGGAGGTCATACAGGCACGTGGAGGCCACACACACTACTGAGCCTCATTTTGACTTGTTTTAAGGACATTACATCAAAGTTGGATCAGCCTGTAGTGTGGTTTTCCACATTAATTTTGAGGGTGACTCCAAATCCAGACCTCCATGGGTTGATAAATTTGATTTCCATTGATCATTTTTGTGTAATTTTGTTGTCAGCACATTCAACTATGTAAAGAAAAAAGTATTTAATAAGATTATTTCATTCATTCAGATCTAGGATGTGTTATTTTAGTGTTCCCTTTATTTTTTTGAGCAGTGTAGAATGGAGACGTCTCTTCTTGACAGTGCTTTAGCTTTTCTTCTCAGGCTGTTAACAAATGCAAATTCTCATGCAAAATATAGTTCCGGAAAAAGTGAATTTGTCTGGCTGCCTAGTTTGTATAAAGGTATACACATCACATGCATAGGAACATTGCCTGTGGTCTTTTTCATTTCAGTAATTGCTCATCTCCTTTATGTTGTCATCAAATGTTGTCATGACACCCTATCATCAAAGTGCGGTTTTATGCTCTCTCTCTCAAATGTTACTTAATGGCAGATTGTAGTTTAATGAGTCTCATTACTTGAATGAGGAATTTGGATGCTTTTGAAATGTTTTACAGGGGGCCATTTTTTTATTGAACCTTTATTTATCTGGGCACTTTTGAGGGAAACATTTTTACATTTACATTTTAGTCATTTTAGCAGACGCTCTTATCCAGAACTACTTACAGGAGCAATTAGGGTTAAGTGCCTTGCTCAAGGGCACATCGACAGATTTTTCACCTAGTCGGCTTGGCGATTAGAACCAGCGACCTTTCGGTTACTGGCAAAACGCTCTTAACCACTAAGCTACCTGCCGCCCCGTTTATAAGAAACCTGGGGCCTCATTTATAAACATTGCATATGTACAGAATATACCCCAAAACATGCACGCGCCAGTTTTCATGCAAACATTGGCATTTATAAAAACTGAACTTGACGTGAAAATGTGCTTACCTCCACGTAAACTTTAGACCATGCGTACACACAATTTCTAGTGGTTGAAGTATTGCATTGCAAGCAGGCCGTTAATGAGAAGAGCAAACATCTATTTTATCTTTGATCATCTGAACTAATTAGAAATAGGAATTTATTTCCTATTTATTTTATTTCCATAATCATTGCTTTTCTGACTGTGATGGTTTAGAATACCATTCGTCACATCTGTTATTAGATAAGCTATTTCAAGTATTTTGCTCTGAGATCCGGAGCGCGGTTTACAGTATAATTTAATGAGAACAGACAGTTTATATTTTCCATTGACATAGCCTACTGTATTTCAAATTTCTTGAGTAGACAATAATTCTGAATTGGTAGGCAGTGCAGCATATTGGGGGAAAAGTCAATACAAAACATTGTTGAATTAAACCCTTCTGCTAACAGGTCCACAACAATTTGTCGTGTTTTTTCCCCTTTTAGAAACAATCACAGTCCTTTGCCAAATACAGCAAAAGTCACTGCAAAATATTAAAACATTCTGGCAACACCTCCAAAAACATTTGATCAGATTTGCCATTGCTCTTTCTTTTAGAAACTGCTGTGGCCTAATCCCAATACTTCCAATTATACATTTTCACCATTAAAGGTGAATTAAGTGTGTTTTCCAGGCGGAGTTATAATGTGCACAGTTTTAGGAAATGGCCATTTTCAGAAATGGCATAAGCAGATATTAATGTGACATTACGCAACGTTTATAAATGAGACCCCTGGCCAAGCTTGCCAAGAGGGAAGTCATCTGTGTTAATCATGGTTTGTAATTTTTTCTGTCACTAAGTCACATGTGCAATTCACCTTTCATCTCAAAAACTGTATTATGCTGTCCCCTTCCCTTTTTTGTAATTTGTATCTAATTTTAGCCCATTTTCTCGTTATCCAATTGTGTATTTACGACCTTGTCTCATTGCGACAACTTCCCAACGGACTCGGAGAGGCGAAGATCAGGACATGCATCCTCCGAGACATCCCCCACCAAGCCGCGCTGCTTCTTATCCACACTGCTCCCTAACCCAGAAGTCAGCCGCCCCAATATGTCGGGTCGTCACTAGTTAACACAGCCACAAAGTCATAAACCCTGCCTATTTCCACAATTTCAAACCTAACCTTAACCCTAATCACACTGCTAACCTTAAGCCTAACCCTAACCTTAAATTAAAACCCCAAAAGTTATTTTTGTTTTTATAATTTTTTACTATATAGACAATTTTGACTTGGTTCAAGGAACCCCAGCCGGCCTATACCCTCCCCTAGCCCGGACGACGCTGGGCCAATTGTGCACCGCCCTTGGGAGCTCCCGGTCACGGCTGGCTGTGACACAACTTGGGTTCGAACCCCACTTCCCTTTCTTTACTGTTTTGAAATTAGATGTATAACTTCAACTGGTCCACAAACCCTATACACACACTGTCCCTTTTGCAGTGTAATTAAGTTATGTTTTGTTGCTATGAGGCTCCGGTTTAGACCGATACATGTCTTTTAAAGACACGTTATACCTCGCTCACACAAAATACACCTGCGTGTTAGACAAATATTTGACAAATGTAAACGTTCTGCCTTAAATTAGGCACAGGACCACCCTCAAGGCCCAAAACAGTCTAACAGGTCTCTCTCCTGTGTCACAAGGCACGTGACATATTGACATTGACTGTCTTTATTGGCTATGCCTGCATTCTATAAATAGTCAATACGGCCCATATGGCCCACCACCACCACCAACACCATTCCATAACCTCACCAACTCCTTGACTCCAGTCACCAGTCAATAGAAGGAAAGCAGTGGAATAATGGAAATCTCGTCTCTTACCTTTTGAAAGGAGGACAACTAGTAGAGTCACCAAACAGAGTGCTTTGTAGACTTCCATCGTTTCAATGCCCGCCACAATAGCCCGTCCTGTTTAGTGTTTATATTTTTATATTCC
This sequence comes from Coregonus clupeaformis, assembly GCF_020615455.1. Taxonomy (NCBI): domain Eukaryota; kingdom Metazoa; phylum Chordata; class Actinopteri; order Salmoniformes; family Salmonidae; genus Coregonus; species Coregonus clupeaformis. Next base: position 34,612,947 of record NC_059198.1, on the reverse strand, counting down.
ACCCTGCCTTCACTCCTCCCCTTTTATCTATCTTTCTCTCTCACACAGAAACCTGAGACACACCCACACCCTGATACACCTGTTCTCTCTCATCCTTCTCTCCTCCCTCTTTCCAAGTCAAACACTTTAGAACCGCTGAGGAACGTCTTGGTTGTCACAAGGGCAAGACCATTGGTTTTCCATTGCTGTAATCTGTGATCATTTCACCCGTCTATCTATCTATAGATGGGTATAGATATCTATCTAATCTGTAATTTATCCTGTGTATAAGAGAGGGTGTGTTGCACCGTTATGTTCAAAGGGTTGTGTGTGAGTTGTGTGTGTGACAAGAAGAATAGTTTACCGTGACCTGTTCAATGACAGACATGTATTTGTTTAAAATCTATCACTTGACAGATTCATTTCAGAGAGACAAGTAACCATGTATAAAAATATTTGTTTTATGTATTCAGTACAGTAATATGAGATTTGTATGTAAAACATTTACATTTATCCAGACCAACTTACAGTGAGTGCATTCATCTTAAGATGGCTAGGTTTTGCACCAACAACAAAAATCATACACATCTAAAATGTATGAATTAAAAATCTGAGATCAGTAATATTTTACACACACATGAAAGTACCCATAAGCAATGATTTCTGATGAAAGAACACAATGTGAAAAAGATGTGGGTATTGCGTTTTGGAAACTCTTCACACACTATATATACAAAACTATGTGGACACCCCTTCAAATTAGTTGATTCAGCTATTTCAGCCACACCCGTTGCTGACAGGTGTATAAAATCGAGCACACAGCCATGCAATCTCTATAGACAAACATTGGCAGTAGAATGGCCTTACTGAAGAGCTCAGTGACTTTCAACGTGGCACCGTCATAGGATGCCACCTTTCCAACAAGTCAGTTCGTAAAATTTCTGCCCTGCCAGAGCTGCCAGAGTCAACTGTAAGTGCTCCTATTGTGAAGTGGAAACATCTAGGAGCAACAATGGCTCAGCCGCGAAGTGGTAGGCCACACAAGCTCACAGAACAGGACCGCCGAGTGCTGAAGCTCGTAAAAATAGTCTGTCCTCGGTTGCAACACTCACTACCGAGTTCCAAACGACCTCTGGAAGCAACGTTAGCACAAGAACTGTTAGTCGGGAGCTTCATGAAATGGGTTTCCATGGCCGAGCAGCCGCACACAAGCCTAAGATCACCATGCGCAATCCCATGCATCGGCTGGAGTAGTGTAAAGCTCGCCGCCATTGGACTCAGGAGTAGTGGAAACGCGTTCTCTGGAGTAATGAATCACGGTTCACCATCTGGCAGTCCGACAGACGAATCTGGGTTTGGTGGATGCCAGGAGAACGCTACCTGCCCCAATGCATAGTGCCAACTGTAAAGTTTGGTGGAGGAGGAATAATGGTCTGGGGACGTTTTTTATGGTTTGGGCTAGGCCCATTAGTTCCAGTGAAGGAAATCTTAACGCTCAGCATTCTAGACGATTATGTACTTCCAACTTTGTGGCAACAGTTTGCGGAAGGCCCTTCCCTGTTTTAGCATGACAATGCCCCCGTGCACAAAGCGAGGTCCATACAGAAATGGTTTGTCAAGATCGGTGTGGAAGAACATGACTGGCCTGCACAGAGCCATGACCTCAACCCCATCGAACACCTTTGGGATGAATTGGAACTCCGACTGCGAGCCAGGCCTAATCGCCCAACATCAGTACCCAACCACACTAATGCTGTTGTGGCTAAATGGAAGCAAGTCCCCGCAGCAATGTTCCAACATCTAGTGGAAAGCCTTCCCAGAAGAGTGGAGGCTGTTATAGCAGCAAAGGGCTGACCAACACCATATGAATGCCCATGATTTTGGAATGAGATGTTCAACAAGCAGGTGTCCACATACATTTGGTCAAGTAGTGTATGTTGCCCTAAGAGTTGGTAGAATATTAGTACAAATAATTGACAGCTGTAATTTCTGCCAAAGGTGCTTCCACCAAGAATAAAACTCTGGGGTGTGAAGACATACGGAATTATCTTCGTTTTTAATTTTCTTTCACTTTGAAAAAGTTGGAGCAGGTTGTGTTGATCTGTAGGAACAAAATCAAATGTAATCCCTTTTTAGATTTAATTATAAGGCAGCAAAATGTGACAACTGTGCAAGGCACTGTATTGACAGAAGACATTACCTAAGGGTTGTGATGGGATGAAACCTGAAGGAGGAAAAAGCACCTGGACCAGCAGCATTCCTGTCAGTCCATTATGTCCTCTAGTGGCTGAGCCACATACACACATTGTTTTTCTTTGACCCACTTTGTTTCCCTCTCAAAGTACTTTCTGACAAATGTATTTAGTATTATTTGAGTTTCAGGCAGTCACCATTCTACGCATATGAAGTGTACTGTACATGTTACATGGTTGGGGCCATTTTATTCAGGGAATTAATTGGATATAGTGATTTAATATGGTGAGTGAATTGAATTGAGATGGCCCTCATCCTTGTGTCACACAAATCCAGTCAACCTGAATGTGTTGCTGTATGACCCATCCCTTTTTAATCACTTAACAAATCATGAAGTGAATGAGATGACCAGTTTGGGAGTGAACCACTTCTGTCCACTATTCTTCTCCTGAAGTGAAGTGTTAAAACGTACACTAGCTTGTGTTACAATTAGACCCACAATTTACATTGTAGAAAACATGAAGATAACTCCCACACACACGATTTTACCTCTGCTCATTTACTATCAATATTTTAGTCAGACTTTTTAGAAGAAATGTCTCTATTTTCTCCCTATTCCTCAGTCACACCAGTACTTACAGCCCAACCCCTCATTTCCTCTGCTACAAAATATCAACGCAACATGCAACAATTTCAAAGATTTTACTGAGTTACAGTTCATATAAGGAAATCAATCAATTGATTACATTCATTAGGTCCTAATCTATGGATTTCACATGACTGGGAATACAGATATGCATCTGCTGGTCAGATACCTTTAAAAAAAGGTAGGGGCGTGGATCAGAAAACCTGTCAGTATCTGGTGTGACCACCATTTGCCTCATGCAGCGCGACACATCTCCTTCGCATAGAGTTGATCAGGCTGTTGATTGTGGCCTGTGGAATGTTGTCCTACTCCTCTTCAATGGCTATGCGAAGTTGCTGGATATTGGCGGGAACTAGAACACGCTGTCGTACACGTCGAAAACATGCTCAACTGGTGACATGTCTGGTGAGTATGCAGGCCATGGAAGAACTAGGACATTTTCAGCTTCCAGGAATTGTGTAAAGATCCTTGCGACATGGGGGCTGTGCATTATCATGCTGAAACATGAGGTGATGGCGGCGGATGAATTGCACGACAATGGGCCTCAGAATCTCATCACGGTATCTCTGTGTATTGAAATTGGCATTGATCAAATGAATTTGTGTCCGTTGTCCGTAGCTTATGCCCCCCCTCATACGATCCCGTCGGTGAAGAAGCCGGATGTGGAGGTCCACACGTGGTTACACGTGGTCTGCGGTTGTGAGGCCGGTTGGACATACTGCCAAATTCTCTAAAACAATGATGGAGGCGGCTTAAAGTAGCAAAATGAACATGAAATTCTCTGGCAACAACTCTGGTGGACATTCCTGCAGTCAGCATGCCAATTGCACGCTCCCTCAAATCTTGAGACATCTATGGCATTGTGTTGTGTGACAAAACTGTGGCCTTTTATTGTCCCCAGCACAAGGTGCACCTGTATAATGATCATGGTGTTTAATCAGCTTCTTGTGCATATGAAATATTTCAGGGATCTTTTATTTCCGCTCATGAAATATGGGATCAACACTTTACATGTTGCTTTTATATTTTTGTTTAGTGTAAAATAAAAGTGAAAATACAGTCGCTAGCTATATCATTTGAAGAATGACCATTTTGAAATGATAGTAGGCGGTAACACCACCAACAACCATGGTACACAATGTCTAACCAAGGTACAAAGTTAATGGGGGCCTTATCACCAAACATGATTTATTAACCATAATTCACCTTTCACCTTTTAACCCCTACAGTCCCATGGCCTTTAGGCCGGGGTCAAACTCCTTCATGTTACCATGCTAGTATATTTGTATTTTCTCCTTCCTGTGGCTTCATCAAGTCATACTGGCCCACTTCCTGAGTAATGTTCTCATCAACTCTCAAAACCACTTGGTTAAATTAATCAAGTCCATCCAGTACTGTATATTCACACGAAAGCTGTGAAAATGGAAGGAATGCTAACCCTGTGTAGCCTTGGTGAACTGGCCATACCTGTTTATCTACCCATGTCTCTAATAATTATCCATACATACACACCAGGGGACACGGAAACACACACACACAGGATAAGAATACTATGGCTCATTAGGGCCTGAAAGTGCAAACTCATCGAAACGAAACGACAGACTGAGTTGCCACAGACAATTGAAGCGATCGACATAATGGAATGTGTGTTGACAAACATTTAATCAGAAATGATTCACGGCCTTTCCAACGTACCCAAAATGTTTATGTAAATCTGCACGGATATAGTTTGGTCCACAACAAACTGTCCAAAATTGGTTTTAAACATTAAAATGTCATTCAATGTCAGTTTCTGTTTACAAAACAATACCCTGTTGCAGTTATAATACTCATTCCACTATACATCCCATCATCATTGGTGATCTTAGTTGATCCAGGCTGTAACAATGGGGAGATGGATAAGACAGTTTTGGTGATTTGTGTGCCATTCAGGTCACAGATGACTACAACGATGATTAAGATATTGCATTCATAATCCTGATTCAGCCCCTCATAGTTGCATCATTTTATAAGTTTGCTAATTTCTGCTAGCAAGCTTCGAGTTGGTGGGAAACTTGTCCTATTTCCTCAATTGTGGGTAACAAACAAATGAGGGATTCAAAGTTCAACTGTGAAGAGTGGACACACCTGTGTAGCCAGAGAGCCCTTTATTCCTAATAGTAGGCTAAGGCGTAAGCCATTTCAGCAACATCGACCAAAATAAAAGAACACATAGTTGTGTTTTTACACGGTTTCACAATGGTACCTGTTTGTCATCAATAAGGATGGAATGTGCTTAAGCCACTTCTCTGTTCCCATTAAGTTTCTAATGGTCAGGCTTCTTAGAATTTCTTTGTTTACTGTAGCTGAACTCGCTTCGAATGCCTGTCAGGAAATGTTCACTAATAATAATAATAATAATAATAATAATAATAATAATAATAATAATAATAATGGTGTCAAACATTCGCCTGGGCAAAGAAACTCTTAAGCATAAACTGAAGAATACTCAGAAGGGTTGCGTACCAAATGGCACCCTATTCTAGCTTAGTGGTTAAGAGCGTTGTGCCAGTAACCGAAAGGTCGCTGGTTCTAATCCCCGAGCCGACTAGGTGAAAAACCTGTCGATGTGCCCTTAAGCAAGGCACTTATCCCTAATTGCTCCTGTAAGTTGCTCTGGATAAAAAAATAGAATATATATTCTCTTTATAGTGTACTACTTTTGACCAGAGGCCTATAGTGGTAGTGCACTATAAAGGAAATATGGTGCCATTTGGGACACATCGAAGGTTGATAATTAAACCATCAAAGTGAGTGGTAGCTTCTTCCCCCTGCGGTGTTCTAGCTCCACATGACAACCCAGGTGGGACATTGGCTTACCACATACATGTTTGAGTGGTGTAAGATCTTGTGTATCAATTTACGACCAAAAATTTGAAATAATCCCTTCATCATTGTGCTGAGATATTATTCGATGCCTGAACCTCCACTCAAATCCAAAACAAAATGTTTGGTTTTATAAATACTTTAATCTTAAAACAAAAACATTAAGATTCCAAAACAACTCAAAAGACCGCAACAAAAAATGTCAATAGCTCTTCAAGAACAAATAAAACCAAGTTAACCAAACTTGAGGGAGTGGGGAATATGGGGAGTGTGCAAGAGTGTGTGTGTATGTGGGAGTCACGTCTGTCAAAACAGTCAAGAAACATGGTCAAAGTAACAACTTGTAACACTGTATAAAAGGAGGGTTTGGGAGGGAGTTGGGCAGGGAGGGGGTCCTAGAGGAAAGTAGGAGAGGAGAGGGTGTGGAGAGGAGGAGGAGGATGGAGAACTAGTCCCATCTTGGATTGGCTTTGGCCTAGTAGGGCCTGTCTCTGCGGTCCTGTCTGTGTTCACCCCTACAACAGAAAGATATTTGTCACATTGTTAAAAGGAGTTTAAAAAACCTGCAGTTAAAAAAAATAACAAAGGGGACCCCCGCCACTGTTTTGGTAAAAATCGAAGGGATGGGGCTGGAGAAATGTAATCACTCAAATTCACAGACAATGCTATGGCTACAAGGATATAATATCAACATTCTAGTTTTAACCATGTTTTGAGGCTATACTGTGCTTGTTTACAATTACATTGTTTTTATTTCTTTATTTAAGCAGGAGAACTCCAATTGAGACCAAGGTCTCTTTTGCAAGGCGGCCCTGCATTACAAAGCAGCAAGCAATACAAATTACACAATAAGGAGTTAGTGACACAACTACATCAATCAAGGCAGGAGCACAGGAAACAAAAATACAAAAACTATAAAAACACGCACATTCTTCTTGGAAGAGGTCATTTACCAAAGACACTAGTGCAGCGGTGTCAAACTCATTCCATGGAGGGCCTATTGTCTGCGGGTTTTTGGTTTTTCTTTTCAATTAAGACCTAGACAACCAGTTGAGGGGCGTCCTTTACTAATTAGTGACCTTAATTCATCAATCAAGTACAAGGGAGGAGCAAAAACCTGCAGACACTCAGCCCTCCATGGAATGAGTTTGACACGTGCACTAATGTGTCCAATTGTAGGGTATTCTGAAATGTGTTGTGTGTGAGATGCGTAAAAACAATGGAGTGGTGTGCACTTGATTGAGAGTCTGGTATTTGTATGTTGTGTATGGACCTGAGTGTTTGTACGCAAATACAAAAAGTATGTGGACACCTGCTCGTCGAACATCTCATTCCAAAATCACAGGCATTCATATGGAGTTGGTCACCCCTTTGCTGCTATAACAGCCTCCACTTCTGGGAAGGCTTTCCACTAGATGTTGGAATATTGGGGACTTGCTTACATTCAGCTATAGAGCATTAGGTGAGGTTGGGCGATTAGGCCTGGCTCGCAGCCGGCGTTCCAATTCATCTCAAAGGTGTTCGATGGGGTTGAGGTCAGGGCTCCGTGCAGGCCAATCAAGTTCTACCACACCAATCTCGACAAACCATTTCTGTATGGACCTCGCTTTGTGCACGGGGGCATTGTCATGCTAAAACGGGAAAAGGCCTTCCCCCAAACTGTTGCCACAAAGTTGGAAGAACAGAATCGTCAAGAATGTCATTGTATGCTGAGCGTTAAGATTTCCCTTCACTGGGACTAAGGGGCCTAGCGCAAACCATGAAAAACAGCCGCGGACATTATTCATCCTCCACCAAACTTTACAGTTGGCACTATGCATTGTGGCAGGTAGCATTCTCCTGGCATCCACCAAACCCATATTCGTCCGTCGGCCTGTCAGATGGTGAAGCGTGGTTCATCACTCCAGAGAATGCGTTTCCACTGCTCCAGAGTCCAATGGCGCAAGCTTTACACTACTCCAGCTGATGCTTGGCATTGCGCATGGTGATCTTAGGCTTGTGTGCGGCTGCTCGGCCATGGAAACCCATTTCATGAAGCTCCCGACTAACAGTTATTGTGCTGACGTTGCTTCCAGAGGCAGTTTGGAACTCGGTAGTGAGTGTTGCAACCGAGGACAGACGATTTTTACGCGCTATGCACTTCAGCACTCGGCGGTCCCGTTCTTTGAGCTTGTGTGGCCTACCACTTCGCAGCTGAGCTGTTGTTGCTCCTAGACGTTTCCACTTCACAATAACAGCACTTACAGTTGACCGGGGCAGCTCTAGCAGGGCAGAAATTTGACGAACTGACTTGTTGGAAAGGTGGCATCCTATGACGGTGCCACATTGAAAGTCACTGAGCTCTTCAGTAAGGCCATTCTACTGCCAATGTTAGACTATGGAGATTGCATGGCTGTGTGCTTGATTTTAGACCTGTCAGCAACAGGTGTGGCTGAAATAGCCGAATCCACTAATTTGAAGGGGTGTCCACATACTTTTGTATATATTAATAAATCATAGTGTGTGTACAATCTTGGGACACGTGCACCTTCTTACCTTCCATCCATCTTGCCCGGTCCGAATCCACCCCGGTCGCCTCCGCGTCCGCCTCGGAACCCACCTCTGTCACCCCCTCGGCCCCGGAATCCCCCGCGGTCAAAACCCCCACGACCCCCTCTGTCTCCACCGAAACCTCCTGACAGACAGAAATACAGAGAGATAGATAGATAGAGGGACAGAAAAAAAAAGGGGGAACATTTCATTAAAACAAGTTAACACAGAGCTACGGGCTGCATCCAGTTTCATTGTGCCCTTGGCCACTAGGCTAACATAGCCTAGTATAAAAGGCAGTTTACACCTCCTCCATTAGTCTTTGTTAGCACATAAGCAAATCATTATCTGTACACAGACTTCCTGTAGCCATTAAGCTGCTCCCTTTGTGTGAGCATGTATCAGTCGAGTTAACAACAAAGTTGCCACTGAGCAGTAGTCAGCCACTGAGCTAAAAAACTAGGCTAAAATGCTGGCCTAAAGGCTAAAATGCTAGACTAAAGACTAAAACATTAGGCTGAAGTCTAAAAGCCAGTGCAGAACATTGGTTTCAGCCTTACCGCCTCCATCCATAGGAGACATTCCACCTTCGGCCCCCTCTGGTTTGGAGGACTTGCACTGGTTACACTCGTTCCTCCACGAAAAGTTCAGGTTCCCACACACCCTGAAAGGAATGAGACAGAGAATCTCAGAAACACACCATGATAACTAGCGGCTCACCCCAATCCTCGCCCCCAAAATATACACCTCAGCCCTGACTTACGGGTTGGAACACTTCCAGTCTCCAGCTCTCTGCTGTCCTCCATTGCCATGGCCACCGTTGTCGCCAGAGAAACCACCACCACCTCTACCGCCTCCGAACCCGCCACGACCCATTGGCCCTACAGAGACAAAGGGTTAGAATATACAGGACAAGTACAATCATACTTAGCTCTCGAGAACCCAAGGTGGGTATACCCACCCCTTGAGTTCTCAACTGAAGGTACAGACCACAGCTGGGTCAATGAACTACAATCCCGACGCTCTGTTTTAACATTTAGAAACGTTATTAATCCTCGCTAGCGATACGGTTTTGGAAACCTTTGAAATGTAAGTTTCATATAAGCGAGAAAGAATCAAAAGATACACTTACTGTGCGCAGTTTAGCAAAGTTGCACCCGGCTGTTTTCACACACCACCTCGGCTGCGACACATCGTCTTACCTTGCGCTTGCATTTCCATTGCACCATTCCATTCCACTCCACATTTCCTGCTGGATCGCATGTGTTTCTCAAAATACAGCCGGGTGCAACTTTCCTAAATGTTCTCGCTTATATGAAAGTTCCAAATGTTTACAAAACTGCATTTAGAGCATTTGAGTAGCGTCTGAGAATTTCCCTCACAAGGCTAAAGGGGACATCCAATGTCTCAATGTAATGCAATTTGAGTCATGAATAAGGGCTAAATCATAGTGCACTCACTCATGCCCTCCTTCCCATGGGCTATACAAAATTATAGAGATACTTGGGCCCCTTTCCATTGGGGGGGTGAGGAGCAAGCAGTTTGCTGGAACAGTTCCGTTTCAATTCAATCAATTTAGGAAATGAACTATGAAATTCTAATTAAAGAATCGGAAAACCCTAAATGTATATCCAACGTGAACTGAAATGAAGTGGAATTGACTCCAACCCAATTGATCCAACCCTATAATGACCAACTCACCACCAAACTCTGCCTCACCTCCTCGGCCACCTCTCATGCCGCCACCCCCACCCCGGCCTACACCGAAGTCCGCCCTGCGGGTCGCAAAGGACACCTTGATGGGGTTCCCTTTGAAGTCCTTCCCTGCAATGGAGAAAACAATCGATTATAATATATTTACAAAACACAATTATGAAGGACAAGCGAAAATCAGTGACTACCTATTCTCCTCAGTGACTAAAAGATTCAACAAACCCATAAGAAAAATAAAATGCTCAGACTACGCTTAAAGAGAAATGCAGTGACCCACCACGCTACTATTTTCACTCATCCATTTCATGTTGTAAGTTTCAGTAAAATATTGTATTCCCCCCCCCCCAAAAAAAATGTCAACAGCAGTTTCTCCACAGGTAATCCCCTCACCATCAAACCAGTCGATGGCAGCTTTGGCAGAAGGGGGGTCGTCAAAGGACACGGTGGCCTCGCCCTTCAGCTTCCCTGTCTCTCTATCTGTATACAGGTTGATCATGGGCAGACCAGTCTTCTTATTGATCTGACAGATGGAGAAAGGGAGGTAGAGAGGGAGAATGTGACAAAGAGAGAAAGAGGGAGAATGGGAGAGTGAGAGAGAACGAGTAGGAAACGAGAGATTGAATGAGAAAAAAAGGCAACATTAAGATACAGAAGGAAAATGCATTAGTTGTAAGCATTGCACACAATGGCAGTAGCCTACCACTCAAAACATAGCCTGTAAGTAATCTACAGCAAAGCCTCAGGAAAGGATGCCACCCATGCACCAAAGTCAGGGAAGTGATGGGTGTGGCAGGTATAATTCAATGGAGGGAGGTGTTAAGAGAGTTAAATAAATAAATAAATAAGGTAGGTAGGTACCTTGATGATGCCGATCTGCTTGAAGAAGTCAGCCACAGAATCAACAGTGTAGCCGTCTCCCATGCCTTGCACGAAAATCGTGTTGTTGTCAGAGTTATCCTGATCTTCCACTGTAGGGAGGTGGTCAGGTCAGCATAGGGTTAATACACAGTGACAGTTACATTCATTCATTATGTAAGGTGGTTCTGATCTACAGTGGGGGAAAAAAAGTATTTAGTCAGCCACCAATTGTGCAAGTTCTCCCACTTAAAAAGATGAGAGAGGCCTGTAATTTTCATCATAGGTACACGTCAACTATGACAGACAAATTGAGGGAAAAAAAATCCAGAAAATCACATTGTAGGATTTTTAATGAATTTATTTGCAAATTATGGTGGAAAATAAGTATTTGGTCAATAACAAAAGTTTCTCAATACTTTGTTATATACCCTTTGTTGGCAATGACACAGGTCAAACGTTTTCTGTAAGTCTTCACAAGGTTTTCACACACTGTTGCTGGTATTTTGGCCCATTCCTCCATGCAGATCTCCTCTAGAGCAGTGATGTTTTGGGGCTGTCGCTGGGCAACACAGACTTTCAACTCCCTCCAAAGATTTTTTATGGGGTTGAGATCTGGAGACTGGCTAGGCCACTCCAGGACCTTGAAATGCTTCTTACGAAGCCACTCCTTCGTTGCCCGGGCGGTGTGTTTGGGATCATTGTCATGCTGAAAGACCCAGCCACGTTTCATCTTCAATGCCCTTGCTGATGGAAGGAGGTTTTCACTCAAAATCTCTCGATACATGACCCCATTCATTCTTTCCTTTACACGGATCAGTCGTCCTGGTCCCTTTGCAGAAAAACAGCCCCAAAGCATGATGTTTCCACCCCCATGCTTCACAGTAGGTATGGTGTTCTTTGGATGCAACTCAGCATTCTTTGTCCTCCAAACACGACGAGTTGAGTTTTTACCAAAAAAGTTCTATTTTGGTTTCATCTGACCATATGACATTCTCCCAATCCTCTTCTGGATCATCCAAATGCACTCTAGCAAACTTCAGACGGGCCTGGACATGTACTGGCTTAAGCAGGGGGACACGTCTGGCACTGTAGGATTTGAGTCCCTGGTGGCGTAGTGTGTTACTGATGGTAGGCTTTGTTACTTTGGTCCCAGCTCTCTGCAGGTCATTCACTAGGTCCCCCCGTGTGGTTCTGGGATTTTTGCTCACCGTTCTTGTGATCATTTTGACCCCACGGGGTGAGATCTTGCGTGGAGCCCCAGATCGAGGGAGATTATCAGTGGTCTTGTATGTCTTCCATTTCCTAATAATTGCTCCCACAGTTGATTTCTTCAAACCAAGCTGCTTACCTATTGCAGATTCAGTCTTCCCAGCCTGGTGCAGGTCTACAATTTTGTTTCTGGTGTCCTTTGACAGCTCTTTGGTCTTGGCCATAGTGGAGTTTGGAGTGTGACTGTTTGAGGTTGTGGACAGGTGTCTTTTATTCTGATAACAAGTTCAAACAGGTGCCATTAATACAGGTAACGAGTGGAGGACAGAGGAGCCTCTTAAAGAAGAAGTTACAGGTCTGTGAGAGCCAGAAATCTTGCTTGTTTGTAGGTGACCAAATACTTATTTTCCACCATAATTTGCAAATAAATTCATTAAAAATCCTACAATGTGATTTTCTCTCAATTTGTCTGTCATAGTTGACGTGTACCTATGATGAAAATTACAGGCCTCTCTCATCTTTTTAAGTGGGAGAACTTGCACAATTGGTGGCTGACTAAATACTTTTTTCCCCCACTGTATATCCCAGAAAATACAAATACTTATTAACATAATTAATATACACAATTTGCAGAGGTAGGAGCAGATCAGAAAAGCAGGATGCATACTTCTGCTGATCTAGATATCCCAGAGCAATATAGTGACACAAACTAATGAACTTAATAACATGATGGCAAGAAATGTAATCAGTTCTAATTGTAGCACTATCAACTGTCAGAGGTCCGTACTTACTGGAGCTGGGCCCACCAGGTCCCTGGTCTCTCGGTCCTTCAGGAAGAAAAAATACATATTGAAGTTTACGTTTTTTAAGTGGACACCGCTTGCGCTGCCACACATACTACTATTCTACAGTCCTACAACTTTTGCACATTCACAACTACGCATTCTTTCGATTCTCATATCCCTACAAAACCGCTCACACAAAACACACCGACTGGTATACCGTTCTACATGCCTTTTGTGTAGTGTGTACTTTTCCAACAGTCTTGAAGGAATTCCCACATATGCTGAGCACTTGTTGGCTGCATTTCCTTCACTCTGCGGTCCAACTCATCCCAAACCATCTCAATTGGGTTGAGGCCAGGTCATCTGATGCAGCACTCCATCAAATAGCCTGTACACAGCCTGGAGGTGTGGTGGGTCATTGTTCTGTTGAAAAACAAATGATTGTCCCACTAAGCCCAAACCAGATGGGATAGTGTATCGCTGCAGAATGCTGTGGTAGCCATGCTGGTTAAGTGTGCCTTGAATTCTAAATCAATCACAGACAGTGTCACCAGCAAAGCACCCCCACACCATAACACCTCCTCCATGCTTCACAGTGGGAACTACACATGCAGAGATCATCCGTTCACCTACACTGTGTCTCACAAAGACACAGTGGTTGGAACCAAAAATCTCCAATAGACTCCAGACCAAATAACTGATTTCCACCGCTCTAATGTCCATTGCTCGTGTTTCTTGGCCCAAGCAAGTCTCTTCTTCTTATTGGTGTCCTTTAGTAGTGGTTTCTTTGCAGCAATTCGACCATGAAGGCCTGATTCACGCAGTCTCCTCTGAACAGTTGATGTTGAGATGAGTCCGTTACTTGAACTCTGTGAAGCATTTATTTGGACTGCAATTTCTGAGGCTGGTAACTCTAATGAACTTATCCTCTGCAGCAGAGGCAACTCCGGGTCTTCCTTTCATGTGGCGGTCCTCATGAGAGCGAGTTTCATCATAGCGCTTGATGGTTTTTGCGACTGCACTTTGAATCTTTCAAAGTTCTTCACATTTTCCAGATTGACTGACTGTCATTTCTCTTTGCTTATTTGAGCTGTTCTTGCCATAATATGAACTTGGTCTTTTACCAAATAGGGATATCTTCTTCTTTTTTCCACTCCCTTTCACTACCTATCTGGGAGCAAATAGTTTTTTCCCTCATACATATTTCCCATTCTGTTCCCTTCCCTCCGATCGATGCCGTTACGTAACCAGAGTAAGGGTTAAAAGTATTTTCTTTAGATACATACTGTAAGATTACACAGGACAGGTGATGCATTAAATCTGTCTATGCTTGACTTTTGACTTCCATTGTCAAAAGAGGAATGACTAACATACAAACCACACTGGCTGTTGCATGCGCAAGCATTGCAAAATAAAATGTCCACATACATGTTATTCAATATTTTCGCAAGTGAACAAGTCTGTGTAGCCAAGCACTAAAATAGAACTTTGTTCTATTTGAGATGCTTCACGTGGTACAAGTTCCTTCCTTATTGGATATTAGGAAGATACAAACCCACGTCGACGCTTGAAAGACAAAAGAGGAGAGATTAATTAAAGATAAAAATGGAAACCTAGTTAGGTTTTTGTTATCTGTGGATGAACTGTCGGAGTAGAGAAACACACCATTTTGTATGACTCTGGGTCAAAATTCGACAACGAACCAGCTAAAAAAAGAGGACCATATGCATGTCAGATAAAATAACCCAATGTCCATGAATGTTTCATGCATGTTTCGACCTGCCCCCAAATTAATATGGTTCACAGTTGGTTTTGATATTTTAACCTGCATGTCATGATCGCATCTGGTGTGGATGGCGCCGGTGTAGTCAGCATGTAAGTCCAAGATGGTAACTAAAAAACCACCAGTACCATCATCAATACCACCATTGAACACTTTACCATCATCAGTACTTCCACCCATAATTTTTGAAGTGGACTGTCTGGGCAGTACACTTCGACAGCATTTAGAAATCAGAAGGTGCAGAGAGCCAAATTCCTCACACCAACAGTGAGAGTGAGCATAGCATTACAGAAGGAAAGGGAGAAACATGACCAAACACCCTACGTCAGTTGCTTTCCTTACAGTAACAGCCCTGAACATTAATCTGGGCACAACTCCTCTTTTGTCAAAATCTTCTCAAGCAAGTAGAAATACCTTATTTGACCTTTTGGGGGGAGGGGCCCAACATCCATTGTTGAGAGTCAATCAGCCAAGTAGACATATTCAAACTTTGACACCTAGAAAGACCTTCCGTCTCAACTCAAATCATCTTAGAGCCCAGTGACTCAAATTCAGAGGATTAAAGCAAGATAACTTCAAATCAACAGAGATTGAAGTTACTGTACAGCTCCCTCTGCTGCTAAGGATTTTGGAGTGCAGTAAACTCAATCCTACGCAGTACCAAACACGACAGTGACATTTCTGATATGGAATATACACACTGATTATTCTTACCTGTTGAGGTGACAACATGCAGTACATACATCATGTGCTACATAGCATATTGAGGTGTTATAGATGTATTACATAAGAAAAAAACAAGACAACTAAGATATATTATAATCCCAATAGCAGGTTTTTATCCAAGGCAACTTACTCTGGAGCTACATTAAAGCATGGAGTCAGTGTCATTTTGCCCGTGTCCTTAAGGTGCTACATACACACACACACACTCACAGAGAGCAATACAGTCAATTAAAATCAGCTCACATGGATGCAAAATCGAAATTTGAAAGGACTCATCATGAGTGCGTAAGTACAAGCACCCACAGTCTTCACAAAAATAACAATCAGACCCAAATAACAAAAGATAAAAGTTGAGTCATCGCTGAAAAGGGGTACGCCTCGAGGTTGCATATAGGAAAGGGAAAAATATAACAAAAAACGTATCATTTAACTAATTCCTTTGTAGCCCATTTAATACTTTTAATTTACAACAACTGAAAAAGCATCAAGTAAACAAAGAAAGCCAACCACAGAGTTTCTAAACTCAGAGGCGCAAGGTCGCAAGACTTCCGGGAAAGCAGGCGAAACAGACCAAGCAGCCAAGGCTGGGGTTTGAGAAAATTCTTCCTTATTTGTTAATTTTCTCGAAATCTAAAAGGCACAACCAGGATTAGAGCCAATGTCTTAAGTAATTGAACATGTTATTACTTCAACCTTGTGAAAGTGACAAACTGACACACTTTCATGTCAAAAACAACTTTATAAATCGAAAGGAGTGGATTCGGCTATTTCAGCCACAACCGTTGCTGACAGGTGTATAAGATCGAGCACACAGCCATGCAATCTCCATAAACTAACATTGGCAGTAGAATGACCTTACTGAAGAGCTCA